>NC_143395.1:390987601-391293871 GCF_052110815.1 Crocodylus siamensis | reverse complement strand
TTCAAAGCAAAACATGTGTCACTCGTAAGTGTGAAGGCACAGAGAAAGCTCAGTTCATGGCATCAGAGTGGGCTATGGGATCCCTGCATGCTTCATCCAAATCAGGCAAGAAGTGACAAAGTTATAGGCAGTTTTGTGCTTCCCTATTATAGCCTATGGGCAAAACATTGAAATAGCATTGAAACAGCAAAACAGTTTAAACAAAATGAAATGGAACAGTGTTTTCGAAACAAAACAAAACTCAAAACAAAACACTGTGCTGGTGAAACAGTGAAACAGAAGTTGAAATGAAATGGTGCTGTTTCACACAGCCCTATAAAGCACTTCTTTTTTACATTTACTTAGCAGTGTTGTGCATCTAAACATGTATTTCAGACTCTGCACTGGCTTCGCCAATGCATTTCCAGACAGAATCCATGGTGTTGAGTTTGGCCCTAAAGTTCTTTATGACATGACCTCAGAAACCCTTTCTTGCAGCTTAATGACTTTGGATTATCAAAGTAGCAGCTGGCAAATTAATGTGTTAAGGATCGTACATGTTGATATTATCAACTGAAGAGCCTCAGCTCTGGAAATTTTTGACCAGAAAAAAAGACTAAATATGTATTGATTTTGAAATCAAATGCTAATTTTTATAGCGATTCAATTAAAATATGCTTTCCAATTTAAAAATAAGTCGTTACCATGCAACATAAATAAAACAACAAGGGATAATTTTATGTGGGCAGATTTGGTGGGCAGGGGGGATGATATCTTTTATTGGACCAACTTCATGGTTGGAATAAAGTTAGAAACACTTTCAAATGCAAGACATTTGAAAGCTTGTCTAACTTGCCCCTCACATCTTTGCCTTTTGCATAGTTCCTGGACTATCAAGTCAGCCAGCCCTGACAATCTGCACCCCGGGGTACTCAAGGAGCTGGTGAGCGTCATAGCCCGCCCCTGGCACGGATCTTTGAAAACTCCTGGCGCTCTGGTGTAGTGCCCGAAGACTGGAAGAAGGCCAATGTGGTGCCGATCTTCAAGAAGGGGAGGAGAGTGGATCCGGCTAACTACAGGCCCATTAGCCTGACTTCTATCCTGGGGAAGTTCTTAGAAAAGCTTATTAAGGAGGCCATCCTTGATGGACTGGCCCAGGCTAACATCCTAAGGGATAGCCAGCACGGGTTTGTTGCGGGTAGGTCTTGTTTGACCAATCTCATTTCCTTCTACAACCAGGTGACCTATCACCTGGACAAGGGAGAAGAGATTGATGTCATATATCTTGACTTCAAAAAAGCTTTTGATCTGGTATCCCATGATCACCTCTAGGCCAAACTGCCCAGTTGTGGCCTTGGCTCCACCACGATCCGCTGGCTGGGAAATTGGCTTCATGGTCGGACCCAGAGGGTTTTAATTGATGGCAGTCACTCATCGTGGTGCCCTGTGACCAGTGGGGTCCCTCAAGGCTCTGTCCTTGGATCCATACTGTTCAACATCTTCATTAACGATGTGGACATTGGAGTCAGGAGTGGACTGGCCAAGTCCACCGATGACACCAAACTTTGGGGCAAGGGATCCACGCCAGAAGATAGGCGGGTGATCCAGGCTGACCTGGACAAACTCAGCAAATGGGCAGATGAGAACCTCATGGTGTTTAACACCGAAAAATGCAAGGTGCTCCACCTTGGGAGGAAAAACCTGCAGCATCCTTATAGGCTCAGCAGTGCTACATTGGATAGCACTACAGAAGAAAGAGACTTGGGGGTCATCATTGACCACAAGATGAACATGAGCCTGCAATGCGATGCTGTGGCTAATAAAGCGACCAAAATGCTGGCTTGCATCCATAGATGCTTCTCGAGCAAATCCCGGGACGTCATTCTCCCCTTATACTCAGCCTTGGTGAGGCTGCAGCTGGAGTACTGCATCCAGTTTTGGGCTCCACAATTCAAAAAGGATGTGGAGAAGCTTGAGAGAGTCCAGAGGAGAGCCACGCATATGATCAGAGGTCAGGAAAACAGATCTTACGATGATAGGCTGAGAGACATGGGACTCTTTAGCCTGGAAAAGCGTAGGCTCAGGGGTGATCTGATGGCCACCTATAAGTTTATGTGGGGGAACGTTTGTTCACCAGAGCGCCCCAAGGGATGACTAGGTCGAACGGTCACAAACTCCTGCAAGACCATTTCAGGCTGGACATAAGGAAAAATTTCTTTACTGTCCGAGTCCCCAAGGTCTGGAACAGTCTGCCAGCGGAGGTGGTTCAAGCACCTACACTGAACACCTTCAAGAGTAAATTGGATGCTTATCTTGCTGGGATCCTATAACCCCAGTTGACTTCCTGCCCTTTGGGCAGGGGGCTGGACTCGATGATTTCCCGAGGTCCCTTCCAGCCCTGATGTCTATGAAATCTATGGAATCATGGCTACAACACTCTAGCACAACTTTATGTAATATGATTTACATCCAGCAAGCAACAAGTTAGATGAGAAGGGCACAGCATTACTGTGCTTTGCAAATTAATGTTCTACACATAGAATGGATTTAAAAATCTGCAAATTAAATAAATAGAAATACAAATCATCCTACTTGTTAAACAAATCAAGAGTCTGGTGATAGGCAGGAATTATTTCCAGTAATTATAGCTGAGTGAATATTGAAAACGATTTTCCAAAAAAAAATTGGCCCTAATTTTTAAATGCTTCAGTTCATTATGTTTTGTCCCTATTGCATGAATGAATTTTCCTTATCCACATTCAGTAACCAAATACATATCATCAATCACATCTATGCCATGCAGCAGGAATTTTAAATTTCCTGAGCCAATATGACTGACAAAAAGAAACTGTTTTGCACACATAGAAAAAGACGCTAGTTAAATAAATTATTATTTGATCACTTCACCTAGCCATTACCTCCTGATACATGATATTATCATGATTTTTCTCATCTGCAGTTCTCTTGGGTAGTTCTGTATTGGTGTTTGTCAGAGAAAGGTGAATTTGTCATTCTCATTTAATTATAAACCCTTTCATAATAACCAGGCATGACAGCAGATTATATTAGCTGATAGAACAAAACATCAAGCTACAATAACTAGGTGCAATCACTTGCAATGAAGAAAGAAAATGAAAGGAATGGCTGCATTCAGCAGTAAACCAACAGGACAAGAGCATTTCAAATGAAGCATGGTAATTTTAGTCTTCATTCTGTTCCTTACCAGTGGAAGGCCAAACTCAATTCAATGTAAGTGGGAATAATTTTATTGAGCTCTTCACAGTAACAGCCTTTTACAATGGGGCCAGAAAGGCTGGCAGGACTGTGTATACATGCAAAATTTACTTTATTGCCATATGTTGTTATTATCATAGCATGAGGATCTCAGGTCTCTTATATCTTCTGCTATGGTACCATCTATTGCTAGCTTTTACAGGAGAAGCTTAGGAATCCACAAGCTAAAGCTGTGAGATGAATCAGGCCATTGTGACTAAATGACTGTACCAAAGACATAGCGTGGGTGTACGCATAGACGCACCCACAGTGTACAAAATTTCTCTAGGGTGGTAGTTTTCAACCTTTTGCATTTTCAGACTGTCGCGGGCACTCCTGTGCCCTGATCCTAAGGAGGCTCAACCCCAGGAGGGGGAGAGGTGTAGCAGGGCACTAGGGTGCCTGCTACTGACATTAGGAATAAGGGCTGCTGAAGCTCCCTGAGACAGCACAGGTGTTGGTTGCCAGAGCAGCCAGGCTGGTCACATGACCGGAAGGGGGCATGGCCAGGCCTTTATAAACAGCCCAGGCCAAAGCCTAGCGGCAGTTCCCCCTTGGCAGCCTGAGCAGCTGGAGCTCTGCGGCAGAGCAGAGCAGAGCAGAGCAGAGCAGAGCAGAGCAGAGCAGAGCGGCCTGATCACTGGTGTGATGGCATGAGGCGTAAGAGTCTTGCTGCAGAGCAGAACAAAGCAGAGACGAGCAGAGCAGCCTGACTGCCTGAGCATCGGCATCATGGTACGGGGTGGAGAGGACCCTGACAGGGAGGTTTTGAAGGAGAGCCAAAGGGGCAAGGAATTTACATTATAGCTGGTAGGCTGATTTTTGTGTTACAGTCAGTGGGCTCATGGCTTTATGTTCATTGTTGTAGTGATTGTGTAATACCGGAGGACTGGGAGAGGCTGTAGGGGACGGAGGAGGCCTCATTAGGCACTCCCCAGTGGAGTGGGGGGGTTCCTGGGTGCCCCGGGAGGGCACAGCAATTGGTGCTGGAGCTGGCACTGCGGGTGAGCACCGGAGAGAGGCGCAACGTTGTGGGGTGTCGTGACCCTGGCCCCAGAGAGGGCGAGGGGCGCAAGGAGCGCAGCGTAGGCCCCAGAGAGGGCGAGGGGCGCAAGGAGCGCAGCGTAGGCCCCAGAGAGGGCGAGGGGCATGAGGAGCGCAGCGTAGGCCCCAGAGAGGGCGAGGGGCGTGAGAAGCGCAGCGTAGGCCCCAGAGAGGGCAGG
The DNA here is from genome assembly GCF_052110815.1 of Crocodylus siamensis. Lineage (NCBI taxonomy): Eukaryota > Metazoa > Chordata > Crocodylia > Crocodylidae > Crocodylus > Crocodylus siamensis. Next base: position 391,289,396 of record NC_143395.1, on the reverse strand, counting down.
CACATGGGAGTAGGAAGCCCCAAGGAGGGCAGATTAGAATAGGAGGCTCCAGGGTGAGTGATTGGCCTCTTACTGGCACAATCCCGGAGAAGGGCGAGCGCGCGATAAAAGTCCCGGAGAGGGGCAGGCACACGAAAACAAGCCTGGAGAGGGGCGGACATGCAGATAGGGACCTGACGGAGACAAGGTGTGTACAGAATAGAAGCCCGACGAGGCTGAGCATGCGATTAGAAGCCGGAGAGGGCTGAGCGCGTGGGCAGGAAGCCCGGAGAGGGCACGTACATATTGACAGGTTGAGAGGCCCGACGGAGAGGGCACGTACGTATTGACATGCTGAGAGGCCCCGGGAGAGGGGCACTTATAATGGAAAGACCCCGGAAAGGGCATTTATAGGAGAGAAGTCTGGAAAAGGGCGAGAGGGCGAACAGAAGCCCGGGAGGGGCGAGTATATTGGGCGCGCATACTGAGAGACCCCAGAGAGAAGAGGTGCACGTATTGAGAGACCCCAGGTAGGGGTGAGCATACAGACATAAGAACGTCCGGAACACCGGCGAGGCTTGGGCGTGGTATTGGGGCGGAAGGAGCCACGCGACGCCCTGGGGGGGTGTGCACCAAGAGATATCCGTAGAGGGCAAGAGCACTGGGTCTGAGAAGCCCAGGAAGGGCAGCCTCCCATTAATATTACATAAACTGCAAAGACATGGCAGGCGAGACGAGGGCGCTATGAGGGCAACTTGGTGCAGTAGGGGTGCAGGAGAGATCACAGCCGCTCCTAGGCCCTGCCCCGTGACACAGACCCCTTTGGAAATTTCAAAATAGAGGTACGGATGCCTTTGAATTGTAAGTGTAGGTATTCATATACTTTTGATTGATCATAGTCATGTTTTGAAGACCCTTTAGATGAAGTCTGCAGAACTCAGAGGTCCATGGACCAAAATTTGAAAACCACTGCTTTAGAGGGTCAAGCCTGCACATTTTTCAATCCAAAGCACTCTATTACTAATATGGCTGGGAAGTACGGAGTGGCATGAAACACTGGAAGCTGCTCAAGAAAGATGTCACCAGTGTTATACTGGAAGATTCTGATGTACTAACTGATATGGGTGCCCCAAGTACCAAAGGCATTGGAAGACATTTTGGAAGGTAATAGTGATTTTTAGTTCAACAAGGGATAATCAAGAATTTTGGTATTGAATCCTACTGAGGCAGAGAAAGAGAAGGGGAAAAAATTTTGAAAGTCACACAAAGGCCCACCTAGTTTATTTTCAGTAAGGATTAGGATGCAGACAAGGTAATATGCTTGTTGGTAACCTCATTCTAAAAGGTAGTAGAGCAGTCAAAGCCTATGGAAAAATGACTCTAAAATGGCCCCAGAAATATAAGACAGACATTATATAAGAAACATGCTGTATAAATCACTGTTCTTCAAAATGATATTGACTGTTGTCAATGATAATATGCCTTGTTTTCAATCTTTAAAAAACAAAAAAAAAAGTTTTAATTGTTCTTGTACACTTTTAACAGTATTAGCCTTGCTGAAGGCCACAGGGACAGCACTGCAATTTCCAGTGGTCCTTAGAAATACTCAAAGTGAATGAAAACAAAGAAACTAATGAACCATGACAGTCCGGTAAATGTCCAATAGCATTTTTCCCATGTTGTTGGGAAAATGCATGATTCTCTCTTTTTAGCTTCCCCACATACCTGCATGAGATTCATACCTCTATGTTCATTGAAGCAGTATATAGAGACTTCTCATTTCTAGCAATGAAAATAGCATACTATTCCTTGTTCTTGTCTCAGATGTTTTTCAAGTTTGAGCAGTCTACAAAGTGAGTTTGAGAAAAGTCTGTTTTTCTCTTGATTGTTTCTTGAGGTATTAGTTATTTCTGGGTCATCACTTGTAACAATATCAGTGAAAACCATGTTTGGTTAAATACAGGAGAACTAGCGCTGATGGCAGAGGCACACCTTTAAGTGAAATTATAATCTTCAAATGTTTCATGCCTGACCCAGATACTTAGCTTACGTCATTTTGCATAGTCATGTCAGCTTCTGTGGGGCTGAGAAACTCATTAAAACATCTCCCTACTTACAGACACATATCTGAAGAACCCCAGTGTGACACTAATCTATATACCCTTACTCATGAAACAAATGCAAAATTTGCTAGATTACAAAAGACCAACAGAAGCCAAAGTGCAGTTCTCTTTTCCTCCCACTACAGCCACCTGGGATTGTAGTTATTCTTATCCTTACACAGGTTTTAAAAAAAAATATGAATTTTTGCATAGTTAGGAGCTTTGAATGCAGTGGTAATGGGTGCTATAATAATAAAAAACTAACCTAAATTATAAGATATTTTAATAACATATCACTTAGATTACATGTATCATTTCTTTATAACCAGTAGACTTCAGTGTTGCCATAAACTCTTAACTGTTTCACCTGCTTAATTCTATATGGACCTAGGCCTCATGATGTTTTATACTCTTGGTAAGTCATAACCATTCTGCTGTTTAAGTAATACCTTAAGATAGTTGGGCCTGTCTCTGCTTTCATATCTTATTTATATCAGTGTATATGGCCAAGTGACTCAGGCCCTTGCCACACATTACACTTAAGATGTTAACTTGTTAATCACATTTTAAGTAGTGACCTGGCCACACATTCATTCAATTAACAGTGTGATAAAACCAGTAATTAGTGACAAGTTATTACACAAAATAAGTGTAATAACTTTATTGTTGGTTCCTATCTTGTTTTTATTTGAATGTGTGGCCAGTGTTTCCAGCCTCCGTCACATTTTCCCATGTGCTATGGAGGCTACAGCACTGGTCAGCTGAACAATGGTCTCAGCTTGGGGTGCAAAGTGTAACCCACAGACAGGAGCTCCAAACACCACTGGGGCTTTTAGCCGTGGGGATGCATGATGCGCCTTCACCAGCCAGGAGCCCCCATCAGCTGACAGAGCTCTCAGTCAGAGGGGGACACCCCTGTGCTCCTGCCACTGAGAGCACTGTCAGCTGGCAGGGCTTCCAGCCACAGAAGCAGATATTGCCAGTGCAGGGGGAGCCCAGGATCACGATCCCAGGATCACCCTGCAGCAGCAATAAGGTGTGATGTGATCTGATGCTTGATCCAACAACTATGCCTCCTGCCATGCATGTATGGCATGGCCAGAGGTGCAATCATTGGGATTGTGCATTGGATCCCATTGTACCTTCTTCTGAGCAACTGTCAGTGGCCTAAGTTAATGCAATTCAGAAAAGGCACAGGTTTGCCACAGTGCAATTAATGCTTAGTAACTACCTGCGTGCTCATTCCTACCTTGTGGCAGTGCTCTGTTCCACTGAAAAACAAGCAATACTATTCTTGCTTTCACTTAGCAGGGGTTAAGAGCAGGCACTCAATCCCCACTGAGCAGCTGGTGTGCAGCTGATTTGCCCCCTTTTAACTCACTCTAATTTTCTTGTTCATACCCTAAGTAATTTGAATCAATTCAAATAGAGTTCCACTCAATTTACACCTTTGTATGTGTGAAATCCATTCCACCCATGTTAAGCCAGAGTAATTGTTTTTTAATGCAAGTGGAGTACAAAAGAGTAAACGAGCTGAAATCTATCTCCTTCCACAACAGCAAGAGTAGAAGATTGTTGTGCAGCCTCTCCTCTCCCCCTACTCCTCCAACCTAGTCTGACAACTACAGCTTTAGTGTGTTGGCTGAAATACTGGTAATAGCCATAGTGCCTCTGCATCCAGTTGAACAAGATGGTAGGACTGCTGGATCCACATGCTCTCCCAGGAGTGCATCTAGTGGGGGGTGTCAGGTGACAGCAGTTGCACCCCCCCTTTGATTCCTGCTCTACCCAAAGTTTAAAACTAACTGCCTGGAAGGAGCAGTGGCATTTCTATTCTGACAGCACTGAGGGAGTCAAGTGCTCTCATGGCTCTTTATAATCTACCTGATTCCTACTAATCTCCCTTCATTCCATAGGTGTTAACAACCCTCTCCTTTTGAAAGTTCTTGAAATTCACTACTATCCTTTCTTCTGCAACTTTGCTGTCTGTTAATGATTCCTAGTAATGTCTCACTTCTGTTTCATAGTCATAGTTTCATAGTTTCACAGTTTCTAGGGTCAGAAGGGACCTGAATAGATCATCTAGTCTGACCCTCTGCCATGGCAGGAAAGAGTAGTGGGGTCAAATGACCCCAGCAAGGTGTTCATCTAACCTCCTCTTAAAAACCCCCAGGGTAGAAGCCAGCACCACTTCGCTTGGAAGTTGGTTCCAGATCGAAGCCACCCTGACAGTGAGGTAGCGCTTCCTGCTAATCTACCCTCTACCCTCTGCCAGCTTGTGACCGTTATTCCTGGTCACTGCTGGCAGTGCTCGGTGGAATAGGGACTTCCCCAATGCCTGCTGATTTCCCCCTGACAAGCTTCTAACAGGCCACTAGATCCCCCCTCAGCCTTCTCTTGTGGGGGCTGAACAGGTTCAGGTCCCGTAGCCTCTCCATGTTGTCCACATCCCTCTTGAAGTGTGGTGCCCAGAACTGGACGCAGTACTCCAACTGCAACCTGACCAGTGTGCCATAGAGGGGGAGGATCACCTCCCAGGACCTGCTTGAGATGAATCTGTGGATGCATGACAGGGTACGGTTGGCCTTCCTGACTGCACCCCCACACTGCCAGCCCATGTTCATCTTGGAGTCAATGATGACTCCAAGATCCTTTTCTGCCTCTGTACTGACAAGAAGGGAGTTCCCCAACCTGTAGGTATGGTGCCGGTTGTTCCTCCCCAGGTGCATCACTTTGCACTTGTCAGTGTTGAATCCCATCCTATTCTCATCCACCCACCCTTGTAACCTGTCTAGGTCTGATTGTAGCCTGTTGCTCCCTTCTAGTGTGCCCACATCCCCCCACATCTTAGTGCCATCAGCAAATTTGAACAGGGTGCTTTTTACCCCCTCATCCAAGTCACTGATGAAGATGTTGAACAGTGCAGGCCTGAGGACCGAGCCCTGCGAAACCCCACAGCCCGCATCCCTCCAGGCCAAAAATGACCCATCCACCACCACTCTCTGGGTGCGGCCCTCCAGCGAGTTGGTGACCCAATTGACTGTAGATGTCGACACCACAGTCCCCCAGTTTCTTAATGAGAACAGGGTGGTAGACAGTGTCGAAGGGCTTCCGAAAGTCCAGGAAGACTATGTCCACTGCTACTCCTACATGTAATGATTTGGTGATCTGATCATAGAAGGCCACCAGGTTGGTCTGATAGGACTTGCCACGGATGAACCCGTGTGAGTTGCCCCTAAGCATGAAATCCCCTGCTAACCCCTCATGGATGTGTGCCAGCATAATTTTCTCAAACAGCTTGCCTGGGATCGAGGTAAGACTAACCAGCCTATAGTTTCCCAGGTCCCAGTCCTGCCTCCTGTTTTTATCTCTGTCTAAAAACTTTAACTCAGATGTAGTAATATTATCTCAAGTGTAGAAATGACTGACAGTGAAGCATTGTAGGCAGTGTCTGGATGTTCAAGAAGACTAGATTTTATTTTATGAACTTGAATAAGTCATTTACCTATAATGACTACAGGACTAATAAAACAATATTTTTGAGTATTCTGACCATTTTTGCCTTGTGTTTTTTAAACAACATAGAATCTAGTAAATTAGTGAACATTTTAATAAAATTATATTTTTCTTTGATCTTAAACTGAATAATATAGTTCTAGACCTCTAGCATATTAATAAAAGTTCTAGTTTCTCTTTAACGGGAGAAAAATTTGTCATCTTATAAGTAATGATGCACCACACTATCTGCACCCTCTCCCTTCCTTTCAAAATCCTAGATCTGCCCATGCTCATTCCTCCTTGGCCTTCCTCACAGGTCTATGCAGGACCAGCATCCAGTAAATCAGGCTTGCCTGCATGGTCACTGCTTGAAGTGCTTCATATGAGGCCTAATCAGGGCAGTGGCCCTTTCTCCCACTACACAAGGATAAATTTCACCCTTTGTGAGAGAAGAACTGAAGGAGATATTAAATATATTTGGAGCATGTGTGTGCATAAAACTGTCCATGTACAAACTCTGTAGTTTAAGAGATTCTTTTACATTCACTTTAATAATTCATTTTTAGAAGTTGAAATGAATTAAATAGCAGGAGAGCTCAGCATCCTGTTGCCTCAAGGGTGAGATTTTCAAAGCACTCGGCATTGGTCCAGCTCTGTTCTAGTTGAGTTTAATGGTAGCGCTCCCACCGTGGGGATTGAGATACAGCAAGGCTGAGAGTGTTTGTAATCGTTCCCACCCTGTCTTTGAAACAAATGTTTTTAGTTTCACACCTCAGACTGCTGCTGTCTGTTGGCGCAGTCCTGCTCCCACTGAAATCAACAGAAAATTCCTACTTTGAAAAATTATATTCATCATTTGGAACAGAAGTAGCTGTTAGCAAAACAAATTGCTTCAGTTCAAGGCAGTTGGCATTTCTGTTTCTATTCAAACTCTTCAGTGAATGACTATGAAGATTAACCCTGAAGACTGCTCACAGAGGAATGCTCAGGGGCTGGTCATATTCCCATTGCCTTTCTAGGTCAACTGGTGTTGGTTTTTAACTAACTGAAATTATTTTTTCAGTCTCTTATGTCAGGAAGGGTCTATGCTGTAACTGCAATCTGTTACCACAGAATCCCAGACTTTCAGTTTACAGGCACATTTTAAACAATAGGTGACTTATCCTTAGCTTGTGTGAATGTTAAAATGCCACTGACATCAAAGGAACTATAGCAGTTTATACCAGCTGAACGTTTATTGTTGATTGGGAATCCCAGTGATTTTAATGGGAATTCCAAACATCAGAGGGCAGAATTTGATCCAAGTTTGTTTTCAAGTCTGAGTTCAAGAAACTGACAGCTAGAGGAGATTGGTAGCTCTGAAAATCAGGGTCATTATTTGCACAGTTAAACATGCAGTCAGCACCTAATTTTGAAAATTTTTGGTCCATGCTTTGGATTGTGGATCTATTAGATGGATATAGGATACAGTACTACATATCTCTGTTACAAAGATGTTGGACATAACTCAATGTTTGTAAAATGTTTAAATGTCTTCACTTCAAAGGAACTTAGAAGGAGCTTAGATCTGCAAAGTTACTATAGGTTTTTAGAAGTCAAACATAACTTGCATTAGTTTGTAATGAGTTGCTTTTCATGGCTTGCCTTTCAGTGGGTATACCTACACATGCAATTAATTCACAGAAGTAAACTCTGGCACAGTTTGCACTGGATTCAGCTACTCTTGGACACAGTACTTACAAATACACCAGGGACTGCAGCAATTTGAGGTGGGGTGGAGCAGCCCCAGGCTGGCAGCAGGCTCAGGGAGTCAGCTCCAGGCTCTGGTGGCAGAGGGGCTGGCTGGGGCACAAAAGTGCCCCAGCATGTGGAGCCCTGTGGCTCCATGTGTAGATGCACCCAGTTTTACTTACAGCCATAAGGGCTAGATCCTCAAAGGCACTTTAGTGTTGTAGTGCTGAGTGTTGGTACACCTAAATCCTAGCCACCCCTTCATCTAATGAAATGAACAGATCTGAGTTAGATACCAGGACTGGGCAGAAAGTGAGAACATATTGAGGAAGTGAGACATCTCAGGAAGGGATCCTCAGAAGTTAGCTGAGTGAATGGCTATGCAAGCTTCCTAGAAGTGAAATGTACAAGTAGGGCTTCATTTCGTGAATATGACCAATATCCTTGGCAACATCCTCTACCACAGATCCTGAGTGGTGAACTCTTTCCTAGAGTTAGGTATCTCAACCAAGTCAGATGGTTACATAGCCTATACTTTGGTTTCTCACCCATGGAAAAAATCAACGTCAAACAGACCTGGGGAGAGCCAACACCGTAGTTAGTAGTATCACATGGCTGGGAAGCAGGAGACCTGTGTTCAGATCAGTATTGATCTTTCTGAATTGGGACTTGACCCATATCTTGTACATCCAAGATAAGTGCCCAACTGTCAGGCTGAGGGGTACTTTGAGGTGATTTGCTCACTTGCTTTTCCTAGTGAACCTGTGCTTTTTATATTACAAAAATTAAATGTTTGTTGAGAGAGAGAGAAAGACCGACTCCCAAATTCTATGTCACCTAATTCTTTTTCATTCAAGTGCTACTTATGCATCTAAATGCAGCCAAGTAAGAGCATTTTTGCTCCTTACACAGATTTTGAATCCTGTTTTTTGCATGGCTAGATTTGTCTTTCTGAGCTGATCAGAAGCATTCCATTACCAATTCATGGGGTTGCAACTGATCCTTTTCCACCTAGATAGCTGCATAACTGTGTTTAAGACCTCAGATGTGTGGTTGGAGAAAAATGAAGTGGATAGTATGGACTTACTGAGTAGTTAAGCCACTTGCCCACAAAATGAAATAGCCAGGTTCTATACCCCCTCCTTCACTCTGAGAGGATTTGAATCCACATTCCACTGTTCAGCATGGATCCAACCATCAGGCCACAGAGAATACTTTCCACTTATGCTGTTGAAGCTGGACCACTGAGCAGCAGGGAGGGAAAGATATGTGAGGCCAGAAGGAGAGCAAGCAAGGTAGTCTCTTCGTGGTAAAGGGAGCTTATCCTGGAAAGGGGGGAGCCTGCTTTCTGGCCCCTATTTCCAGTAACATTTCTGTATTTTGCTTTTAATAGTCATTGGATACTAAGCTAGACATCAGTAGGGGTAGGAGTAGGGGTCAAAGCCAAATGCCCATCTCCCTGAGCCTGACGGCATGTGTAGAATGCCCGGTCTCTTCCCTGGGATGCAGGAGACTTGGGACCAGTCCAATCTGTACAGCATGGATTTGTATCAATACCTCCAACATCCTAAGTATATACCCTGCACAATGATATGTATCTTTTCATATCTGGCAATTTTCCATTTTAAACCATGCTCTGGGCTTGTGTAAAGGCTCAGGTCTCCCTGGTAGAATCATTGTTTCTTCTACTTAGCTTGAGAATCCCTTTTCAGGTCCTTGGTAAACTGGAATACCTCTGGCATTAGGCGGCAAATGAGGTTTGGGAGTGGTAATAGCAGCATCTAAATGATGGCCTAAAGCACCTCTGAGAGGCTATGCTCTAAGTTTATGAAACTATACCTTATACATGTGAGTACATTCATGTATGCTATTTGTATTTTCAAATAATTTTATTTGCCAAGCCGCAGGATTAGGAAAGCCCAGCCAGCCACTTGTCCCAGCTATGTTACTGTGTTGTTTCTCCCACCCTTCTGCCCCTGGTGACTGACCTCCCTGACTGGGCAACATCCCCCACTGCGGACCCCCCTGGACTGACCAGTCACCCTAGATCCTCTAGCCACTCCCCATGAACCCACCAGCCCCCCAGTGATTCCATCAGCCCCTCTCCCATTCCCAAGTTACTTGCTCTAGGCTGCTGGGACCACTCCTGGAAGCAGTGAAAATCTGCATGTGCTGTTTCTGGTTTAGTTTTAGCTGACTTAAAGTCAGTTAACCAAACCTAAACTTGGTCCTGCAAACACTTGTTTGCACCCTTAGAGGTTTTTGTTTTATTGATCCTTTAAATTTTCTAAGGAAAAAAATCCCATATATTTGCCTAATCATTCTTATTAGAACAATGCTTGTTTCATTCCTAAATAATTAAATTCAGCCAATGCCATGCAGCTTAAAATGTACTCTCTTTTTGCAAATTGTTAAACATGTGTAGAATATCTGGCTTTTGTATAGCATGATTATCCAACATCATCTCTTTCCAAATCATCATAAATATAAATAGCTTGAAAATTACATTTTTTATGGTAAAATTGGTTTTTAATTGTCCTGTAAGATTGGCTGCATGTGAAACAGTTTTACGGGCTAATATGAACAGGCCATAAAAATGCACCAGCTTGTGTTTTACAAAATGCATCTGGGCCTCATTCTTAACTGTATCCAAGAAGAGCTCAAAGTTAGTAAGACTAGAAGATTAAAATAACTAGCTGTGGCTTCCTGAGCCATCTGGTGCTAGTACAAGTTAGAACTGTAAAAGAATAAATTTAACACATACTACTGGCATAACTTCCCATTGTCTCTTACTGGGTGTGTTTACACATGTGCTTTAATGCACATTAGTCTATTTTAGTGCACATTAAAGTGTTACTGAAAAATGTGCTATTTAGTTAATGCGCATTAAAACAAGCTAATGCACATTTTTCTAGTACCTCACAGTGGAGGTACTAGATTTCATGTGCATTAACTAAAGCATGTTAATGCATGTGTAGACAGGCCCACTCATACTCATTTTAGTCCCCTTTTTTCTCTGCCACAAATAGTGGAAGGCTGGCATAGAAGATGGCTATGCTGACTGACAACTACCCTCTACAGGGGGCGGGCATCCTTCTTTGGCCATATTCAACAGCTTTTCGTCTACTTTGTTCTGCTTAAGGCAGATCTTCAAGTATGGTAAATTGCTATCTCATCTAACTTAAATGGAGCAGAAACAGTTCCCACCACCCAGGATTCAGGTACCTTATTTGGTCCAAGCTGAACTGCAGAATGTCAATCCACTTCCTACAATCTGATCCAGCTATTCCAAAATGAAGACCTATTTATAACCATTCTTAATGCTTTTTTATTGTATTGATTCTAAGACTGACCTTTAAAAAACTGATTAGGCGTAAATTAGATCTAAAGAGGAAAGAAAACTTCCTTGCTCTTAAAACAGTGAGACAGTGGAAGAGACTATTCAGGGAAGTTCTGGAATCTCCTTTGTGGGAGATTTTCAAGGAAGAACTTGATAAGCATTGGTAAGGTATAATTTAGGAGTACCAATCCTCCATTCACATAAGGGGTGAGACCAGATGACCCTTGATTATGGGTGCCTATACCCATGCAGCAAGGCACATGTATATAGTGCAGTAATTACAGCACAGTGGAGCAGACTCAATAGAGTCTGCTGGAGTGTGGTAATTACGACGTTCCAGCAGACTCCAGCATCACATGTATCAGTGTCCTCATGCTGAAAAATGGTGGCAAGAGTGCTTTAACAAGCTCGTTCATTGACACGTGACACTCTGGGCACTTTAATTAAAGTGGCTCTTGTAGCCACCAGTGGCGTACCATGGGTCTCCCAGTGCCTGGGGGGCCAATGGTTGCATTTTCACCCTCCTCCCTCCCCTGTCCACGGCCAATCACCAAGCAGGGAGGGGACCCCAGTGGCCAATTGCCAAGAGGAGGGTGGGGCAGGGTCCTCCAGCAGCTGATCTGGTTAAAGTGCCTCCTTCACTCCCAGAGCACATGTATAAATGCCCTGTGTGATTAGAAAATCATAGGTTTTATCTGGACAAGGAAGAAAGAAATAATCTTTATACAAATCAACTTAGATTTGTATAACTAATCCAGTTAAAGTTAGCAGGAAGCTCAAGTCACAGCCTTCAGATCTATCTCCAGAGCCAATATGTATGGCTGACTTTGAATATGAGATTCTAGCTTTGTCTTTGTAAAGGCAGTGTCATTTACAGAATCTGGATCAAGGTCTGGGTTTGGATTTTTGATACTGTTCAGAGGTGTGTGAATCTAGGGGTTTAGTTCAGACTTGGATCTTGTTTAGAGCTGGCCATAAACCTGTGCAAGATGTATGCTGTTATTCTCCCCAGTAGGCAGCAACACACATTGGGTGATAGTCATGTGTACTATTATTATATTTTCTCATATACCAAATGCCTTGTTTGTAGAAGACAGAATATAGAAAAAAAATTCTACAGTCATGGGCTAGTGCTGGCTTTTTATAGAGGGGCTGCCTTGTGCAATGACTACTGTTTCTCTCAGCCAACAAGCAGCTAGCCAGCATACATTCTTAACCCTTTCATGGTTTCTGATTAATTGGCAGTAGCTTTTGGCTTAGTGGACACTTACTGCTGCCAATTTGTGAAAGGGTTTGTACTGAAACAGAAGCGGCAGCCATTTTGCAGCACAGCCCCTCCATGCTTCTGTTCCAGCAAAGAAAATCAGCTTCTCCACGTAAAACATATGCCCTAATTTTGGTGAACTGTTTGTTTTGTTTGTGGGGGGGAGTTGGGAGTGAGGGGAAGGTAAGTATTATATATAAGTAAACACACAGACTTCGCTTCTACCTCTGGATTTTAATAATACTTCAAAATGTACTACCGTGTGTTTGTAAATGGCTCTAAGACCTTGTGTTATAAGGGAGTGTTATAATTTAAAGGTTGTTTGTGTGCCTAGAATGTCTAGAAGGTCATTTTACTACTTCTCCCGCTATTTGGTCACTACCACTGTCCTCAAGGCAAAATTCTACCTTTATTTGCACTTGTGAAATGCAGTTAAGCCACCAGAGAGATATGAGAACAAAATATGGCATTGTTTAACTCAGGTCACCATATGCCACTTTATTAGTAGATTCTAGTCAAAGTTTCATCTGTTAACTATTGCCCTGATCCAAAACCTTTAAATATCAATAGGTGTGTCTACATGGCCTTCCCAGGGTTCTCAAGCATGTCACACCAATTTTGCATGTGCCAAAATTGGAAATATGGCAATGGAGGCACACCAAGAGTACTATCCAACACTGCTCTCAAATATGCTTGAGACACAGAGCATGCTGGAGACAGGACTAGGGTACTATCAGTGCAGCTACACCAATAATTTCCTGATTTGACTCATGCAGTGTGAGAGGGAAATGCCTAAGTGCATTGCCCTCAGGATTCCTTAGGAAACTCTGTAGACAAAGAGCCAATTGAGTCTTTTCACTCGAGTGGGCTATGAATCAGGTGTGTTTTATGATTACTCTTTTACCTGGCAGATAAGTGCCCATTTCTTTCTTTCTAGTCTGATATTTATTTTTGCAAAGAACTATGCTTGTGTATAGCCCTTGTCTATAGCTTTCATTGTCTGTGTAGTTCTGTCTTTTAACTGAAATACATATCTCCAACTAGCATTATCAAATCTGATACAATAATCTCACAAGTCAGCTTGGAAGCTTTTTATTATTATTATTATTATTATTATTATTATTATTATTATTATTGAACAACTGATCTTTGAAAATTGTAAAAGTAAATAGTATTTGAAGTTGAGCTTATTGTTACTGCACTCATCCTGCATGAGAAGAAGCATAATGACTTCTACAAATCTTCTTAATCTTCCACACTGTGAGAGTGTATTCTTGAGATGGTTTACTGAGCAATACACTAATATACTGCACAGTAAAACAGCACTAAGTAACTGTGCTAATAAGCTACTTCAGGTACTAACTAACTGTATAGGAGATGCTGCACAGTAGGGCTTGTGTAGATGCTGACCAGAACCAAATTTGCTTCTGGTCAGCCACACCAGCAGGGGGCCCAGTCCTGGCCCTGCTCAGCTCTTTCCCCACTCCCCAACTCTGCAGGAACCAATCAGCACAGGGACTAGTGTTCCTGAACACTGGTCCCCCCATACGCACATCTTAGTGCCATGGGTCTCCTGGCTGACCAGCTCCAGGACTGGGGATCTGCTGGGGGGCAGCTAGCAGTATGCCCCCAGATAGGTGGAGAATCCCCACCCAGCTGGTGGCTCACTGCTAGCTGCTCCACTGGCATATCATGACAGGGGCCTGGGACTGCTCCTGAACTATCCCTGCGTACATAGGGACCAGCCCCTGAGCTAGCATCCGGGGGAGCCTCTTCAGGCTGCACCCATTGGAAGTAAATCTGTTCTCAAGTGGGAGCACCTGTAGACGTGCTCCCGAGTAGGCTTACTGAACAGTATTTTTACTGCACAGTAAGTTTACTTTAAATTAACAATGTGTGTAGACATGCCTGTAACTCTATACTGTCTTTCCATTGTGGCTTTAACAGTATCCAGGATCCATCCATTGAAAGCAGCTAAATAATAATGAACTTTGGGAGAGACTGGAAACAGATGCAATATATGTGGGTCAAACTTCAAGGAGGGCGGGGGGAGAGGGATCTGGTGGTAGGGGTTTACTACAGGCCACCACATCAGGAGGAAGAGCTAAAGCTGAAATTTTCCAGGCAGCTTGGGGAGGCCATGCATGCAAAGGATGTTGTGGTCATGGGTGATATGAATTACCCTGACATCAACTGGGAGGAGCAATCTGCCAGATCTAGCCACACATGAAGGTTCCTGATGTGCATACAGGACCTACACCTCATGCAGGAGGTACACATCCCCACTACAGAAAATGCCATACTGGATCTGGTGTTAGCCTCTAGGGATGACCTGGTGGGGGAGGTGCTAGTACAAGGGAGGCTAGGGGACAGTGATCATGAAACAATCCATCTGGCTATTCAGAGAAAGGTGGGGAGGGTAACTAGCACAGTGCAAATGCCTGACTTTAGGAAAGCCAACTTTGATGTGCTCAGGGCAGTAGTCAGGGAGGCACTCAGAGCCCAGGATGTAGCTAGTATGGGGGTCCAGGAAAGGTGGTCCTTCCTCAAGGAGGCTATCCTTGGGGCGCAGCAGGATGCAATTCCTCTGCACAGGAAGGCGGGAAAAGGGTCCAAGAAACCTTCATGACTGAGCACAGATATCCAGGATGGCCTGAGGTCAAAGAAAAAAGCATACTGGCAGTGGAAGCAGGGGGCAGGGAAAAAGGAGGAGCACACCTCCCTGACCCGAGCTTGTAGGGATTTGATAAGGAAGGCTAAAGCAGCACTAGAGCTTGATTAGCTTCCAGGATTAAGGATAACAAAATGTCCTTTTTCAAGTATATAGGTAGCAAGAAGTCTCGGGGTAGCATTGGACCCCTATGAGGCAGGGCAGGGCAGTTAGTGATGGACACACAAGAGAAAGCAGAACTCTTCAACAAGTTCTTTGCCTCCATGTTCCTGTCTGCTGAGAATGGGGTGTTCCTGGGTGATAGCGTAGAGAGGCCCAGGAAGGATGTGGGTCCCCTGACTGTTAGTTCAGACCTAGTTAAGAATTAGATGTGTCCAAGTCGGCAGGCCTGGATGACCTTCTTCCATGGGTGCTGAGGGAATTGGCTGGTGTCATCGTGGAGCCATTGGCACAGCTGTTTGAGGACTTCTGGTGCTCAGTCCAAGTCCCTGAGGACTGGAAAAGGGCCAATGTGGTCCCTATTTTCAAGAAAGGGAGAAAGGAAGAGCCTGGCAACTACAGGCCAGTGAGCCTCACTTCTATCCTGGAGAAGGTCTTTGAAGAAATTATCAAGGGCTACATTTGTGAGAACCCTGCAGGGGAAGTAATGTTGAGGGGTAACCAACATGGGTTCGTGCAAGGCCAATCCTGCCTGACTAATCTGGTCTCTTTCTATGACCAGGTAACAAAGAGCTTAGATGGGAAGGAGGAAGTTGATGTCATCTTCTTGGACTTCCAGAAGGCCTTCAACACAGTGTCCCACCCAATTCTGGTGGGCAAGCTGAGGGACTGCGGCATTGACGAACGCACAGTCACATGGGTGGCAAACTGGCTCCAGGGGTGCACCCAGAGGGTGATGGTGGACAAGTTGATGTTGACCTGGGAGGGTGTAGGCAGCGGAGTCCCCCAGGGCTTGGTCCATGGGCCGGTGCTGTTCAATATCTTCCTTAGCGACCTGGACGAGGGTGTGGAGTGCACCCTGTTCAAGTTTGCTGATGACACCAAGCTGTGGGGTAAAGGGAATACACCAGCAGGCAGGGACCGCATCCAGGCAGACCTGGATAGGTTGGAGAAGTGGGCGGACCTGAACAGGATGCGGTTCAACAAGAACAAGTGCAGAGTGCTACACCTGGGGAGAGGGAACCAGCATTATGGTTATAGGTTAGGGGCTGACCCTCTCTACAGCACAGAGGCAGAGAGGGATCTTGGAGTCAGGATTGACTCCAGGATGAATATGAGTCACCAGTGCGATGAAGCAATAGGCAGAGCCAGCCGCACCCTGTCATGCATCAACAGGGTCATCACTAACAGGTCCAGAGAGGTCTTGCTCCCTGTCTGTGGTGCTGGTCAGGCTGCAGCTGGAGTACTGTGTCCAGTTCTGGGTGCCGCACTTTGGGAGAGATGTGGAGAACCTGGCGAGGGTCCAGAGGAGGCCACTCATATGGTTGGGGGCCTCCGTGGCCAGCCCTATGAGGAGAGGCTGAGGGACCTGAATCTCTTCAGTCTCCGCAAGAGGAGACTGAGGGGGGATCTTGTGGCTGCTTACAACCTTATCAGGGGCCACCAGCAGGGACTCGGGGAAAGTCTGTTCACCAGGGCCCCCCTTGGAGTCGCCAGGAACAATGGCCACAAGCTGAGGGAGGATAGGTTTAGGTTAGATATTAGGAAGAACTACTTCACGGTAAGGGTGGCCAGAGCCTGAAATAGGCTTCCCAGAGAGGTGGTGCTCTCACCTTCCCTGGAAATCTTCAAGGGGAGACTGGATCGGCACCTGGCTGGGGTCTTATGACCCCCCATGCTCCTTCCTGCCCATGGCAGGGGGTCGGACTAGATGATCTGTCTAGGTCCCTTCTGACTCACTGATTCTATGATATAAGGAGCCAGAATTGGGTAAACAGTTTTGTCCATTGCATCCAAGAATTCTGTTTTCTCTTTATTAATAAAATGCTTCTGAAGTTTTCCATAATTATGCAGAATATATATTATGGACCAAATATTAAAAGACTTCCTTATTTTCTACTACTTAATTCTTACTCTCATAAATCTCTGGTTGTCTTCACTATGGAATATTGTCTCAAATAGGAGATTTGCCTAAGTGAGGACTTTAGTATTCAGCTCTATTTTTTTAAATTAATGATAGCAGCTTCTGCCACTCATGCTTATGTTAGGTAGTACTTTACAGTTAAGTAAAGAACTATATAGTATGCATAAGGATGATCAAATCTGGCCCTAAAGCCTCAAGTCTATTGTCGAGTGAAAGTAACTGTCATCATGCATGTTGAGAGATTTCTACTTAATCACATTCCTTCACAAGATGCTGTAGCATGAGCAAAGAATCTCTTTATTATTCCTCAAGAAGGCTGAAGCAGTGAATTTTCACATGTTGAGTCATAATCTAATAACAAAGCAAGAGAAAGAACAGTGTGAAACTACCCGTTTTTACATGGCCTACTAAACATAACAAGGCATACAGCGTGTTAGATTTATAAACAATAGAATTTAATTTCAGGGCAATAATTGCAGCTTAAATCCTCATTTTCTTGTCCATCCTTTTTATTTCCATTCTTCTGTTGTGCTGTGACACTGTCTACGGATACGGCTAAATACTCTGCTAAATAACCCTCTCAGGAACAGGTTCTTTTTACTTGTTTTGGGCTTATTCAACCAGTTGCAGCTATTCTAAAATACTGGGAAAGCTTTTTCCTCATTAATTTTAATATATTTGGGGATAACTTGGAATATTTGTCAAGATGCAAATTAAAAGTAGTTTTATTTTTAGAATCTTTAAATAATTTTTTTCTAGTTTGAGACAGCGATGCCCTGGAATGGTCTGGTGAAATATCTATGTATGAATATTAACTTGAAAAATCTTGTAATGTGTCAATCTTTACAATACTAAAGGCAAAAGGCTAAAGTTGTTGTTACATTTTTGCTCAGGCCATATGCAAAATCTTCACTGAAGTCAATGGGGTGGTTTTTTTCCCCTGAAAAAAGACAGAGTAAAAAATTAAGTAAGGATTTTAGGATTTAAGTCCTTTTCTTACCAGTTGTCACTGAAGCCAAAGTATTCCTTTCTCCATCAACAGATAGTGGATTGAGTCTTTAGTGTAGAGATAATATTGTGTACATTCACCTTGATTAATATGGTTTATATGAAATATGAGTATGCATTTAGAAACAACAAAATAGACCTTGTTTGTCTATACTGTTATCAGGCAAACCTGATTTAAACATGTGCAAGATGTGCTTGCAGCTGGGCAGTGTGGGCAGTATGTTCAAGGCTTGTAGGGCTGTGAAATGGGATGGAGGAAGCTCTGCCCATTACATTTCACAGTCCTGTGGGCTTTAAATGCTGCCTGCAGAGGGAGCCACAGGGAAAACCCCCTGCCTGCTCCTCAGGCTGGAGTTCCTGATCTGAAGAGCTGGTGGGGAGCAAGGATCAGCTGCTCCCCCACTCTGCTTCTTGTTGCCAGAAGTAGAACAAAGGAAGAAATGAAGCAACACCTCCCACCTGCTTTTCAGACCAGGGACCACAGTCTGGGGAGGAGTTAGGAGACTTTGCCCCTGCCACTCCAGTCCCCTCCCAGGCCAGCTCAGGAGAGAGGAGACTAGTGGGAGAAAGACCCCAACCCATTCCCTAATGTGGGTATTCCCCATCTAGGGAAAAGGCAGGGAACATTTTTCTGCTGCTTTTCTCCCCTCCAACACCAGATCAGGAAGGAAACTTACACACACTGATTCTTGCAAGAGAGTTTCTCTTGTAAGAAAAAACTTTCAGGTTGATTTTTCTCCCAGAGGGGGCATGTTTCTCTTGGCAGAAATTGAATGAACGCATGTACACTTATAGTTTCCATGGAGAGAGCAACAATTCTCCCAGTAGAAATGTCTCATCTGTACATAGCCATTGCTTAAACAACTTGCTGAATCAGAACCTTTTTTACTGTTCCTTGAGATGTACCTTATTTTCATACCAGAGACTTCCACTTATCTTTAATGCAGATCTGGCTCTGCAACCCTAATACATAGTTGCTTTCACAAGGGGAGCATTCATGTCAGCGCTGCCCAGTATGAGGATTACAAGACTCCAACACTGAGTTAAACCCTGCCCTTTCTCCAGTTGAAATAAGTGGCAGTACTGTATTATCATTGATTTCACTGACAGCATCCTGAGGCCCTACACATTAAATGTTTTCAAAACAAATAATATGCACTAGTGTCAAGTTGTCACTCAGGTAAAATGTTCATTCAAGTTAACAGGAACTTTTACTGAATAAGAATAGCTGGATTGGACATCATGATAACTTTATGAATGGGACAAGCAGGCCAGAAGCATAACCTTTGAATCTAAAAGTTTAATTAGAAACCCATGGTACATATTTGTGGTTCAGAAGCAATTGCTTCCAGGAACGAAAGGGACAAATGAACAATTTCAATCCAATTGTCACCTCTCCCCCTAGATCATGAACCATAATTAAAGTACTTATATAAAATTACATTTGTCAGATTGGCTGCTAAATTCTCCTCTAAGGCTTTATCCACAAAGAGCAGTCTGTTATCACTCCCACTCTGGCCTACAGTTCTCTCTTTTCAGATTCAGGAACAGGCAAGCAATTACATTATCTATACTGGCAATCTAATATAACTGTAACTACAGAGAAAACAGGCTCAGGTCATTTCTGCTACAAACAGTTTCCAAAATGTCATAATTAGCCAGCATGGATGTGTCTAGGTTCCAAGAATGGCTTATATGAAAAGCTGTTATCAGGCAATAAAAGAAAGAAGAAAGATGTTCTAAAATAGTCATTTATTCCATACAGGGCGTTTTTACACGTGTATTTACATGTGCCTAAACTTAATGCACCTATGGTTAAGCCAATTTAGGCATGCTTCTACACATGGATGTGCTAATGTGAATTAAGAGGCATTAAATTTAGGCACAAATAGCTAAGTCTCATAATGCGCATTAACATGGTGTCTTTCCATTGATATACACTGTGTTAATGTGCATTAGTACATCTACACATGCACTAATGTGACTTAACTATACATGCCTAGATTTGAAACCCACTTTATGTATAAATCAGGTATCAAATTTAGGCACAAATAGGCTAAAATCACCATTTTAATGTGAATTATGGGTGCACCTTAAATTGGGCTAGTGCACTTTAAATGTGCACATGTAGACATGCCCACAGGGTTATAAATCTATTCCTAAGTGCGTGTATCTACACATGCATTAGATCCAGGAGCAGTTTACTCATGAGTAAACTACTCATGAGTAAACATTCCCGAGCAGGCATCCACATGTACAGGGAAGTGGAAGCAGAAGCAGATTTGCTGCTAATGGCAGCAAACTTCTCATGCTTCCTGGGGCCCTGCAATGAGGCCCTGTCACCATGGGTGACTGGTGCCTTCTGAGACTGGCTGGGCACCAGATTGCTGACCTGGAGCAAAATTGTCAAGCCCAGAACCACCAATCGTGAAGCCCAGAACCACCAGCGGCAGAACTGGAAGTGCACTTCCACCAGCACTTCCAGTTTTATGGCTGGCACTTCCAGGGGGTGCATGGCCAATCTCAGTGGGTGCATATGCACCTGTATGCACCCCCTATTCATCACCAGTGCCTGCCACCACCAGAGGTAGATATAGGCTCCTGCTAGGTGCTTGACCAGGGTCTGGCAGGGAGCACCAAGCCAGGAGACAGTTGTGTCCTGCACAGGGCTGGGAAATTGCACCCTTCCCCCGGGGTGCTGCCTGCTGCAGAGGCAAGGACAATGTCTCGCTTCCCCAGCAGCAGGGAGCTCCTGTCCGCAGTTCCCTGACTGAGGACAGAGGACTTGGAAAAAGCTGCAGGGGAGGAGCAGATCCAACCCCCCTGCCCTGATCCACCAGAGAGGCAGCAAGCACCTAGCTCATTCCTAGCTGCCCCACCAATTGACTGGGGCAGGAGGATGGGACCTACCCCACCCAGGACTGTTCCCAGCCTCTGCTCCATGATCATGGTGCTGAGTGGGGAACAGGATCCCCAGCTCCCACCAGCAGGGAGCTCCCCATGCCAGCTCTGTAACAGAGAAGCCAGCACTGGGAGATTCTCTGCCAGCTCTGCATTTGTGAGATAAGGATGTCCCAGCACTGGCCCACTGTCACAGAGCTGGCACTGGGAGATAAGGATCTCTTAGCCCCTCCCTCCCCTCCACATTCCAATTGTGATGGTGAAGTGGAGGTTAGGAGATCCTCCTGCTCCAAGACCACTCCCTGATCACAATCTTGGAGCAGGGGGCGTGGAGCTCCCTGCTCCCAGGGCAGGGAGACATAATCCTTGCCTGGGCTCTGGTGGCAGAACCTACCCCAGTACCAGGCAGCTCCCAGGGGCAGAGAGCACTCTCCTGCCTCCTGGTGGCCGGCTGACCAGGAGCAAATTTGCTCCTGGTCAGGCATCTACATGAGCACTACTATGCAGTAACTAATTGCAAGTAAATTTGCTGCTTGCATTTGTAGGTAGCAAATTGTCTCATGATGAGTGAGGTTTACTGCACAGTAAGTATGTGCACATGTAGACACACATGCTTACCATGTAGCAAACTACACTACTGCACAGTAAAGCATCTCATGTAGATGCACCCAATGAGATGGAAAATGTCATGAGTCAGCACTGTTATAGTTTCTGTTATACTTTTTTCATCTGTGGAGCCCAGGTACTTCTCCCTTGCCATGCAGAGGGTTCCTCTAGATCTATGGAATTATTGGCAGCTCTTTGAAGGTCTCTCTCCAGGTGCCTACCCTCCTCATCCCCTGTGACTCTTGGCACCAGCACCCTGCCAGAGCTTTGTTTCCAAATGTTCTCCAACTTGTTGCTTCTCTTGAATCCTGCATAGAGGATTCCACAACATTGAGATGGACCGCAATTAAGTGAATGTGGTCATTGCCTTCACTGAAGTCTTTCTCCACTGTATATCCTCCACAGATAAGTTTCAACAGAGTCAAGAGGGAGAAAGTCCCAAAGAGGTAGTATTGCCTCATTTTCATTTTCTGGACAATGGAAATAATGACATTGCCTTTTCTTCTGTGAATTATGAAAAGATGTGCAGAGCAGGGTGAGAGTACAAAGAATTCCTTTACCTTGCCCCTGTGCTCAATTCACAGATACTGCCCACCTGGGTATGAATACTCACCCAAAGAAGATGGAAAGTAGGCAAAGCCATTATTCCACAAACCCTCCACTTGAGCAGGCAGCCCTAGTCAGATTTTGCCTGCAGAGAAGTGTGGTGCACATCTCAAAGGCATGCAGCTCTTTGTGGGCTCCCTGAGATGCAAGAAATGCCATCATATGTTAAGTTCTTTGAACAAGTGGATCATTATATAAATGTTTATTATTAATATTTATGAGTAAACATTGATTTAGGGGTTTAGCAGGAGGCTGTGTCCTCTTAGCAATTAATTTGAAATTAATTGGGGCAGGGGGCTGGGACATAATTAACATCCCATAAAGTATTAAACTTCCATAAAATGTAATGAACACAGTATATATGCCTTGATGGATTAATAATCATGTAGGTTTTCTGGATAATATGCAGTAACTGTGGAACTAACAATAAAGTACAGATTTAGATTTTTAAAATATGGCTCTTAAATACCATTTCCTGTCTATTTAAAACCTAGGCCTATATTAAGCTTGTTTTGAAAGTGGTGATATTCTAAAGTTAAAACAGAATCAAATTAACCTTGTATACATGAGAACATAGGAACATAACTACCATCTACTGAGTCAGAGCATAGGTCCATCTTGCCCAGTATCCTTTGTCTCACAATGCCAGAGCATGGATGCTGAAAGGGAGAGTGAACAGCGTAGAACCAGGATCTTTCCCTTTTTCTTCTCCCACTTGCAGCCTTTGGCATTTAAGGTCTAGGAAGTTCTAGTTCAGAAGCTGAACCTCTAATTCCCATGTTCAATAGCTGCTGATGCACTTTTTCCTCCAAAAATAAGTAAATAAGAAATCCCTATTTACTTTCTCTTCACCAATTACTATTATCATGTCCCCTCTCATGTACCTCTTTTCAAAACTGAATAGGGCTAACCTCTTAAGTCTTTCCTTAAGACCCTCCATACCACTGATCATCCTTGTTGCCCTTCTCTATATCTTCTCTAGCTCTTCTATATCCTTTTTGAGAAGTGGGAATCAAAACTGGGCACAGTATCCAAGGTACACCATGGATTTATAAAGGCGGATAATGATACTTTCCATTTTATTTGCAATTCATTTCTTAATAATTCCTAATATTTTATTTGCCTTTTAGCTGCTGAGCACTGAGCTGATTGTTTTAACGATATCCAGTCAGAAAAAAACCTTATTTTGTAAATATATTCACATAACTGTTTTAGTTGATTGATTGAAACCTCATTTTTTTGCTAAAAGCTAAGCCATTAAAAAAGTCATACTTTTCATGCTTGAAAATAAACAAGTTTTCTTATACTGTCGGGGATTTTATAATATGGAAATGAGAGGTTTATTTAGTATGTGGATGAAGCTTATAAAAGCGCTTAAGTCCTCATTCCTTCTAACATCTTAACAGCTGTTCAGTTTCTTACAAAATATGTTTTATCGTTTCAAGAAATGCTGTTAACCTCGCAGTTTTAAAACTGAATGAACAAGGCCTCTTGGACAAATTGAAAAACAAATGGTGGTACGACAAAGGAGAATGTGGCAGCGGGGGAGGTGACTCCAAGGTTAGCCTCAATGTCACCAAAAGCGGGTAAACAGTATGTAAAGTAATTGGTGCATCTGCTGGGGTTTTGCCTACAACTAAAGCACCAAGCTAGTATTGCAACATGACTAGTAACTGAGATCAACATTGAGACGTATGCAATTACTGTCAAAGCAAAAATATTTGCATTTTTTGTAAGTTTCCCAAATGGAATGTGCTAATCAGTTAACAAGTTCCTGCTAGAAATTATATTGTCAATTCTGAGAAAACTCTCTCTTCCGTAAATACCTGAATTAGATCCTAATCATGCAATGCATGGTTGGAGCCTTTCAAAATTAGCTGCAGTGAATTAGAAGCAAAGGCAAATACAAGCATCAGCCGTGTTTTCCTGTGAATCACATTGCCTTAGCATATTTTTCATGGATTTCAAGGAGAAGGTGGAGGAACTCAGCTCTGTTTTCTCACAGTCGTAGCCTGCTCTTTATACAGGTGCAGGGACTCCCTGTTTAACTAACACAGCTCACAACATTTCAATTTTTATCCTAATATCCAACATACCAAGACTAGGGATTTTGACTGGAGTGTGCCAGTACTCCTGATGGGACTGAAACCCAGAGATTCTGCCTAGAGGGTATTGCCTCCCAGCTCAGGATCAGACTGATCACCATATTTGGGGTCAGGAAGGAATTTTACCCCCGGTCAGATTGGTATGGACTGTGGGGGGATCTATTTCCCTCTGTAGCAGGGGCATGGCATTCTTCCTTGGATCTCTTGAGTGTGTTTTAACAACCTTTGCAGCAGCAGGGTGTTGGCAACTGAGGTCCCCCTGGTTTACCTCTGACAGATTTAAGGTATTATGACTTGAGGTTGTATTGAGGTTGAGTGCATTAGTTTTTCTAATAAATTAGATAGTGGATTTTATAGGGGTGTTCCTGCCTTAGGAGGGTGTTGGACTAGATGACCTCTGGAAATCCCTTGTGACCTTACTTTTCTATTATTTCTATGATTTCTATGAATTGCCACCTAATCTATCAGATGCTGAAGTGGCATGATACCTTTACTGAAAACTGAAATGCCCTAGCAGAAATTGAAGTAGCTTAATCCTTCATTATCACACCAGCTACACATTTTAGCCTGAGATAATAATGCCCTAAATAAGGTTTAGCTAATTTTTTCCTTCATTTCATTTAAACTGATTATTTTTTTCCCCAGATGCCAGTGATACAACTTTCTAGCCTTTTTTTGTCTCAGCATCCATTCGGCAAACTACTTTGAGCTCAAAAGGAACTGGGGTGGGTAAATATTAAAATATGAAAAGTACTCACCTGCCAACCAGTGCTGTTCAATATGGATTTATGGGGCTTTTTAATGAAATTTTTCATGTTCCAGGCCAAATCAGCCAAATCAATATGTATTTATGTGCAAGTGTGTACACGTGGAGAGAATATTAAACACCGGTAGCGTAGAGCTATCGGCATACCACTGTGTTCTGAAGAACACTGACAAGAATGGGTGAGGAAAGCTTGAGTGATTTCTCATACGCCTAAATCCTGAATTGTTTATGCAGCCTTCTCTGCAGTTTCCAACACTGTATTTTTTCCGTTCCTCAGCCCTCCTAATCTCTTATTCTGCCCATGCCTCAGAAACCTTTGTGCTACTTTGCACTTACCCAGATCTGATGTCCTGATTCTCTTCAGTTTACCTGCTGTCAGTCCTCTCTACCTGTTTTTCCTGCCTCTGTTCTGCTGGCCAGCATGTACAGTTTCAACAGTTGTCTATATTTTCTTTTCGAAACTGCATGCGAATACGAGGTTTGATTGCACTTATCTGCAACTGCATCATGTTTTAACTATAACTTCTTGTCAGGAAACCTGTAAGGAAGCCAAAACATTCTCACATTCACTTTTTTTAATAATGCTCCAGCCAAATCACCAGTGGCTCGAATGTTTTCATTGAAGTTTTTAAATCTAAGATAAATGTCATAAAGATGACATGCAAAATATCTCCCTTTTCCTTACAGTAAATGTTAACATCGGTTCAACATGGCAAAAATATAAGAAACAGAACAGAATGTAATGCTTCAGAGCAGGGTAATGAGTTCGCTAGCTTGAATTTTTTTTTTTTCTAATAGTGTTTATTAGTCATTGGGATCTACATGGAAGGAGGTAGATAAAGGAAGAGCAGAACATCCTAGGATATAACAGAGAAGATGGACAAAACGTTTTGAAAGGGACAGAGCTTGAAAAGTACCAAGAGATTGCAGAAGCAATGAGGTGGGGGAGGGGGAATGAATAGGGAAGGAGAGGCTAGGAAGCAGCCACATGGAGGAAAATGTGGGAAATTAATGTATAAAAGTGGAAGAGGAGAGTGGAAATGCGTTGCACAGGGAAAAGAACATGTCTTGATCCTCAAATATATTTTGAGAAGCAAGGAAGGTTCGAAGAGCTAGTCCTGCCAAAATAAAATGCAAGCATAAATGTAGATACATTTTAATAGCAACGATAACAGCTACATACAGATTATATAAAGGACCAAACAGCACAGTTAAAGCATGCCAAGCAAATGATTAAAATTTGTTACATATGCATTTGTCTAGAGAAATAATCCTATTAACATTTGAGAGAATATTAAATTAATTTCCTTAGCTCCTAAAGTCTTTAAAAGCCCCTAATGGGGTCATCATGTTAGGGGAAAGGACTTCTCAGCTAAGTTTTGAATTAAATTTTAAAACAGCTCTTATCTTGGTTCACCTGAAGACAGGCTATTCTGCAAGTACCATAAGTCAAAGATAAAGAGCACAAATTCTGAGATTAACCTAGATTTTTAGACTCTTTGACTGGTTCAATATAAAAAAGCTTACTAAATACTAAGTATGTACTAAGCTAATACATACACACAAATAAGCTAGTACACACACACACATATTCCTAATAGGTATTACTCTAATATTCACATACCCATTTTTATTCCCTATCTTGCCTAAAATTAGCCTTTTCTAGCATCAAATCACCCTAATTGACCTTTACTGTAATTGACTTTTAGTGACCTTTACCCCCTTTTTTTTTTCTTCCTTAAATTTTCCAAAATGGTTCATACCTTATGATGTCCTCTGACCTCATCACTTCCTTTGCTGCTTCTTCTCACCCAAACTTTGGTTAAAGGACTGCAAGCACATGCTATATACTACATCACCATGGAGCAACTTAAGGCCTACCATAGTCTACATGACATCAGGAAATCTAATGATGTTATGTCATGGTAGGAATTATGATTGGTAAGGTAAAAAACTTCAAGGAGTATAATATAGAAATTCTGCAGAGCAACTGTATTTGTTAGGGTTTTCTTGGTGGGGACGGTTAATAAAGATGTCCAAATTAATCCTTGACTTGATAGAAGTATTGGCATTTATCTTCTACAAAATCCCTTCCTTTTGAAGTAAATCTCCATGTGCAATATAAGTCAATGAAATTCTTTCCATTGATTCAATGGGCTCTGAATAATGCCTTTATTTCCTTTCATTTTGTATCAAAAAACAAAGTTAGCAGAGAGTGCAGGATGATGCAACCTGTGGTTTTGCTGTAGTGCTAGGAGCTGCAAACTGCAACTGTAGTACATGAGTCAATCCTTCAAAGAGATTATCCTTCTGGATTTATATAAAGTTTAAAAAAGAAAAAGCAACCTGAACTGACTTGCCACTTTAAATCATAGTGCACTCCATGCTCTTCAGCAAGAAAAACTTCCTCTCATCTATCCTGCTATTCTATGGCCAGAAGGTGCTGTGTTGAAGAGACTCAGGTAATCAGCACACCCAGAATGGTGAATCCCAAGTTTGTGTCTCAGTCGTACAGTACAGTACAGACACTATATCATCAGTGGGATTTAAAGGTCCTCACAAGGTACTTAGCATCTTATGGAACTAGACCTTTACAAACTCCTCCTACCTCTATTCTGTGCTTTTAAACTAAAGTTTAACAAAAAGAAGTGCTTGCCTAGCAGACCTGCTGGCCCTCACCATGTGTATCTTAAATCCAGCTAGCTAGAGAAAAGGTCTCTCATCATCCATCCCTGTGGATTTACTGACTATCTGTTGCCTTGCAGAGCACCATGTAATGGTTTTATAATTGATATAGTCTTTCAAGAAGGCTTAAGCTCTTAAGTCACTTTTGAAACTAAAGCTTAGGTTTGAAAAAAGCAGTTCCCCAAAATAACATGGGCTACCATAATTTCATACTATAACTTTAGGCCCA
Source organism: Crocodylus siamensis (assembly GCF_052110815.1). Lineage (NCBI taxonomy): Eukaryota > Metazoa > Chordata > Crocodylia > Crocodylidae > Crocodylus > Crocodylus siamensis. The sequence continues at coordinate 391,261,822 of NC_143395.1, read as the reverse complement.
TTTGAATGAAGTTAATTTCCTATCTTCAAAAGAGTTGAGGAAAGATTTATATCACAATATTAATAATGGGACAAATCCTCAATGGCTGTAAGTTGACATGAGTACATGGACTTTAATAGAACTATGTCATTTATACTAGCCCAACACCTGTAACTCAAGAAACTCTATCCAAGTTTAAAAAATCTATAGTGTCATTTCCCATTAGACTGTACAATACACAGGACTGTGCTTGGTGGAAAATGTAATGCCAGGCTCTAACTCATTTTATGTTTCTGTAGTCCCCTTTTCTTGTTAAACAGACAACATATCATATTGATATTTATTGATTCTGACACCCTTAAAATTAATGGGACTAGTCACTACATCTTTCTACTCATTATAGGAAAGGCCAGTGCTGTTTGCCTTATTGAGAGTTGTGGTTAAATAGAGCTCTGTCTACAGCCTAGAGGGAAGATTTGCAAAAGAAAGGACACTTAGGTAATGAACCCCCTGGTAAAAGCTTGGTATTCAACTTTCATGTATGTAAATTAGAATCTAAGTTGTATATAACATTTGCCCACCATTAAAGCTTAATTCAATTTATAATGTGCCTTTTAAATTCTTGTAAACCTTCAGGTTGCTCTTAAATCTGAATTTTGTTTTACTAATCTTAATACCAACCTTTTCCACAGCTGATTTAAAGGAGGACAACATTTTTTATATTTAAAATATGAACCCCTTTTTAAAACTTTGACCAGAAGTATCTACAATTAATGAAGTGTTTATTTATGGTACAGTCCTTAACCACCCCCCTAAAAAAATGATTACAATCAAGATGCTACTGTTTAAATAAAAGTTTAAAGGTCAGCTTCCTCTCTCAAGCTTGTACAAGATTCCTATTGATGCTACATGTGCTGAACTGGTATGTCTGAGAGCAGATTTGATTGAACTGCTGTAGACTACTGATGCAGCAGGTGTCTGGGCAGAGTAAGTAGTGTTGCAGAATAGGAGACCAGAGCTGATGACATGTTAATGTTCAATATTTATAATGCAGTGGTTATAGAATTTCCTTATCCCTCTTGTCTATAGCATTCAGCCAAACATTACAGAAGGCTGGGCCATTTTACAGTTTAGGTAAATCATGCCGTTGGTTAGATGATTCCTCTACAGCACTTCTTCTACTGGCCTCTTCCATACACAGAGAGAGGGATAGAGGTAGATTTCAGATAGGAAAGAAATCCATAATGTTTCAGGCTAAGATTCTTTATGTTCCTAAATTCTGAAATGGTAGGTAAAAGAATGAGGAACTAACTATTTTTCTACCTAAGAACATATAGCTACTTTACTTGATATTTATGTTAAAAAATTAGTATCTACATTCTAATTCTCATCTAACTCAGCTCACTTTAATCTGGAGTAATTCTTCTGGCTTCTGTTAAGTTGCTCTGGAGTTTTACCAGAAGAACAAAACCTAGCTGTCCTTTCTATATACATTAACTGATCCTATGATATAAAATGGGACAGGAATCATTTGCATGGGGACTTAGCCAATATGTAAGTGCTTATGGACAATGACTATCTTCTAACCATATCATAATGTCCATTTTTTCACATCTGTATCAGACACAGAGAGAGGATCATATTAGCAGGCAGTTTGCCAGCATATCAAAGTGGTACTCATTCATTTCAGTTTTCTCAGCTATGGAATTCTTATACTCCACTTTCAACCTGCACAGCCTCCTGCCAGGAAGCCTGAATATAAAATGTAAGTTTAAATGTTGAATAAGACAAGGCTACCAGTGCTTTCTATGGTATAAACAGTGTGTTCAGATGCACTGAATGGACATGGGTCTGAAAGCAAATGAAACATTTTTATTAGCTTACATGGCACTTGAAAATATATAGCGGATAGTCTGTATTTATTAAGGTCAGAAGCCCAAATTATGACATCAGAATGCTAAAATGTAATGTTCTGTTTATATCTAAGTTCAAGTTTGCATACGAATTCTGAGAATTAGATTTCAAATCATGTGAGTATGATTAAAATCTCTTTACTCTCTCTTATACTACCTATTGTAATAGGGGGATTCATTTGTGAATATTAATGTTCCCATAGTTCTATTTTTTTTTAATATTTTAAACCCTAATTCCATAAATTAGTTAGAAATCATATGGATTACCCTTCTTGTATGAATGTATTTTATCAAAAGAATCTAGTGATACACACAAGATCAATTATTGTCTTATATGATGTACTGGTACCTTTCAGTCTATTTATGGTATCTCAGAGCAGTCTGTATGTTATGCACTGTTTCTCCCTTTCTGCAATATATTATATGCTAATTCACACCTGCACATAAATACATATCAATGTGTGTACCACCTTAAGCATTTGACAGTTGATGATTTGCTGGAGAAGGTAAATTAAAGTCATCATAGTCAAGTATTATTTCAGTGGTTTACAAACTGTACTACAACACTGACATGAAACCTAAGCATTAATCCAGTATCCTGAAGATATTTTTAATTAAGTAAACCCACAGCAGTTCCTAACTTCAATTCCCTGGATTCTGTTTTATTTGAAGATTAAACATGATTGGAATGTCTCCATAAAATAATGCAATTAAGAGAGGAAGTTTCAAGTAATAATTTACTACCTCATTGTAAAATGCATCCAAATCCACGAGAGTTAAACAAAACCTTGAATTTATTTTCCAGGACCTCAGGCAGTACAAACTCAATTGGTGATGGAAACTGAAGCCAAGCTTTGATTGCCTCTCTCTCTCTTGCCTTTTACCTGAGGGTAGCAGCATTAGGACCTCATCTTGTAGGTTATGGATATGCAGAATTCCTGTTGAAGTCAGGTGTTTTGCACTGAGAATGCCCATAGGATTGGTATGGTAAAAAAAAAAAATACAGAAGTATTGTTTGTCCTATCTTCATCATTTTAGGGCAGTAAATGAAATATCTCTGGCCAAATTGAATTATATATAGATGCAAAGACAGATGCAAACACAGATGAGTACATTTTGAAAAAGTTAAACCATTTACATCCCGGAAGACTATATTGTTAATACATCTAAGCCAATAGTTTTGGGTTCACAGTAATTGCATACTATTTATTTACAAGAGTTCCCCAGCAGTATGTGCCCATTACCTAAAGCGATGGAGCAGGTCCCGGTCATATGTCTGTCTCTAAACCTGGGCCTATAGTACATGACATAGCACCCACTGTGGCCTCTGCTCTGTCACTTTGCAATGCGATTCTATGTAGTTGTACTTGAATAACATAAAATAACATATATAATGTTATTTATGTTATTTTCCACGTGAAGAACTCCTGTAAACCTTGCCGTTTTGAAACTCAGTGAGGCAGGCGTCTTAGACAAGCTGAAAAACAAATGGTGGTACGATAAAGGTGAATGTGGACCCAAGGACTCTGGAAGTAAGGTCAGTTGCTGCAGTTCGGGACCTACTATTGTGTTCACAAAGCAGTAAAGGGAGTAATGGAAAAAATTACTTGGAAATAATCACTCACAAGTAGATTCAGCAAAATATGCTTTCCCCTGCTTACCACAGAATGCCATTGACGGCAGTTTAATTTAAAGAAGCACTATTACTTTCCTAAGTTTTCCCATGAGGTTAACTTTTTTTAAAATCACAAATCACCTGACATTTTCCTACAGTTTAAAGGATCCTGGAAGATCTGAAAAGCAGGATATTTTTCACCTAAGTGCTGAGAACATTGTTCTGTTTGCTCTTTTTGCAATCCCTCCTTCTATCCACTTGTTCCTTCTCATTTAAGAAATGGCCTAGCTGAAATCACTAAGTTCTTGGAAGATGAGACACCAAAACAAAAGGGATTTCCTTTCTTCATTGCAGCTTGGCCTAGCTTTATATAAGAAACACTCTTATCTCCACAATGAGCAGGTATACACCGAACTTGAATTTAGAGATGAAAGGGCTTCAACTTTTAGTAACCTTCTGCCTCTTCATCCTGGTATATCAGTTCTGGGTTTTACTCCCAGACACCCTTAAGAAAACCCTAACAGCATTTTTCCTCACAAATCTTAGACAATGATATGTCCTTTTCCACTTCCTTGTCATCCTAAAGAGAAATATTTGGGATTCAGGTATTCTTCTTCCATATGAAGAGACCCCACTAATTACTGCCCCACCCTGAATTCCCAATGATATTGCCCCAGCTCCAATCTGTGTTGCCTTGGGCCTACAGAGGAGTATGAGGCAGTGATTTCTTGCTGCTTAGTGCTAAGAGTGACTCCATATGGCCAGGAGAAAACAAATAGAAATAAATATTTCTCCTATCTTTCATACTCCATGCCAAGTGAGGTTTGAGGACATATAAATCCATCAGAAGTAATGCGGTCTTTGCTATGGCAGAAATTACAGTCTCATATTCACTGTAAATTAAAGTCTAAGAGGCGTTTACCTACCACTTTAGGCCATAGTTTTCCCTCCCTCCTGACTTGCTGTGCACAAGCATCAGGATTACAAGTGACCTGCCATCAGGGAGAAGTGGCCATCGCCTCCAAAGCTGAAGCTACTCTAGACTTGCTAAGGGGGGACACATGATATTGAATAAACCATGCCAATTATTGACTACATTCAGATCTAGGTTTCCTGTGCATTAATGTCAGTGTGATCTGCTAATTGCCAAGTTCTCAGGGCTTGATCATATAGTGCACCTTTAAATTAAATATTGCTACAAATAATATGTAGTGTTATATAGTGTATAATAGTAAAGTTATTACAGCAAGAAGTTAACTATTGTCCATAGATTACAATATATAAAATCTGCTATTAAAGAAAGATTTTAGATCTACCTTAATGCTAACAAATTATTACATAAAAATCAATTCTGAAGAAGTGCCTAGAAAGTTGAGCTGAAATATTATGCACATATTTTGACATCCAGATAAAACACCAGTTTATGTCCAAACCAATTATAATGAAATGTGTAATAGATATCTGTTATAAAAAGCCCATTAAGCAGAGAATGTATAAAATAAACACTAGTATAAGCTATTACCCTATTTTTTCTAACATACAAATACTTAGGAAACTGATTTACAAGATTGTATGTATTGCTTATTAAATAACCTTATTAATGCAGTCTCTATGGAAGAAGCCTAATAGTCTAATACCATCAAATTAAAAATATATAATGAATTATGCATAAAATTAATGGTAGTGCCTAATATATTCCAGGACTAATTTTATATTAATGATTTTTTTCTTGAAGTATAAAGGATAGTGTTAAGTCAAATATACCAGTACTTCAAATGTGTTAGTTAATAAACACAGTGCTAGTCAATCTGGGTTTTTAAATATACAGCAGTATAGAGCAGAAGTAAAAATCATGAAGTGTACTATTTTATGTAAACAGATTAGGGGATTAGAAAGCTTTTAAACAGCCTAAATAATCTAGTTTCATATCCCAAAAAACATTTTTATTAAATAGTGGAATATATCATTGTTTAGGGCTACAGTTAAGGGCAATAACATATTACAGCTGTTAGCAAGTGGCTGTTTATGTCTTAAAGTACTGGTAACACACATTTAAACATTTTTTAACGTTGGTCAGGGAGACTTGGCAGCTAAAATGTATTTTACAAATCTAGACAGACAAATCTTTGTGAGAATTTGTAAATGATTATCAGTTAATTTCAGTAGAACTTTTTAAAATTCAAGTTTTCAATGTGTAGCTTTTGCTCACCGGGTGTATCTTGTATCAGTGGTTAACATGTTGCTTCTGTTTTCTCAGGACAAGACGAGTGCCTTGAGTCTCAGCAACGTTGCTGGAGTCTTCTACATTCTGGTTGGAGGCTTGGGCTTGGCAATGCTGGTGGCTTTGATAGAGTTCTGTTACAAGTCCAGGGCAGAGGCGAAGCGAATGAAGGTGGCAAAGAGTGCACAGACTTTTAATCCAACTTCCTCGCAGAATACCCACAATTTAGCAACTTATAGAGAAGGTTACAACGTATATGGAACCGAAAGTGTTAAAATTTAGGGGTAGGACTTAGGGCCTACTACAGTGAGTGGGTGATGCATCAGTGTCGTGACCTGTCTGTCCAGTGGTGGTAATGCTTGCTTCTAAACAGAGCTTTATATTTTGGAAAACTTCAGTGCAAAGTGATTCGATTTTTTTTTTGGCTGCAGATGTACAGTATACTACTCTATGTTGCTAATAGACATCTGCATTGCAAGGGCTTTTTTATATAAAGAATATCTCTTTTTTTAAGAGTTTAGTTTTACTGAATCAGTTGGAACATTACAGTTATTGCAAATTTATCTACTAGAGAGAAAACATGTCCTTTTGACTTGGTTGGTTGGTTTACTGGCTGGCCTTTTTTTCTGAGGCCTTCAATTATAATAATAATAATAATAATATTTGATTATTATTTATTAGCACCATTTGCACTTTTTATGGGGATTGTAAGCAAAATTTATACTAGGCAGCACCTCAGTGAACCATAGTTAAACTTTGAGGGAGAGCAGCACTGTAATAACACTTCTAAACATGATTCATCTTCTTGCCCCGCTTCCTTCCTCTCATCACTCCCTTCTATGAATGTATCTGAACTTTATACTCTTTGAACATGGCATTTTTTTAGTATGTCCTGCCTCAGGTCAACCCTTGTCACAATGCCATAACCAGAAAAAATGCCATTCTAGTGAAAAGAGTCAAGGTATCTGCATCAGTTTCCGGCAGACCAAAGAAATCTTGCATACTTTAGAGGAACAGTACATCTGAGATATGTGTGTTAGGATTCCAATGACTGAAGCATTAAAGATGTTCCACCTCTTATTATATAGTACCACAGAATAGGTATACATGTATTTCTTTAACATAGTGAGAGACTGGTCTATTCGATAAGAATCTGCTAGCTAATGACTACTAAAATCAGCACTAAAATATTTAGAAATAGCACATATAACTAAGTGGACCTTTTGTAGATAACTTTTATGGAGCTCCCAAATATTACCAAATACTTTATAAATGTTCCCAAGTATCAACACTGTCTTAGTCCATTCCAGTGGTGAACACTTCCTATTCCACTGTGCCTTTTTTGACATTATTTTTAAAACTATGGTCTCCTAGAACAATAGTAAGATGATAATTAAAGTAGGAAGCAGAACTTAAGTAAAGAGTTGAGAGGTAAATTTGGAATAGAAATCTTCTTTTGCCACATGGATTTAAAAGGAAAGAATTGCAGATGCAATTATTATGTCTTGTTTACAGGTCTCTGGAGTCCTGGGTAGTATGTAATAGCTGAAGTGTGGTATGCAAATAACAAGTCATCCTGGGAAGTTTATAGTATAAAGGCAGAGCTTTACATCATATATATTTTGTATGCTATAAAACAATGCAATCCAGATCAAACACCAATTAATGAATGGTGTACGTGGTTATAGCAGGAAATGTTCAAGGATCAGAATGGGTGTCAGAACTGTTTGAAAGAGGGTGGGATGAGGGTTGTGGTACAAAAGTGATAGAGAAGCTACCACAAATATATTTGGGGGGCATTGTTTTCCTTTATCCTCCCACTGATTTATACAAGAAGTCATCACCTGGACATATCGTAATCATAAAATGGGCCTAGTTTCTCAAGGACAAAAAGGTGATTTACTCACCTAAGTCAGTGAGTATCAGAGTTATTCATATAAACAGTTAAAAGAGGCCAAGGCAAAATAGAACAGTGATAACAGTCTAGCCTAGATTTGACTATACATGTACTTTAGATATAGCACCTGTTGCTGGACCGCATGTTGAAGTAAATGCCAAAATGATGGCAAGTGCTTGAGGTGATGTTCATTAACCCTGTGGCACTGGGAGTTAGAATTGCCAGATGATACAAGGTTAACCACTGCCTTAAACTGAGAAGTTTATAGAAGATGTAAATATAATTAAGCAAAATGTAGATAAGAAGATCTTTTCCCCTGCAATTCTCCACTGGTTTACTCAGCAGAGAGAGCATTCCCAACCTATTATAGTGAACAAGCGTATTCATGTTAAACAGGTAAACAAAGACAATGGAACACAATATAATTGCCAGTTCTTTTTTAATGGGACTAATCAAAATTAATTTAAGTGAGTTACATGTCACGTTACACACTGTTAGTTTTATTGTTAATACTTTCCACAACAGCGAGCGCATCTATCTACATGTGTCCATACAGAGCTTTTGCTACTGAGCCATCATTTAGTACTTCCTTCTGGAAGTACTAAAAGACAGTGGAGTAACAGCCATGGCTGAACCGTGCCAGCTGCACAGTTATTTTTGGTTACTACGGTGCCATTGCAACATGCTATAACAAGGGAGCTCGTTGTTACAGTGACATAGCGGCAGCATCACAGTTTTTGCCTAGTATGTAGTAAACATATTCATTCTCAAACCTGTATACTAGGATGCACCAAAAATGCATATTCGTGTAAGTTGTTTAAATCTTTACCTTTTGCTACTTTTTGTTTAAATTAGCATATGAAATATTAATTTAGTATTTAAATAATGCAATAATATTTATTATAATAATTAGGATAAATATTAGAAAAATATCACTTATCCCCCTAATGGAAAAAATGTCATTTTCAATAAGAGGAAGAGGTCATAAAATCTGTGTTTTTCAAATTTTTGATTTGGGATAATTTTTGCAACGATTTTAACAATTGTATGGAATGGTATTAAAATAGTGACAGCATTTTAGTTCATGGGAAATGTTGGGTTTGATAACTGAAATTTTCTGATAACTATTTAATAATAATAAAAGCATATAAAGATTTTTTAAATTATTTTTAAAATAACAGAGCATGCCACATTAAAAATAGGTGTTGTTTCAACCCTGTGAAAAATAACTTAAGAATTTCAGATAATTTTTAGTGTATTTTCTTTAATTGGCTCATCCTGTCCAGGATGCTTGATATATTATTTGCCTAAGATATTTTTACCGAGGCAATGAATGACAAGAGAATATGTTTGTACCTAGAAGACCTCTGGGCACATCTCTATGAGATGGGACATACCAGTTGCCATGGGGAGAAAAGCAGAGGCAAAAATTTGTGCCATTGGCTTTTGCCCTGGCACACTGCCCAGCGCATGGGGTTAATGTGGGGGGAAAATGCTTTGGGTGGGTTGAAGGAGGCTGGGGCCAGCACCTGGCCTGGCCCTATCAGCCTTCTCTGAGGGTCTGGGGGCCTCCCGGGGCTCTAGCAGCCGCGATCCAATGTGCAGAGCCTGGTCAGCAGCCAGAGTGTTGCTCCAGCCAACCAGGCTCTAGTTTTAGGCGGTGCACACTGCCAGCAGGTGTGCCATTCTTTTTTCAGGCACAGGTTTTTTTGACCCAATGTCAAAAAACCCACCATACTGGAAAATAGCAGCACAGGGAATGCCTGCACATGTCGCACATTTAGGGGCAGTTACCTTCTGTTGCCAATAGAAATATTTGCTTTAATAATGGAAACCGTAAGGAGTCATTATTGTGAACTCCATTATACAGATTAATTATTTTCTCTCTCCATTACACATTCTAATAAGAGCTTTTGTTAATTGTTTGCAGCATTCAGCTGGGGATTGCACACATTTCCACAGGTCAGATCCCACTAGGAGAAAGCATTGCTACCTATCCACACTGTTGCTTTCAGGCCTTTAGCTAAGCTAATTTTTACCAAAAGTCATATTTGGATTATGCTCTAAATATAAAAATAATCTGTACCAGTTCTATAAAGTAAATGCCTGCATGAAAATCCCAGGCACTTTTAGTTTTAAGTTGCTGCACAATGGGCACATCTACACATGGCCATATGGCTCCTTTGTTACTGAACCATCATTTAGTATTTCCTTTCAGAATTACTAAAGGACAGTACAGTAACAGCCCTTACTGTGGTATGCTGGCTGTGCACAGTTATTTTTGGTTGCTATGTAAGTGTAGCAATGCACTATAATGAAGTAACGCATTGCTTCAGCAATGTAGCAGCAGAATCATGGTTTTTGCCAATGGATGTTATGGTGCCATAGTGCTTTGCTACGGCACCATAGTGTCTTTTGTGGATGCACCTAATGTCAACATTTTGTCTCTTTTTTAATATATGAATTAATAAGCATCTGGGTCATGAAGGAAGTTCTTGCACCCCCTATCTGTGGGGCAACACAGGTGTGAACATTTAGGGCTGGATTGTATTTTTAAGACTCAACCATTTGTAAGAGACAGCACATTGCTCTGCCAAACCAGAAGTGCAAAGAGGCAAGTGTATCTTTTCAGGAGTAACAGCTTGCTTCCTCTTTCCTACTTGTTCCCAAAAGCAAAAACAAGCCCTTAGAATTTTACATAACTATACACTTTGATGGTTATAGACAATTTGTACACTTATCTAAAGCCTTAATAGCTCCTTGATATAGAAACCTTTTTCAATACAAACAGCCAATACAAATATTTTTCCATTATTTTCCAATAAATCTTCAATACAAATAATTTTGCCAACTTTAATGATAGGAAGGTTGCTTCCTGAAGCTGGGATGGTGCAAGTGGAATAGTTATGCCTTAGGGTCCAGGGTGTTTTCCTAATAGTAATGGGAGTAGTCATCATTTTCACCTCCCATCATCCTCAGTTGTGAACCTGAAGAACCAGATCTTGATTCAAATGCTCTCGCTCTCTTTCTCCCTACTTCTTGTTGCAAGGTTTAGTATCATGTGTACTGCATTTCTTATCTGCTTTGTATTTTGAAGTTCATGTCCAAGTTAGAAATAGTTTACCTTCAATATTTATGAAAAAGAAATTCTGTATCACTCAGATACTAAGGTGATCAGGGCTGTAGAAGTACCTGAACAGAACAAAATATCTATAGCTTCTCTCAAAACCCAACCTCTCCTTCAGGATTCACTCTACCCTCACACTTCCAGCTGCTGCTGCTAGTGTCTCCACCACCGCCACCGCCACTGGACCCAGCCCCACTACGCAGACACCCTGGCCCATCTGCCCCACACCCACCACCGGGGGTGCTGGACAGAGTGGGTAGGCAGGTGGGGTCTCCATGGAGACTGGTCCAGGACCCCCATGGGTAGGGTGTGTTCAGCCAGGCAGATGGGATGGAGCCACAAGCAGATGAGGAGAGGTGTCTGGGAGTGGCATGGGCCTGCAGGGCTGGGGCCAGAGCTAGGGCTGGGATCATGGGGCAGTGACAGTATGTAGCGGGGGCTAGGGCCGGGGCCCAGCACCCATCCCAGAATTGTGATCCACTCCCTGAACATCTCTGTGATGGGCATTGGTTTTGTAGGTAGCAGCTAGCCCCTGCCCCCAGAACCAGCACCCCTTGCAGAGACATGGGGAATGCATTGCAGCTCGTCCCTAGGTCCCAGTCTCGTACTGTCAGGGACCCACGATCCCAGCCCCTTCTGCCTGTCCTGCTTCTGGATGTCACTTCACTCCCACCTGTATTACCATCCCATCCCCCTGTCTGAGTGTGTCCTGCCCACGAGGGTCCAGTCTCTGTGGAGACCCTGCCCATTTACTTCATTTGGTGCCCCCTGTGGTGGGTGCAGGGTGGACGGACCCAGGGCCAAGTAGGATCAGTTAGCATCCCCCCGGCCCCTCCCCCCCACCCATGCTGGGTGGTGTAAACAGCTGTGATGGATCAGCAAACCCCCATCCCCATCTTCCTAGCCCTCAATAGCTCACCCAAACTCCTTAAATTGCCTTCCAGCCCAAATGATTGCCTAGCCCTGCTTTATGGTCTTTTTCTGACAACAAGCAAATGTCACTTGACCATACCGAGTTTTCTGGCTATTTATCTGTTTCTTGTGAGAAGTTGTTTTGCGCTCTCATTTTTTGGTCTCTACTGGGAGAAAATAGAGATACTTTTCAGTAGCTAAATTAAGCCACGTTGCCTGTGCTGTTATCTGTGCTGTGCAAGATACATAACTTTTTCTGGTGCTGTTCTTTGATAAAGTGATAGATGGGCTTCAGTACTAACTACCCAAGAAAGCATTTCTCCCTCTTTATATCATTATATCTGGTAACTGGCATAGGTCCAGGTGCTTTTTGTTAGTAATCTGTAGATCCGATCACAGCATTTTCCAAGGAGAGTCTTGGTCTCCTATAACAGATGGTCCTTATTGTTTCACCACATCTAAGGTTCTTGACCATTAGGGTATGAGTAAAGCACTTCTATTTGCCAAGTTTGTTTCCTGAATCAATATAACTGTGAGGGATATGACTTTATGTAGGTTTGTTAGGGTAATTGACTGTAGCTGGTGATTTTATATACAGGATCCCTATGGGGTGATATTATCTGGGTGTCTTCAGGTAACTGTCTGGGGAATGCTGCTTTTTCCTGAATACTCTTTTTTGTGGCAGCTTTGTAGCTCTATATCTGGGGATTACGCTTTAATGCATCCATCAGATGATGCACAGTGTAAACTTAGATTGATATGTTTTTTATTAATATAATTGCCCCAGAAGCAATGGATACGCCCATTAGAATGTGTAATGGGAAGAGAAATTCTCTTTCATACATATATATGTCTGTGCATGTGTGTGTGTTTGTGTGTGTGTGTGTGTGCGTAGCTTTAGCAAATCATAAACACAGATTTAGGACCTCAGGGCTGACTTAAGCAGAAGGAGAAAAATAAAGGTCTAAGAGTAAATATCAGCCATAATAGCACATCAGATTAAGTATAATACCTTAGTTAATTTGTTTTTTATACAAATGCCTTTTATTCCTTTCCTCCAATGTAAGTGTTTCCCTTCTGTGTCTTCTGTTTTCCTGTGTGTATTTCTGATTTTATCCCTGCATATGCATCACATGGATTAGTTGTCTGGATTATAGCTAGAGCAGGTTAAAATTTCCATCCCACAGAGAATTCCTGTACCTCAACATTTCTTGCAAAATGCTCTAGTTTGTCTGCCTTCTGCCCTACCTTTTTTTCTCTCTAAGCTGGCATTTGCTGACCAAATTACATCTTCACTGATGTACTATGGTCACGGGAAGCCTGTGAAGCATCATGCTCCTTTAGCTGTAGAAGGTCACAATGAGCTTTGTGAAATGTTGTCCCACCTTGACTCCAAGGCAATACATGAACAGGGGAGCATGAGGCTTCTCAAATACAATCCTCATTAGGTAGAAACACAGCTTAGGAGGCTCCAGAGGAATGCCAGAGTGACCTAAACCTGGATGGTTTGACTTTTTTCTGGCATAACATAATATTTTAGTTTGAGTCAACCGGAGCCCAAGCAAGAAGCTTTGTTTTGATAGAAGTGACAAAAATTGAAATTTTCCTGTAGAAAATTGATTTTCTGGAAATGGCTTTTTATCAATATATTTTGATAGAAACTTGCTTTCCATCTCTTATAGCAAGGTGCATAGGGAATGAGATTTATAGAGAGAACTTGAATATGCTAATGGCACATATTTTGTAAATGGAAGCAATCTTTTCTTTAGATTTTAAACTTGGATTAAGTTTTCAGTGATAGCTTTGAAGTTTGTGAAGTAATTTTTGAGCGATATTCATTATTTATATTTTTTCCATGTAAAGTACAGGCTAGGGCCTAATCCTGCCAATGCTTTTGCACACAATGTAACTGTATTCACATGAATAAGGCCTGTCAGATAAAATGCCATAAAAATATTATTTCTATTACTGTAACACTAGCTCGGTATAGTGCGGAGCATTTTAAAGTAAGGTGCTCCTTCGTGTACTAGTGCCATAAGCAAATTGTGATTTTATATTTAATCCATAGAGTCTGACCGTTACAAAATTTTAGCATCCAAATCACTAGTCTGATTTCTATTTCTCCCCAATTTAGTTAAATGCAATTTGTGTGTATATTTATTTCTTTGAAAGATAACATGAAAAAAATGCAGATGTCTAAAATTTAATATTTTGGTGTTTGTTGTGCCCTGGCTTCTTGAGAAACAGAAATATTGTAACACTTTTTTCTCTTTTCCCTTTCTTTTGCTCCTAGCTGACCTTTTCTGAAGCCATAAGAAACAAAGCCAGATTATCCATCACAGGGAGCGTAGGAGAAAACGGCCGCGTATTGACTCCCGACTGCCCGAAGGCCGTGCACACTGGAACCGCAATTAGACAAAGTTCAGGATTGGCTGTAATTGCATCGGACCTACCATAAAAACCAAAAAAATAATTGAGTGCCTTAATTCAACTGTGTTGGTGACTGATGGGAACACAGCACAGACTGTAACGACATGGGAGTGTCATTGATGAACTAATAATTGGGCTGAGGAAGGGAAGTACGTCCAAATGCGCCAGACATCATCAGCAACAATGTGTGCATGAGCTCAGCTCGGAAACCCAAACTCAGATTTTATATCAGGAAAATTCATAATTTAGTTTTGTTGGGGGGGAGGGGGCTGGGACAGGTGTATTAACAGCAACAAATTTCAGTTGAGTGGACTTAAAACTAATAAGACTTGCCAATTAGCGCATTAAACTGTGAAGACCATGCTGAGAGAGGACAACATTTTGATTTGTGACAGTGGGGGAAATAGCTATAGAAGTCAATGAACATGCTAACCTGTGTCTCCAGAACATCGATATATACAATGGAAGAATATCCAGCTGTCCAGCTGTAGAAACAAATCACTAAACTGTGATAAAAAAATAATAAATATGTAAATCCTGTGAAAAAATAAAGAAATTATTTACATTTTCTTTGAAAAAAGAGGAATATTGAAACATGCTTGCTTTTTAACTGATGTAAATTCGGTAGAGGACAACACAATTCTTTTTTCTAACCATCTTAGGGAACAATTCATTGCAATAATTGATATAAAATGCCATCACTGTAATAAAATTCAGAGACTTTTTTTATAAAAGTTGTTGGTCATCCTCTTGTTTGCTGTTTCCTTCATTCTGTTACATTATTCAGTGTTCCACAGATTTGCATCTGTCTTAACTACAAGAAACAAATGAAAAAATGTTTAGAGTACATTGTCAGTCTGCAGTGTAGAATCAAAAGAGACTACGGGTCACTCATGTTACAAATATTATTTATAATCTTGTTCTGTGTAAGAAACTGTGGTTTTTGTACCCACCAAAAAGAATAAAACAACAGACATTCTTATAATATTGACAGAGCTTGAGTTGTTTTCTAATCATTAGGGATGCCACTTGTAAAGCAGAAAGAGTAAGACATGGATAGTTATGATGGGGTAATGTTGCAGCAGTGATGGTCCAGGAAAACTACAAGGTGCAAGGATTTTTGTGGGTGACATCTTTTATTGGGCCAACTGCATAGTTGGCATGGATATAGAAAAGTTTTTGGGTACCTCAAAACCAGAACCTCAGGTCTCTGGCTTTACACAGGCCTTTGTTTCATCTAGATCAAGCTATGTCTACTTTTTTCTCAGAGGCCTGAGGAAGTTTACATGGTACCCAAAAACTTGTCTATATCCCAAAGAAAAGATAGCACCCACAAAGGTCATTGCTTCTAAGATCTGGTTGACTTTTACTCTAAAAAGCAAGAATGTACGTGATACCATATGGGTTCTTGCATCTCTTAGGAAAAAAAATCAGGATGTTCTTCAGATTATTTTACACTGAAAGGCTAGCAGGCACCACTTCAGCAATAGCGAGCTGTTCGCTTTCCCATGGACCAAATTATTCTCTCATTGTAATGAAAAGAGTTCATCTTACTTCCTTTTTAACCAGAATAAAAAGTCCTGGTGACTCAAACTGGCACTGGATCAGTCTCCAAATCCAAAGTAATTCCACTGTCATCACTGCAGGAAGTACTGGAGTGCAGGAGTACCCTCACCAGACTACAATCCATGGAAATTAGGTGATAATCAGGCCCCATCTGTTTGGTAATTCTCTTTTTTGTCGAGGACACCTGGGCTCAAATCCAACACCAACTTTAGGTGGGTAAGTAGCATTTTCACAGATAAGTTAGTCACATAAATGACATTTCAAGCCACTTATGCATATTTTAGACCCTACTTCCTTTGGGAAAGTGCAAACAGGTCACAAAACAGAAGAGGAGGAGGATGACCCTCCCACTCTTTAGCCCAATAGCTTAGTGGGTAGGACTAGGATGTGATTCAGTATCTTCTACCTTCCCACAAAGTGCCCAAACTACCAGACCACAGTCTAGGCATTACTGAGAGACCTTTCATCCTTCCTGTTGAAGCTGGCCCAACAGGCACCTGAGAATGGAACCTGTATCTGGAGCCAGGGGGAATCAATAAGATAGGCTCTGAAGTGGGCCCTGGATTTGTATATTTTTGCATGTAATAGTCACTGGATATACTGGATAAACAGCTGTGGGAGGAGGAACAGGGACAGAGCATAAGTGGCTGGACCAGGTCTTTTTGAGCATGTTCAGAAGGCCCTGGTAAATTGCGCCTGGGGATAAGACTGAAAATTCTGCAGGAATGATTCAAAATGCCACTTCTTGGCTAAACTTAGCAGCATAATGCTACTTATGAACTAAAAATGGAGTAGGATCTGAGCCATAGATGCTCAGGTTTTGCATCCAATAATTGATGCACTAAAAACATTGAAGTGTACTTTTGAAATTTTGGCCATAACCACCAATTTTTTCTCTCCTCCTCTCCATCTGTCTCTCTTTAAAAGAAACAGAGTCATCCAAGAACTTAAATAATTAATGCAAATCATGAGGCAATCCATTAGTATATTATATAAGGTATTTCTATAATTTTACCTATTTCATATTTATGGCTTAATACATTTGGGGTGTTTTTTATGGATTTTTTTCTATACCTATGGTGGCAACTTCTTCTTCTTCTTTCCCTGATTAAGTCCTTATGGGCCTTCTCAGGCTTCTAATCATTTTAAGTAAAATTCAGGAAACAAGATTGTCAAAAAAACATTTCTTGCCCTTTCAGCAGAGAATTTATTAAGGAAACAAAGAGCAATGCTGTGAAAGATTGAAGGTAAAACATAATGTTCATGCCATGCTGTGAGAAGTGTTTTCTTTTGTATAAATATTTTTATTGGGAACACATCTCTAATGCTTCTTGGCTCAGAACTGAAAACCCATTCAGACATTGTCCCCTAATTTTCTATTTCTTTGGGACTCAGGAATTATTTTTTACTTCCCTTCCCCATCACCCCTCATTTTATCCAGGAAGACCATGCAGCCCTCAAAACAGAATCAAAACTAACTTCAAAGCAGACTTGTTTAGGGCATGATTGTACCAAATTAGAGTTACCTAGAAGATAAATCTAATACCACCAACAACCATTGCTTAAGTGACAGACCTAGCTTTTAGGGATCTATTCAGTAGCATAGGTTAAAAAAAACAAACCTACAAAGACAACTAATTCTAGTAAATGTACAATTGTTATTTTATTCAAGATGTTTAAATCGGAGACACAATCAAGTTCAGTATCATTTATTTATTTTCCTGCCAGAAAAGAAGACCAGAAAACTTAAATTGTTATGAATGCATCTCTAAGCCACCTTTCTGATCGTCCAATGATGATCCAGCTGGGGCTGTTCCTGCCACTGGCTATAACTCTGTCAGGAGGATCTCAGCTGCCTCATTCATACAGTTAAATTCCTGCTTTTTGCTTAGTTGGACCCAAGGATCAGTCTAATAATTATTTTTTGTTTTGAGTTTATGTTTAAGTCTGCTTGGGCTCTGACAAGTGACATTATAAACATGGCAATTTGTCTTTTGCTTCCTAATGATTTCCATATCAGATATGCTCTATATCAGCTATTGTTTCGCATACATTTTCCAAGGGATTACAGATGTTGGAAATGATGCCATGGTTGCATGTGTTAGAACCATGCTTTTAAACTGAGATAGACCACAAGTTCACCTACTTCAATGTTTTATAATTCTGTTCAAAGTCAATTATCATTTCACCCTCAAAATGAGCAAAGAAGTCCCATTCAAAGCATTATCATTGTACTAGAACATATTTATTGAAAAATGAAATGGTAATTCTCTCTTCATATTCCTGATCTTAGGGACTTATAGGGTCCCTGATCTTAGGGTCAATACTTCACTTACCTTCATCAACATACATCTATAAGCATCACTGAATTCAGTGGCATTATAAGACATTTCATGGCATCATGTCCATTGCTGCTTCCTCATCTGTCACCTTGTCATAGAATAAATTGAGTCGCTTTGGCACAACTTGCTCTTGAGCAAGCCATGTTAACAGTAACTACAAAGTGGCTGCATCTACACAAGATGCTACTGCACAGTAGCAACCAGCTACTGTGCAGTAGCTTGTTGTTACTGTGAGGTACCATGGTGGGCACTAACCAAGATGCAATGCTACTGCACAGTAATAAAAAAACTGTTGCATAGTAGCTCATTGCTACTGTGCAGTAGCATCAGAAAAAAAATATGGGGATACTACTGTGCAGTAACACTGGTTCCTACGCAGCCATTTAGTACTTGTTATGCAGGTACTAAATGTCTGTGCACTAACAATTGTCCAGTCCATCACTTGTGTAGACACAGCTGGTGGGCGCATCTACATGAGATGCTTAACTCTGCAGTAACATGGTCTACTGCACAGTAAGCGCACACATCTCATGTTCATACTCTTGCAACTGCAGGTAGCAAATTTACTCGTGATTAGTTATGCACATGTAGACACGACCTGGGATCAAGCTTGCTCCTGGGTCTGCCCTGCCACTAGGGCTAGGGACAGACATTACACATAAACTTGTTTAAATGGTCAGAAACTGGTTTAAACCTGTAACAGAACAGATGTTCAGTGCACATAAACCATTTTGAAAATGTCTGAAACTGGTTTGAGATAAACCTGGTTGAAAGGAGTATCAAACTTAAACAATGTGTCTCAAATCGATTTATGCAATGTCTGTCCCAGATCCCATGCTGGTCTAAGTTAAACTAGCATCCTAGCATGTTCTCGGGGTTGGGCAGGGCTTCCCTCTGCTCCCCTCTTCAAAACAGGGCTGGCCCCTCCCCTCTGCTCCCTGGACAGAGCTCCTCCGGCATAGACTTGCAGACACAGCAGGGTCTCCCGGCTTCCCCATGGCCCCCTCCCTCTCCCCTCTCACCACTTTTTGCTTGTTCCTCCCCTCTCCCACAGCACAGACCATAGCCAGCGTGGGATATGCTAGCTAGCATGTGCAACTGGTGCCTCCTGAGTTGGGGGGGGGAGCCAGTCAGTGACTGGGGGGGATCCCCCATGACTGATCATGCCAACTGGAGGGGGGGTCCCCCCACGGGCACTCATGCCAACCTGGAACTGCCAGAGGCACACCCAGAAGTGCCAGCAGTGCTTCTCCTGGTACCCCCACTCCCCAGCCAGTGCTCTTAGAAGAGGCACCAGTACTCCTCCCTGACCCCCCCACCTGTCACCTAAGCAGGGAACAATGGCTGTTAGGGGGTGCACTAGCACTCTCAGGGGGTGCATATGCACCCCATGCACGCCCTATGCATCGCCACTGCTAACTAGTGCTGTATAAGGCTCCAGCAGAGACACAACAGGGTCTGCTGGCTTCCCCCTACCCTACCCTGCCCTCACTGCTCAAGCAAAAAAATCTCCCCTCTCTCCCTCCCGTCTCCCACAACATGGACCCTAAGCATGTGGTGTGCTAGCTAATGCCTAGAGGTGTCTGTGTGTATGTCTCCAATTTCATTTGCAGCTAATCAACAGGTCACCCTGGTAAGCTGCTTAAGAAGAGTTTGAAGTAAAGGGAGAGAAGCTATTGTTTTGTTAATTGGGTAATAGAGACTCTTATCAGCTCCTGGATACTTTGTTCCCCTGTCAGTTTGCTGCAGACAGTCTGACAAGCAGGGAGGGAGTTTGAAAATCTCGTATCATCAAGAGATGCATGCACTGCACCCTCCCTCCCAACTCTGGCCTTGCCTCAGAGTGCTAGCAAGGGTCTGGGGGCTGACAACTCTCCTGCCCCTTGAGCAGCCACCAGGGAAAAGCCTGGGATGGGGCAGGCAGACCTCCCTAATGAGAAAATCCTGCCTAGGCCTGGCCATGCCCGCCTCAGTTCAACTCTGTGCAAGGGAAGGGAGAGCTGCTGTAGCACCACCCCCAGCTTCTAGCCTGAGCCACTGCGGGCATGTGCCTGAATTTCCTCAGTCCAGAGGGATTGTCTGTACGATTGGAAACGAGTTCAGCCTAGCCAGGTTAGACTAACCTGCAAAGGTTGAATCAATTCAGGCTTTTTGAATGTCTGTCCCTAGCCTAGGGAGCGGGCCTGAGACTAGCTCCAGGGATCCGGGCTGGAAACCTCTCCTGCTCCAGGTCTGGGCTGCCTCTATGGCAGCCACTGCCTCAAGCCTTTAAAAGTCTGCAGGCACTGGGGCACACCAGCAAGGAGCCTAAGGCCCCTGTGTGGCAGGCTGCCGACCAGCTGCCCTAACCTGCCTGCACCCCAGAGCCACTGTCTGGCACTGCACTGATGCACAGCTGCCAGGCCTGCACCTTCCAGGCCTGCAGATGGTTCCAGACTGCTTCAGGTTCCATCCAGGCCTAACAGCCTCCAGACCCAGATCCAGCTGCAGGCAGTTTCTGGCTGCTGGGGCCAGAAACAGCAGCCCAAAGGCCTATCCCCAGCAGCCTGCCTTGGGCTCACAGGTGCACAGGGCATTGCCTCTGCTGGGCTCCTGCACTGGGTGCTGCAGGAAGCTGTCCAGGCCTGGAAGCACAGGGATAGCCATGTGGGGGCCCAGAGAACCAGTGCAGGACCCATGATGGCATCCTCCTGGTCCACAGCTGTGCCCAGCACCCAGGGCCTTTGCCCACCACCCAGAGCCCTAACTGGTTGCAGAAGGAAACAGTACCCCTGGTAACACATCACGAAGGGAGGGCCCCTCAGGTATCCAACAAATCATCTTGCTGAGCTCCCTAGCTGCACCCTTCAACAGCAGCTCAGGGAGCCTGGGCCAGTGCCTGCCATGCCAGCTCTACAGTCCCAGCCCATGCCATGAGGTGTAGTTGACTATGACACTGCTGGCCACCAGCAGTGCCAGCTTCTCCCTTGGGGGGATCCGCGGCTGGGTGCCTGCCTGACACACCCTGCCATCCAAGGACACCACCTGGAGCTGCATGTTGCCTCTGACAGCCGTGACCATGCAGAGCCATTAGGCATGGCCATGTGTTAAGCCCCACTCCCAGCCACACTGACTGCCATCTGTCCGGGGGGGCTTTTCTGCAAGGCCTGAGCAAAGGAGGTGCAGCTGCCAAGGGCAGCCTCTGCCCCATGTGCAGCCACAGGCCCTGTGGAAACATGAGACAGAAGTTATTTGTGAGAGTTTTACATGCAAGTCAAGGATGGATTTTTCTTTTCTTTTCAGCCCTTGTAAGAATTCACCTATGTCCAACTTTGGGCACTGAATTACAAGACAGACAAAGACACAATGGAAAAAGTGGAAAGGAAAGCAATAAAGCTATAGAAAACATGATATATGAAAAGAACTTGGAAGAACAGGGATTAGTAAAACTAAAAACAAGAAGACTAAGGAAGGATTTGATAACAGTTTTCAAATAGAAAAAAAAGTTCTTATAAAGAGGATGGAACTTCAATAGGAGTGTTTTAGGCAGCCCCCACAGAATATACAATGGTTTGGGTATTAGGGAACCCTTCTAAGAGTCTGAATATCTGAGTTCAAGTCCTGTCAAGCAGTGGAGAGATCTGAACCAGGGTTTCACATGCCCTAGGTGACTGCTAGCAGCACTGGGGGATTAGGTAAAATTGAGTTATTGGTAATAGTGTCTCCCTCTAACTTCCATGTTTTATGAAAAAGGATTGGCTTAGTCTCCTAATTCCAGGAAAGGATTCAAAGCTGTAAGTACAAGAAGAGATAGGGGCCTAACTCTCTTTGAGAGACAGGATTTGGACTCCTTGTCATTTCTACTGGCTAGTCCAGGCAGTTCCCCATTGAATAGTCTAGGCGTTGGTGTATCCTAATTGTAGGGGCTTAATTTGAGACTGTGGACCCCACTAGATAACAAGATGTCAAAGGCCTCTTGTGGATCTAGGATAATGTGACCATCCAGGGCTGCCCATCTGAAGGAGTAACAATTGAATGACACAGTACATTCCATAGTAATGTTTTTTGGGAAAAATGTAGCACCCTCACTATTTCTACAGCTTGTAACATGGGAGAGGATGTTTTTTCCTCAAAGTATCTTTGTAAGATTACATAAAGAGGAAGCCTTTCAAAAAATATTAATGGTTAACATGAAATGAAAACTAGGAAGGTGTTGGAAGTTAAGACATATAAACAGCAGAAAACTTATTGACACCCTGTTCATCATCAACTTTCAGCCAATCGATCTGGTTCTTTTATACTGGGTTAGTTTTACACAACTATTAGAAAAATCTTTACACTTCTGTGAAGACTGTTATGTTCATTTCTGTCCTAATGATAACAAAATTAATATGGCCATGAGAAGTTGGAATGTATTCATTTGATGACCAGAAGATGGGAGTTCTGACACACCATAAAATATTTTAACTCCATTTTCTTGTATTAGACACATCAGTTAGTCACATGGATTGCACTGCTCTCATTTTAGTGATGAATGGTTACTTTGGTTGCTTATATTAGCAGCATTTGTAGATGTCCATGTCAGTAAATGTTGTGTGTTGCTTTATACCAAAATGTAAATTTAGTTTAAAAAGCAAAGCTCTCGATTTAACTCATTTTTTCTGCCAAAAGAAAAAGAGAAGGAGAGAACTTTATGCGTTGATTCTAAATAAATGACACAGAGACCTACAACTACAATGGCACCAATCATTACTATATGGAACAAGCAACCTAAAAGTTGCAAAAGAATTCAGAATCCCCAGATGAAGAAGACCAGAGTCAGCAGCGGAAGTTGCAAACTAGTGAGGTAAGTGATTTAAGTGAGACTATAATTTAACTGAATTTGACATTCATTGGATATGTAAAATTAGTCTTAGCCCTAGATCCAGTAAAGCAGGGGTTCCTGTGGTACATGTACCCCTGGGGGCACACATTACACCTCTGGGAGATATGCAGGAGAAACTGTGTAATGGCATATTTAATTTTCATTATAATAATAATAATTGTCATTTAAGGGGTTTAAATATAAAATGTATGGTGGTAGGGGTACATGGGCAGCTGGTAAATCTTAAAGGGGATATGCAATAAGAAAAAGTTTGGTTTCTACAGTAAAGGACTCTGGCCTCTAAAGCAGTATGTAAGTAGTACTGAGATGTTTGTGAGCAAAACTGTTCAGCTGCACTCTAAGTCCTTCACTGAATCTTTTTCCAGATTGCATCCACACATCTTTTTCTGGAGGAGCGGGGGGAGCTTTTCTTTAGGTAAGTGCAACAGCCAGCATCAGTATTTAAACAAGCACTGAATCTGGTCCTAAGATGTTATGGATGATGTGTGAATTCCATGGTGTACAAACCTGTTTTATTTTTCAGCTTTCTACCAGTTACCATTCTTCTCTAGCACCCTTGGTGTTTGTTACACTCATTTTTGCATACCTGCTAGATACATATGCTGGGTTTCTCAGAGAACACATATACCTGCTAGATACATATGCTGGATTTCTCAGAGAAAAGGATTTTTGGGAAGTGATATATTTATTGGACCAACTGTATGGCTGGACAGAAGTTAGATGCAGGTCATTCTTCATCAGGGTTTTCTGAGATGACATGTAACTTACGCAAGTATTTATAACTGCTTAATTTCACTCAAAAATTGTCCTAGAATTGCATCAGCATACTCCAAATTTATTTCAGTTAAATGCAGAAATCAGGTAAGAGTTTCTCCTTTTCTCCTTGACATGTGGCTTTGTGCAACTGGTTTCATTCACTGTGTGTGTGAAGAAGACTGAAGAGATACCATCTTATTATCTAATGCAGCAGTGGTCAAACATTTTGGCAAGTGGCATACATCAGATACTGCCTCCTCACAGATTTATTTTCTAAACCTCATCTCCCAGAGGCACACCTAACAGAGTTTGTGCCCTAGAGCACTAGAATAGAGGTGGGGAGTTAAGCCTCCAGCCACAGCAAAGTATAGAGGAGTAGGGACAAGGCAATGTTGTAAGAGAGGTGTCATGGCTAAGAGCCAGGTTGTCCTTTCCCTGGTCCCACAAAACCACAGGTTTATATGGAGAGTGATGATCCAAAGCCCTTAATTTTGTGGTGGCTTCAGAGCCAAGGAAGGGCTAACTGGATTCTTGGCCATGACACCTCCTATCACAGCAGGAACCAGCCCCTGCTACACTTTACACTGCTGAAGGTTCAAACACCCCTGCCTCCATTCTGGCATTTCCCTTTACTAGGTCCTCAGGGCTTGCTTGCCACACAGCAGTGGCCCATACCACTTGAGGCATGCATGCCATGGGTTGGCCATTTCTGATCTAGTAACCATGTATTATCTAGTGCTGTATAATCTGTGTAAGTTTTTGCATGGATTGCTTGTCAGATCTAAAAATATATATTTCATGATATACTATGACAGTCCAGTTTTTTTATACAGTTCCAGAATCGAGACAGATTGGTGAGTTGCTTGATGAGAATCACTCATACTAGACAGAACAACTGTAACAGAAGGGAGCTCTTGCTGATCTCAAATGGCAGAATTTAGCCAATGGGCTATTTCTGAAAGCAGAAAAAAAGAGTAGCTACAGAGAAAGGTGATGGGGAAAATAGCTGGTGTGTTTTTAAAACAATGCAACATAATTTAATTGATATGAAATGAGTTGAACTAAGCTACATTGCAAGAACCTTATGGATGAAAATTTGCCAAACAGAATCATATTTGGAAATTTAGGGTCACGTTCTCTTCTCAATTATACCACATTAAATTCCAAGTCATAAAAATAGTGATAATGCAGAATGTGAAGCAGGGAGAATGCGAAATATTATAAAAAACTATTTCATCTCTGAAACCAGTTTGAATTCAAATTATTGAATGAAAAATATTAGTGTTGCATCTCACATATCCACCTGGACTCTGGTTGATAGCCATATGGACCTTCAGAGCAGTAGTGTCAATGATATGGATGAGTGCAGAAACTGATTTTCCTCTAAAGCTGGTGGCCCATATTCTTAACCATTTGCACACATGTAAATCCAGAGTAAGGCCATTGACTTCCACAGAATTATTTTGAATTTACTTTTATGTAACTAAGCTAAGAATCCAGCTCAATCTTCCTGGATTATAACTGAGCACATTGTCAGAACTCTGCAGAGAACCAGTCACTGCTGCCAGCAATTCTGAGCCTATTTTATGGATCGAGAAGGGACTTAAGCCTCCAGGGTAATCAATCCATCATCTTTCATTAGCACAAAATATTAAAAAATTATGAAGATCTTACCTTGAATGTCTTTTTCAAAGTGATTTATTCCTGCCAAAGTTAAAGACTTTTGACAACTCCAAAGTGCTGAAGTAGAGTGTAAAGTGTTTTACAGATGACTAGCTAGTTTATGAAAGTTTATGAAATGTATTACCTGACACTGTCACTTATTATGCATTTTACCTACCCCAGTACCAAGGGCCTTATTCTCTACTGCCTCTTGCTTGGAGGTAGGCATTTAAACCCTTGCAAATAGATGTAAAATGCTACAACTGGTGTGGGTGAAGAACTCTGATTTGGTAGAATTGTTTGCAATTAGTAATAAGTGTATTCAGGTACAAATGTATAACTGAAGTCAATATGAAGTTGTCTTGGATCAAATCTAGGATAAGTCAAATAAATACTTCCTAAATTGTATGAACGAATCAAAACACAATGAGAACTGATTAATTTACATGATAATTAGATATCACAACATAGCACATTTTGCAAATATACAGGAATTCTGTTTAAAATATACTAGAATCAGAAAATTAGAGTTGAGTTAGAAGGGACCTCAGGAGGTCATCTAGTCCAATCCCCTGCTCAGAGCAAGACCAGCCCAACTAGATCATTCCAGGCAGCGCTTTGTCTAACTGGACCTTAAAAACCTCCAAGGATGGAGATTCCACCACCCCATTAGGTAACCTATTCCAGTGCTTCACTACACTCCTAGTGAGAAAGTTTTTCCTAATATCCAACCTAAACCTCCACTGCTGCAACTTGAGACCGTTGCTCCTTGTTCTGTCATCTGTCACCGAGAACAGTCCACCTCCAAGAATTTTGAACTATAAACAATGGGCAGCCCTATAATACTTTAATTATACTTTATATGCTATCCCATTTGGATAAAATATATTTAATTTGGAGCCTAAATACCTTCTACACAAGGTAGCAGAAATAATTTTGTGAAGCACAGGAATATATCCGAGTAGTGCAGAAAATGAATTAACAAGTTTCATTTAAAAATAAACCATAAATAACTGTGAGTTGAATGCAGGGGTAGAAATGTCCCTTAGCCATATCCCCCTTTGGGTTCAAACAGGTTGAGCTTTCCTGATACTTGTCAAGCTAAATTTGATGTTTTCCATGTATGTTATCAGTCACTGGAGGCTCTGACAATTGCAAGCACGATATCATCTAGTTTGAAATTTTCCCAGAATTTTTTAACAGAAGGGGAGGATTCTTTTTTTTTTACATGCTCTTGGAAGGACTCCTGCTATTGTGCATGACAGAAACAGATTTGTGGAAAGAGGACATTGAGAGCAAGAAGCCTGTTTTCATGCAGATTGCTCAGTGAGGAAAAGAGCAGGAGCTGATGATTCATTGCTTTTCCTACTCTCTTCTGCTGTTTTACTTGGCCAGAGTTAAAAAAAAAAATCAGAACCTTGACCAGAGAAGCGGTCCCCTATGGGCACTTGACCAAACAACAAGGGACCCTGACAGTCACTTTGACCAGTTCATCTCCTTTTTCAGGTATGCCCTGTGGAAAGCCAGGAACCTGTTCATAAACAGACACTCAGACCCCACAATCGAGGACTGTATTAAAATGGGGCTGAGTGAAATGTATTGGTACTAGAAAGCCTTTCCTTGAAGAGGATGATGGGAAAGAAATGGCAGACCTCATATGGTGGAGAAGGGACTGGCATAGACTTTTTCAGAGGCAAACCCTGTGAAATAACAATGAGTGATAGCACTGGAATGGTGATAGGTGCACGGATGCATGGGCATGTGGGTGCACGGTGCAAACTGTGTAATGGGACTACAGTAGTTCAATGGTTAAAGTATGTTTTGATCTGCCAAATGAACCAGTGATCACTTGACAGGTTGTTAGAGGTACAGTTACACACACACGCACACATAAAATGCAAAAAGAAAAACTCATTATTGCTTCTTGGCCTCTTGGCTCAAATCAAGTTCTCAGTGGGGGCATCTGAATTCCAAGACCTTCAGGGAGTATCTAAAATCCCAGGGTGAGAGCCTAGGATGGAGGATGCTCTCCGGCTGTAGCACTGTACAAGGTATTTAGAATGACTGAGTTCTGCCTGCTCAATTGATATGGTTTTTGGCATGACTGAGTTCTGCTCATTCAGTACGACATAGAACTCATTTGGCTGATCTGACCTGGAACACACAATATGTTAATATAAAAAAGTAGGTTCCCATCAGTATGTTGCAGTCTTTTGGTTAAGCTCAAAGGAGACAGGGGACATCTGAATTCCAAGGCTTCCAGGCCTGGGGCTTGCATGTAGTATGCCTGCCTGGATTTGGGGCATATCCAAAGCCCCAGACCCATGGGTCTGGAGAAGATAATACTTGCCCAGTGGTAGAGCCACAAAGACTTGGTGACTGACTGCTGCTTAGTCAGATTTTGGAGCTTAATTATTGAGCTGTTCCCAATTGAATTGGGAACTGATTTGACCTCAAAAAAATATAAGGATCCCATCATTATGTTTGCCCCATATGGGCCATGTGTTTTATAGTCATGCTCAATGCTGGCTGCATATAATCAGCCTCATAGCTGATTTCAGTTATTGAAACACATGCTGCTTTTGGCAGCAGTTTAACAATAGACAATGTATTTAATGTGGTTTCCTTGTCTGAAGTTGTAAGATGAGGAGCTGTTCCCCCATACTGATTGGGGAGTAAAAAACCTGGTCTTATATTAAAGTAAATATAGCATGTAATGAAACAATGAAAGTTGGCAACTGTAGAATCATCCTCCCTGGATCTCATAAGAGTGTCAATGGAAGATCTATTTTACACATAATATCTTGTTTGATCCTTGGCCTTGGATAAGTAGTGTAATTTGAAGACTAAAGATTCAAAGTATATTCTGCACTGCTCTTCATGTGTCCTGCTGTTGTGCTCTTGTTCTCTAGTGTCCAAAGCTGGCACATCCATTCCAGCTGTCCTCCCAGCTGAATTGGAATCCGGCCATCATGCAATTAGAAGATGATTAGAAAGCGTTGTTACTGGAAGTCTGCACATTTTCCCCTCAATCTGTTCAGAAATTCATAAATATTAAGTCCAGGAGAGACTGTTATAATCATTTTATTTGCCCTCATACGTAAAATTTTATTAAATAATTCCCATTTCAAACCTTCTTCTAGTTATGATAGTTCATAGATTTTAAAAATATATTCTGTATTTACTCGAATCCAAGACAACCCTGAAGTTAAGATGACACACTTATAATTCAATTCTTTATATGGAAAAATTGTTATATATTGTTATAAATTTGTTATAATTTATACATTTCTTATAATTTTCCATGTAGAGAATCGAATTATTGGACTTTTGTCTTAAACTGATCCCCCCACCCACTGCCACCTGCACTCCTCCCCTCCACCACTCCTTACAGTCCCTGCCTCTTTCCCCACCCCCCTCCTCCTGTACTGTCAGACACTTGAGCATGGTTCCCTCCCAGAGCACACTGTGTGGAAGCTCAGCCCTTGCCAGGCCATGCAACATTATCAGGATTACTGACTGGCAATGCAGCAGTGTCAGCACTGCTGACTGGCTGAGCGGGGTACAGAGTTTGCATGTGCTCTGTGCCTGGGAGAGAAACCAGCCAAAGCCAGAGCTGAGCTGCAGCTGACAGTAAGTCAGGGAAGGGGCAGAGTTGTGGGGAGAAACTGCAGAGGGCAAGCAGAGGAGGGGGCCAGAGGCTGCTAGCCAAAGTCAGAGCCGCAGAAACTGCCTGTTCCCCCCCCACAAACACACATACACTAAAATGGGGGGGAGGTTCCCCATGCTGATTGGAGGGAAAACCTTGTCTTAGATGTGAATAAATTTGAGTAAATAACTGACTTAAAAATTTCAAGTGAGAAAAAATGCTCTTTATCCTCCTGGCTAAGGTATTCCACATGCTCAGTATCTATCTATCTATCTATCTAGAGATATAGATAGATATCTATCGATATCTATATCTAGATATAGAGATATCTATCTATCTATCTATCTAGATATCTATCTATCTATAAAACACATCCTGCAGTCTGGAAATAAATATATACATTTTATTTCCAGCCTGGATGCGTTTAGCTTCTGCATCCAGATTTTACATCTTGTTGTGTTTCCCCCCACTACATTCAAGATCCCACTACTATCAGGAATCTTCTCCCTAAGTGGATACTAATAGTCCATGTTCAAGTCACCTCTTAACCTTGTCTAGGATAAGTTAAACAGACTGAGCTTCATATGCCTCAAACTGTATGGCAAGCCTTTCGTAACTGGAATCACTCTCTGAGCCCTGCACCCTTTGGCCTTCTTTACTGTCCTTATTCTATTCTATCTGAATTACTTGAAGGTGCACTGCTGTTCTTTTTTGGCTTGATTGGGCACTGCACAGTTTTTTTCAAACTGGGGTGCTGTGTGGGAGTTGAATGGTTAGAAACAGATTGTATTTGCTCCATCAAATACCAGCAGATAGTGGAATAGTCTCCCCTTCTCCTTTAATGCCTATTGTGCTCTGCTTTGCTGACACTGTTCTGAATGTAGGGACTATTCCTTTCTACTGTGCCTCTAATCACCTCAAAGACACTAAAAAATGAGGATTCCCTGGCTGTAACCTAGTCCTTCACAGACCAGTAGAGATGACTGGACACTTGAGGGAGAAAGGGATGGTAGAGAATCTACTTTCCCCCCACGTTTATGGGCTCTCTGGTGTTGGTCCTTCCTCTTAGAGCTGTTCCTGGGACACTATAATTCCACACACACCCAGCTGTAGGCAGTATATAACTGAGACAGACTGTTAGAGGGTGGATCAAGTGGGAATAGCCTAATTATTCTATGCAATGAGATAACTGTATGGTTTAGTTAACATGTGGTGGATTTTCATTCTGCCTACTCACACCATTGATCTAAGGCCTGAATATGTTTATTTTTAGTGGGAAACGTAGGTAGGTGAATATGTTCTCTGAGATGATATTTGGGCAAATAGGTTTAATTGTGCACGTGTGATAATTGTTTGCATGTTTCTGAGTATTCTTTCTGGATCCCTTCCTGCCCACCCTCACACAAGGAAAGGACAAAAAATTATCTGGCCACTGTTGCATGCACTTGCTGCTACCATTGTACATCCAAGTTTTTTTCTTTCCTAACATGAGGAGTCCTTCTGGGAATTGTCAATTTTACAGCATAGAAGACCAAATCTCCTATTTACCTACAGAATAAATACAGCACAGACAGCAGCCATGCAAGCTACTTTGAAGCTGCACCAACAACATGCTTCAGCCTTGTCTGACAGACAGAGAAGAGAGAATAGATCAGACTCTTGCCTAGTTCAGCTTTGGCCTCTTCTATCCCTGGTCATATGATCAACAGCAATGTTTTTTCTCTATGAAAGGAATACTTATCCATTAGTAAGAGTGAAGCTACACATTACACTTAGACCATACTAAATTTGTGGGATGTTAATTAGTGTTAAAATCAGAATGTGCTGTGAGCAGTTTTACATTAAAGGTTAATATTTTCTTGCCTGCACAATGTGGGTAAGATCTAGGATGTCTAGGTTCTAGTCCTGCTGTGGAGGACAAGGGGCCAAGAACAGTGCATCCTGGGATGTTGGAGGATTACAAACTGCTTGTTTTATCTCCATGAAGCAGACTGAAGTTACCCTAAAATAACCTAGGAAGCATGGCCCAGAGTTAGCTCATGCCTGAAGTAGCAAAACTTTGAGGTACTCAGACAGCACTTAAGACAAGTTAACAAGCTTTAATGTGCAGGTGCTTAGTTTTTATATTTCTTTCATGGGAGCTTTCAGTATCTCCCCATGATAAATTTGTGATTAGCACTGCCAATTTCTTCCAAATCTCTAGCATTGTTAACATGGTTTTCTCCGTAGGCTGGAGGCCTCAGAACCCTTGGAGTGGTTCCACTTTCTTTTTCAGCTAAAGCTTATGTTTTTTTTCTAAATCATTGTGGCCTGGTTGTTTTTCATAAAATGTCAAATATGTGGCATGGGACTGTGATGGCCCAGGAGATAGTGAACAACTCTCTCTGAAGAAGCATTGTGTCCATATGAGCATTCCATCAAGCCATGATGGAAAGATTAGCTTAGGTGGCCCATTTTTATCAAAATACCAATCAAGAGCTGCACCCATGCTAGATCAAGAAGGACATAGAAAATGGCCTCAAACTGAGTGTAGGCAAGTCATCAGCCTGTTACTGTGGAAGTTGGGTGTTAGAGTGCGTGTGTTCAGCCAAAAGTTTCTTGGATGTGACATTTATGAGATAGTGGCACACAGATAGATTCCATCTGAAGTCTCTTGCCTGCCATCTGTCAGGGTGAGATAAGGATGGAGAAAATGCTTTTTAAATCCTTTCAGACTGTCACTGCTTGTGCATTTCCCCATAACTGTAGGTGAGTTCTTGGGTAAAGAATTTTGAATTGAATCTTGAAGAACTCAAAATCCATCTTTCTTTAAAGATAATTACTCTGCTAGAAATGACTTCTTGTCTAAAAAGAAGAAACACTTGAACTAATCAGAATTAAGCATGGTCACATCCTAAAGGGTCAGAACAAGTTCATGATTAATAGATTCATAGACTGTAAAGGGCTGGAAGGGACCTTGCAAAATCATTCAGTCCAGCCCCCCTGCACTAGACAGAAAAGACTGCTGGGGGTCAGGTGACTCCAGCAAGGTGACTGTCTAGTCTCCCCTTAAAGATTTCCAGGGCAAGTGATTGCACCACCTCTGGAGGGAGCTTATTCCAGTTTGGACAGCATAATTGTGAAGAAGTTCTTCCTAGTGTTATGCCTGAAATGGTATTCTAGGAGTTTGTGGCCATTACTCCAGGTTTTCCCCAAGGGTGCCCTGGTGAACAGTTGTTCACCAAGCCCTCAATGTATTCCCATGATGTAGTGGTAAGCTGCTACCAAGTCCCCTCTCAGCCTTCTCTTTTTTTGGCTGAAGAGGCCCAGGTCCCTCAGCCTTTCCTCATATGGCTCACCTTGCAAGTCTCTGATCATATGGGTGGCTCTTCTCTGGACTCTCTCAAGTTTTTCCACATCCTTGTTGAAGTGCGGTGCCCAGAACCAGATGCAGTACTTCAACTGCAGTCTCACCAGTGCCGAAAGAGAAGTGTTTCATTTTAATCATGGAAAGGTGTGGATTTCAGGGTACTTTTTTAAAACTAGAAATTGGGTTGGGTTTTTTTTAGCAGAGAAAACCAGGATCCCTGCTTATCACAAACCAGATGATGTGATAAATTCTTGTCCCCTTTTACATCAGGGGTGCCCATGGGTTTTGATTCATAAGAGGAGTCCCTCAGTGGTGAAACTGGAATGGAATAAAAGGAAATGCTAATGCAGGAATGACTGAAACTTCCTGTAAGGTGGCAGTTGGCCCTTTAAGGTGGTCAGCAGCTAATAGTCTGCCTGTATGGCAGGCTAGAACTAATGACTACTTAATAAAGGTGGGGCTACAAAGAGTATTAAGAAATCCAGGAGGGGATTGGAAGAGGAGGAGAGGATAGATTGGTATGGGAGAGAAGCATGAAGCAAGTATTTCCCCTCTCTGAATGTCTTAGGGAAGACAGAGATGGGCAAGGTTCTTTCAGTAGATGGGATATCTTTTATTAGATCCACTGAGTAGTTGGAAAAAAGTTTTTAGCAAGCTTTCGGTTGCAGTCACCCTTCTTCAGGCATAGGAAGTCTCTGCTCTTCTGCAACTTCAAGGAATGAAAGAAGCTAAAAGTGTGACAAGATGTCAGTGAGAATGTAAATAGGTAGAAATTAGGAAAACAAAAGGTAAAGCAGGGAAGGGAGAAAGCAAAGTGAGGAAGAAAAGTGTAAGAGGTCAGGTCTGGCAGGTACCTGGTATATCAGATGCCAGGCAGGTTATAATGTGTCATAAATCCAATGACTATATTGATGCCATGATTTTGTGTATCCAGTAGATTTATTAATTGAAGTTTGTAGGCTCATCTATGAAAGGTGTTTTGTAAGTTCCCTTTGAGGATTAGAACTGAGAGATCAGAGAGGGAGTCATTGTCTTGTGAGAAGTGTGCCCCCACAGGTAGTTGGGTATTTTTGTTTTTGATAGATTTATGGTGTGAATTCATCCTGGTGCACAGTTGTTGTTTGGTTTCTCCTACGTATTTTCTATCAGGGTATTTGATGCACTGGATGAGATATATAACATTTCTGGAGCGAAGACAACCCTATTTTTGCTTCCGGTTTTAGCTTAGGTTCATTGGTTGATTTATTATACCTGCAAAGGTTTTTCTAAAAGGAATCAACTGCTTTAAACGCCTAAAACCAGAGCCAACTTGTCTGACCAAGGCAATAGAATAAGTGACCTGATTACACTTCTATTTTACAAGCATGCCCTTAAACATTTTGTTATCAAAATCATTAAGGAATGAAAATTCAAGTAATTTAGACAAAATAATGTTTTCTAGAACAGTTTTTAGAAGAACAGATGGCAAGGCTCAAGTGATTTAACTGTCTGCTTCTTTCCACTATGATTTATAGTTAGCAACAGCAGCTCAGCTAAAGATAACACCAAATTTCTCTGTCAACTTTTTCAAATAAGTGCTCTACTAGTCCCATTTCAAGCGAATCCAAGCTGTATTCCCTATTGTTATCTCAACGGATATCCCTAGCTCTCAGTAATAAATGTGAACCCCTTGATTCATTTGGGTATCAGTCCAATGATGCTCTCTGAATATGAATATGAATGGACACCTCTGCAGAGCATGCTTAGTTGAACACCAATAATTAGACTGCCCAGTCCCCAGATCCTAACAAATTCATCCACTGCCCCTGCCAGCTCCTACCGACTGGATGTTTGCCTTTCTCCAAACAGACTTACTGTTTTCCTTTGAAGCCTAGTTAGGGTTATCATATTTCCAGTTCCAAAAAGAGGACCTGTCAGAAGGGCAGGCAGGTTGTACATGATTGTAAGGGGCAGTAATATGATGGTGCCCTGGCTCTGTCCATTCCATTTCCCCTCACTTCCAAGCCACAGACCCGCAGCCCGGCTGCAGCTCCTCACTCCTGGCCTCAGGACTCCTGCCAGTGACCCTCACTCCCAACCTGTAGTACCCCTTCCCCTGGGCCATGCTGATGCCCCTCACTCCCAAGCCACAGTCTGCCCCCTCTCCCCCCTGTCCCTCCTGGTGCCTCTCACTCCTGACCTGAAGCCCACTGCCCCACACTCTGGACCCACAGTCCCCAGCCCCTCACTTCCAAGCCATATCCCCATGCTTCCTCCATCTCCTGGCTGTCCACCCCTGCAAGCTTTTTCATACAGTGGGCTGCTGCCTACAACCCACCCCCCTCCACAAGTTGCAGTCCCATACCTCATATTGATCAGATGCTGCTGCAAGAGGACTAGATAGAAAAAGGCAGGTGCTAGGATTGTGGGAGTGCCTTCTGTGCTGAGGCAGAGAAACTAAACTGAACTTGTTAGATGCTAGGACCCCGGGGGCATCTCCTCACTCTCTCTCCTTGCACTCACTCCCCTCACACAGCTGAGCTGAGTGAAATCCTGAACATTTGTTTAGATTTAAAAAACCTGCCCAGATGAAGATCAAAGGATCAAAAAAGAGGACATGTCTAAGAAAACCCAGACATGTGGTAACCCTAATCCTAGTGGACTGATCCCCCCTTACACCCAAAAAACTGGTTTTATGCCACTCCCAGAAGACAGAAGAAACAAATGCCAAATAGCAAAATGGTACTTTATTGCAGGGGTGGCCAACCTAGGGTACAGGTGCCACAAGCAACATAGGCAGCTGCTGTGTGTGGCATATGGCAGATTAGGGAGAAGAAAAGCAGCACAGTGACAGGTATGGCAAAGAGCAGGAAGCAGATCATTATATCAGTCATGGAACAGAAAGCTAAGCAGCAGATCTAGTAAGGGAAATAGATCTGATTGGCACTTGGGGAGGGTGGTGAGCTAATCTGTTGGTCCCCATTCTATAATCCATGGGATCACTGGACTAATTGTTGTTTAGCATATAAATATCTAGATAAAATTAAATGCATAATCTTGCCTGTGTACACATGCTATTTATGTGAAACAATAAACTATAGCACATTGGGCCAGAGTGTATTGCTCCTGGCCATTGCATTTACATGTGCACCTGGGACTGCAGCATGTTGAGCCCAGTTGGAGCAGCCCTGACTGGCAGGGGACTCTGGGGGCCAGCCTGCCAGCCCAGGGATGCCCCACCCCGGTTCAACATGGCTGGGACATGAGGGTGCTCCAGTGAGGGGCTAGCCAGCAGGCCACCCCCACACTGAAGCACCCTTATCCCCCAGCCAGCCCGATCAGTGTCTACACATACATTGCTGCACACTAAAGAATGTTGACACAAGATAGTACTTGTATTTACAAGTAGTAACCCACAGCAGAGTTATTTAGTTCCCTGCAGCCTAATAGGGCTGCACATCTAGACACGGAGACATTACTGTGGAGCTAATTAGGCAGCTCTGCAGTAAATGTCTTGTGTAGATATACCCCATATGTAGCGAATTATGCAGCTCCTGACATGCTACATTTGTCATACAGATCAATTGCACAATACATTTAGACAAGCTACAATTGCAAAGTAATTACTGTACAGTAAAAACAGTTAACCAGCCACAAAGATACTGCTGAAAATGTAGAACAGTTTTGTAGCTGGTTTTTATCAAGCTATAATTTAAATGTGTGGAATATCACTGTGACACAGGATGACAGTGGTCAGCCAGGTCCTTCAGCATCCCAGGATAGACTGGTCTGCCTCCCCCACCTCTTTCTTCAAGGGGACTGTGACCCATGTTGAATTATGTTGCCCCAGAGTGCCTCAACTGGAGATGCCATGGCTCACTGCCCCTCCTCCCTTTCCCCAACCAGCATTCAAAGTTACTTCTTTAAGGCAATATTAGTAACTTTTCCCTCTGAGAAGAAAAATGTAAATAGACACTCAACATGACATGTTTACTTACACAAAATGGTAATCTGAGGGCCCTGTCACAGACTGCTGCACTTTGAGCTGCTCGAATGTTGATTGGTGTTAGTCCTAGCTCAAGTTTGGAGCAGTCACACCATAAGGCTAAAAGCCTTCTCTGACAGTCCCCATCCTACACAGCTGTGACTTGCTACTAGAGGGCTGGCAAGAAGAGGCCAGACTAGGAGCTATCATTGTTCCTACCACAGGGCTTGTGAACCAGGACAGGCTTCTATCCTTTTGGGAATGTATGAGAGATGACTTGTGGAAGCAGGAACATGAAACTGGGAGGTGGAGAGTTAATAGAATGAGGGTGGGTAATGAAATGGGAGATGGAAAGGAAATGGGAGTAGGGGAAGGGTGGTGAAATGAAGGAAACGAGCTACTGACAGATAAAATAAAAAGAAGTAAAAAAGAAAGAATTTGCAAAGAAATAAAGAAATGAATTAAAGAAGGTTCAGGACTGGGGTGTGAGGGTGCTGGTTGTGCTTTCTCGGGTGCCTGGGAGGTGGGAGCAATGAGGGAAGGCTCCATTTGGGGAGCGACTGCTCCTGTCCAGAGAAGGAATCCCCATCTCATAAGAAATCATTTTGGCCCCCTACCTTGTCCCCCCCCACCCTCCCTAGACCTGACTCCTGGACCCATGCATGCCCTGTGACCTGGCGAGCTGGCATGTGCTCTGAAGTCTGCAGTTCTTGGAATGGGAAGGTCACACCCCTGAGAGGCAGGAGGGGGTTGGCTTCATGCCAGAATGACCTCCTGGGCAGTAGAGTTAAGTTGGTGGAAAGTTTGTCCACACAGAACAGGAGGGTGGAGAAGGGGACACTGCATCCTGGGATGCTATAGGACTGCAACTTGGGTGGCTCATCTTGGGGGCAGGGGCACACTAATGGGACACAAGCTGGGTAACACAGATTAGAGATAAACCTGCCCCAGAGTGGTGTAATTTAAAGCCACCTAAAGTGTGCTTAAAAGCTAGTTTCAGGTGTTAACATGTGGACAATATAGGGGTTAAGAGCTCTAGGAGACACCTATGGTTAATGTGTTACAAGACCCGGGGAGAAGGGGAGGGAATTTGTATAGAAAGCTGCCAGTGGGGAGAAGATGAGGAAAGAGAAAAGTACATACAGAAAAGCACCCCACAAGGTATTTTGAAAGAGTTCAAGCCCTGCTGCCTCTGCCTCTCCTTTGCCCTTCACATGCATCTTCTCTGCTCTGTGCAAGGCTTAGGGGACCAGCTCCTTTGCCTAGGGGAGCGCAGAGCTCACTTCTCATTAGCAGCAGAATTGAAGGTGTGGGAACAGGGCTGACGGTCCCTGCCAGCATCTCTCCAACCCATTGCCGGCAACTACTGGGAAAGCAAAGTCCCAGGGCCCTTTTTCCCTTCTGAATAGCTTGCTGTGTGAAAGTGGCCAGGTCACACAGTGTGACAGGTTCCATCAAGCCACATTACCTGGAAATAATGTCTGCCAAGGGTCATTGTGTAATACATGCTATATATATGTATTATCTAAATTAACATATTTTAAACTTCTCTTGAAACAAAAACAACAACAAAATGGATAAGGAATTGTTCCCTGTTTGTGGGAATAATCTACACTAGAATTTTAGCTTCAAGAGTTATTTTTCATTAATATTAATAACCACAAAAACAAAGTATAGAAAATGTACAATACAGTTATGTTTCTAATATATTTAATTTAGCTATCTAAACATAGCATAGATAGATGGATGTTTTTATTTCCTTCTGCATAAAATATTCCTGGAACCTTCTCTCTGCCTGTGTGGGGAAACACACCCAGGGTGACAAGAACTCCTTTCCTTTATAGGACTTCTTCTAGAAACATTTTAATATCCTGTGTTTTCTTCTCATAGTCAAGGCAAATAGAATGAATATACAGATTCTAGTGCCCTTTGAGCTGTTCCTGACCCATAACCTTTCTCAGTACTGTGTGGACTTTAATTCTAGAATCACTGAACTTTGTGACAGCATTAAGAACAAAGGCTATAGGAGCCAGATACTTTCACTCTTCAGTCCCAATTCAATAAATAGGGAACATAGAGAAGATGCCTAACTGATGTAAGCAGAATTTCCCATGTACTTAAAATTATCCATGTGTTTTAAGTATCTTGATGAACAGGATTTCAAAACAGGTGAGGACCTAGATATGTTAAGATCTGCTTTATCTTAATTCTTAATGTTCTTGATTTTTCCTTACAAACTTGGAATGCTTCTGAGTGAACTGAGTAAATCCTTACTCCCTCTGTAACCTGATCAGGACCCTGCTGATTTTTTCAAGTGTTTTATTCTTCTCTGCTTCTTCTACTCACGTGTTTAAATAAGCTGGCATATTTCAGTTTCATTTCCTCCTGAAGTTATGCCCTTCCTCATACCATCCAATTTTTCATTCATCCCTTGATTCAAAGACAGATAGCAAGCTCTTTTTTCCTACTGGAAAGCGTGCAGTTATGGTTTTACTCCTACTGACTCCAATATCACTCCACATTCTTTCATCTATAAGTATAAGCAGTTCATGGTCCAAATACAGAGGGCCTGATCCAGCTCACATGGTGATTAAATGGACTTTTTCCAACTATAAGAGTTGGGTCTGGCCTGTATTGAGCCATTTCAGCCACGCAGCAAAGGCTTAGAGACTGGGGGGTCAAGGAATGTGGGTAGGAGTATCAATAAAAAATAAATAAATTCCCACCCACCCCCTTTGACTTTTGTTTAGTTTTCAGTTACTACATGCTTCAAAGCTCACACCTTACGTCTTGTATTTTTCTTTACTCTGCCTATATCTCCTTTCACCCCCCGGTCTCATTCTGCTCTTCCCATCCCTGGTCTGGGTCTTCCATTTTTCCAATCCCACTGGGTCTGGGACAGTGATTTGTTTTTTTAGGTGAAAAGGATTCACGCAGCTCCCATCTCTCTTGTACAGTGCTAACTGTCAGAGAAGCACAAAGGCTGAAACATGATTGGGAATGTCACTGTCTAGGCAATGAACAGAGAGAATAGGCCTGTACTATGCACTCTACCCACCATATTTTTACTCAACAAGGTATTTTCTTCCCAGAAGACCAGAGGAAGCTATTACAAGACCTGTTATCAGTTTCATGAGAAAAATACTAACACTCAGTTACAGGATTTTTTGTCTTCCATTATTTGTAAATCTCTCTGGGCACCTTACAATTCTGTATCTTTGGATCTTTTTGTGCATCCCACATCTATTTTTCTTTCTGTCTTTTGAACTGAAGTAAGTCACTACAACATCATAGATGAGATTAGATTAGCTCTGGTATGTAGGTCCTTATATAACCATGGGCCCTCCCCAAAGAAAATAGAAAATTGGACACGTTGTAAGGAGACCAAAATTTTTACATTTTAAAAGCAGGCCCTCAGCTCATTATTTTGAGGGTAGAATAAAGGGCACTGGAAGGAGAAGTTGGCAGCAGGAGGGGTCAGCATGTTAATGGATACATATCACATGCAACCAAGATGATTTGGTGGCTGGGGATTTTACAGCACAAAGAGCTATTCATCACTGGTTTCGCAGCTTTGAAGAAGATTGTGATGGTGGTGCTCATTCTTATGGTGTTGCTTGGTCCAGGTGGGGGAGGCTGGGTGGCAGGGAACCAGGGCAGGATCTGGGGCAGGGGCTTCTGGCTGGTGGATGCAGCATTGGACCTCCTCCCAGGCCCATAGGTGGCTTGCTGCTGGGCAGGCAAGGCTAGGGTTGGGGTCTTAAAGGCAACCACCAGGGCCAGGATGGTGTCCAGCACCCAGTGGTCATCCTCCGTGGCCTGCACTGCCCTGCCCAGGACCACTTTCTGCTCCTTCAGGGCCTCCACCTGCTCATGCTCCAGGGCCAGGAGATGCACCCAGAATTCCCAATCCACCTGGTCCCATACCTCCTTGCACTGGTCCCGCGCATCCTCATGGGTCATGTCCTCCACCCACTAGGCCCATGTGTTTACAGGATTGTCC
The DNA here is from genome assembly GCF_052110815.1 of Crocodylus siamensis. NCBI lineage: Eukaryota > Metazoa > Chordata > Crocodylia > Crocodylidae > Crocodylus > Crocodylus siamensis. The sequence continues at coordinate 391,221,573 of NC_143395.1, read as the reverse complement.
TCTGATGCCATCACCAGCTGGTCCAGGAGGAGGGTCCTGTTCTGGGTCCTCTTCTGGCAGATCCAGCACATACCACAGCTGGTGGTGGTGGTGATGATACTGAGGCCACTTTCCAGTTGCCAAATGTGGCCTCTCCCCCATGCGCAGTTGCAGCCTACAGAGCCATGAGAAAGAAGCTGTTTGTGAGAGTTTGTAACACTGCAGAGATAAGATGCTCCGTACCAGGGGTCATGCCGTGAATGGCCTCAGAATGGAGGTTGGGAACGCACAGGTACCCATGGACCATGGTAAGTTGGCCAGGCAGACCTAGGATCTGGCAGCCACCAGCTGAGCCCGTCATTCATCCCCACTCAATACCCAGGGGAAGGTGGGCCTCTGGGTGCTGGCTTGACGCAGCTTGCCTCCTCAACCCTGTTCCCAGGACAGGACAGGTCAGGCTCCTAAAAGCACTGACTGCCATAGCTCCAGACCCTGCTGCCCCTCCCCTTCTGCAGGCCCGCTGGTCCCCTGTGCTGCTACCCAGGCCATGGCACTCATACTCAGGAGGTGGGGGGCTCCCAGACAACTGGGATGAGGAGCTGCATCCTAGGGCCACCTCCCGCATCCGGTGCTGTGCCCCAAGTGTGCCCCTGATGCACCTGCCATGGATGCTGCATGAAGAGCTGTTTGTGTGGACCGAGGGGTGCCCAACCCACTACGCCCTGCTGCTGCTGATTGCCATAGTGCTCCAAGCAAACCTGCACACCTGGCATTGGACCCTGAGCTTGTGGGGGACCAGCTTGGGTTCCCCACAACCTCCACTGCTGCCTAGAAAGCTGCCTGTGGCTATGCTACACATCCCTTCCCCCTGCAGCCAAGGAGGACACTGCTGCTGGTACTAATGCATTCCTTGGCATGTGAAAGACCTGTGCCTGCACAGCTGCCAGGGGAGTGTGGCTGGGCTGGGCAGAGAGTGGGGGAAGGGACAGGGGCAGGGGCTGGGAGCAGAGGCAGGGGTTGGGGTGGGAAGGGCCCTCCCCCTGGTGCTGGGCTTACCATGTGGCCAGGCCTGGTGTGGCCAGTGGCTCTGCTCAGTCCTGGCTGGCAGTGTGCTGCTCCAGGTGGACTCTTTGGATTGCAGAGGGTGGCATGAGGGCACCAAGGCAGCCTCCCAACCCAGGGGGGAACTAGTGCTGCTGGCAGCCAGTGATGACATGGCTGGCCATGCCTCATGGCTGGGGCTGAGGCTGCAGAGCTGTCAGGGCAGGTGCTGGCCCAGGCTCTGAGAGCTGATAATGGAGGCTGCAGCCAAGGAATGTAATAGGATGGGCTGCTAATACCCTGAGGGGACCTCTCCCAGCAACATGTCACTGCAGGTGCCAGGCCAGGGTGAGGGCTCAGGCAGGCTGACCATGCTGCTGTACACAGCACAGTCGCAGCCAGGGTCATAGGGCATGAGGATCTCTGTCTGCTGCCACATAAACGGCATGCTCTTGTAGGCATTCCCTGAACAATTGTGGTCGGTGATGGTGAGCCACTGCACCCGCAAGGCCTTGACCTTTATGCAGCACTGCCATGTTGACCTGTCATGGACATGCTCCCACATCCAGCCTGGCAGCACCTCATAGACATTAGGGGTCGGAGCATCCACCTTGCGCAAACTGGTGCTGTACCTCTGCCTCACTCAGTACCAGGAGGCTGACAGTCTCCTTCTGCAACCAGTTGGGGCCCTGGGTAGCAGGCACTGGTGTTGGCAATGACTGACTCTCTGGGCCTCCGTGTGGCTGTGTTTGTGCTGCCAGGCCTGGGCATTTATAATTATGTATTCAGTTTAAAGATGAAGACAAAAAGGGTGATTGGATTCTGATGGGAAATGCAAACAGGGATGAGGGTTTTGTGTTTTTTTTAAGATAGGGCAGCAGCAAAGGAAATTTTTAGCTGTTTTTAACATCTGCTCAGTGGCTAGTGTGAAATGAGCTGATAATCTTAGTGCACTTCCAGATAAACAAGCATCATGCTCCATAGTAAGGAAAACAAACCCAAAAAGAGTGGAAAGTTGAGGAAAAATGGGAGGATAGTGAAAATCAGAAGGTGGTAGTGGTAATTGAGCTGATGGTCAGTGAGGGAACTGAAGAAACTAGACAAGAGTAGAAGAGAAACCTCAAGTCACTGACAAGGGAAGAAAAAGATTGGCTGATGGGAGAAGAGAAGGAAGAGGGAGGTCTTATTAAATCATGACAGTCTTCTTTTGAAAAAAGTTAGTAAATATCTGTTCCTTTAGAAACAGTGCAGTAAGTCATTGCATGGTAAATGCTAAACAGCCATCAGAAGCATATGCAGTATAATCTCATCAATCCAGCATGCTCGGGATCAAGCACCTGCCAGAAATGTGAAAATTCCAGATTTCTGAAACTGAAGTGGCAGCTGGTTGTGGAGCATGGAGTGTGTGTGTGTGCATGGTGGGGGGGACAGTTAGTGGCAGCCAGTCCCAGAGCAGCAGCCACACGTAGCGTGGCAGAGCAGGGTAGTAGATGGCAATAGTAGCTGCCGCATGCAACCTTCCCCCTCTGCTGCTCTGGGACCACCCACCACTACTCCTCAGTGTAACGTATTTTTAAAAAGTGCTAGATTTTCAAGAATTCCAGATTTTTGATATCCAGATTTATAAGGTTAGGTTTCTCTACTGTATTATACTGGTGATTTTATATTAACAGAATATGCATTTCATTAATAGTTCCATAAACCATACTGTCCTGTGTAAATATTTCCAATATTGCTTTATTACTTTGCCAGCCAAAACTTTAGGAAAAGTTCTGCCAAATTCATATTTTGTAGCTTTTAAAGTTCTCATTTCTTTAATCTCTTCCCATCTCAGTGAGATAAATATCACGCTGAAAAGCAGCATTCAAGGAGCTAAATTGACAGAGGCGGCAAATTAAAAATTTGCTTCTTTAACTCTCATAGACTCACTGATGGGCCCATCCATCAAGAGTGAGCTATCTCACAATTGATCATAAGCCTGGCACAATGTAATTACTGAACCAGAAGCATTGTATTATATAGCATGAAATGAATTGGCAACTCTACCTTCCACTTTATGAACCAGCTGACTAATGATTGAGTGTTACAATTAGAAAATATGGAAGTAACAAAGCAGGGGATTCTGTACTCAAGTAATGTGAGGAATGAAACTGCTGATAATGTGAAGTGGAGAATTAAAAACAGTAAGGGTGTAACTGACAGTAACTGTGCTATTCCTAATAAATTGCAAAAGAAGGGGTGGAAGTATCCTTTGTAGCAGGTCAAGTCTTAAAGGATTATGGGTGCTACAGCAGACGAATCTCCTGTTGTCTTGTGCCAGCACATCTATTACTTTTTTATATATGCTCTGATGACTGTGAGGTAATGTTCTCACTGGCCCAGATAGGACTGCTCTCTAGAATCAGGACACCTTTCCTTTAAGATCCTAGGAAGTGAGGAAGATCAGCTCAGCAATTAGAACAGGTGTGGGCAATATTCAACTTGATTGTCATATCTGGCCAGTCAGTTGATCCTATCTTGCCCACCAGCCACCACTGGGAGTCTGAGGGGGGAGGGCTGCACCCTGTGCTGCTGCACTCTGCCACAGCTGGGGCCGGGCTGGGCTGCACAGCACACAGACTCCAGCGTGCTTCCCCTCCCCCCCACATCCAGCCCCCGCCTCTGCCTAGCTTCTTGTTGGTGCTGCGGCTGAGCAGTCCTGGCACCACGGTCACCAGCAGCTGGGAATGTATGGGATGGGGTGTAATGCGGTGTATCCAGTAAACATCCCGCCCATCTGCCACAATGAACCACTGTAGCTGCAGCGCTATTAGTCCATGGTGGCTGCAGGGGGGGCTTGGCCCAGGGCAGCTGCCCCCAACTTTCCCAGTGTGATATGGCAGTGGCTCATCACAGCAGCAGCACAGAACAGCTACTCGGCTTGCTGCATTATGCTCCATCCTGTGCAGGCCTGACTCCTGGTAGATGCATTGCCAGGACTGCACAGTGCCAACAGGAAGCTCATCAGAGAGAGATGGATGTGGGGGGAAGAAGTCTGTGTGCTGCACAGCCTGACCCAGCCCTGGTTGTGGCAGAGTGGAGTGGCACTCCCTCTTCAGGCGCCCACTGGTGGCCAGTGGTTCAGATAGGATCCACTGTCTTCCTCTACCCCCTGGCCCTCAAAACCCACCAAAACTCTTTAAGTGGTCCTCCAGCCCAAATAATTGCCCACCCCAAATAAAAATATAGGAGCAGTAACCATAGCAAGAGTCATGTTTACTACTACTCTTTGCATGTATCTATATGTGCAATTAACATGTAGCATTAAACTCTCTGCCTGCCTCCTCACAATGGTTCGCTCTCATGCCACCTTTGCCTGAGCTGTTGACCTTGCTCTCCAGGGACCTTTGTGCAAACCCCAGAGGGCTCCTCGGTTACCCTCAGGGTGACCCCCCAAACTTTCCTGCCACTACTTTGACTGATCCTTCAGTGGAGGGGGTTCCCTTTGAAGATGCCTCCAGAGTTGTCATGCGTCACGGTGGACATTCATGGGGCTCCAACCTCCCCTACACCCTGGCCATGCGCCAACCTTTGAGATGGGCCTCTAAATCTTTCACGGCAATCCCCTGCTGATATTCTCCCCAGTCCCCATGTTTCCTCTTGCAGATGAGTGCTCTGAACCCTGGCTGGACCTGGAGGGTTTGGTGCCTCTTGGCCTTTGGGCTTGTCTTCTTTGGTGCCCTGGGTCAGCTATGTCTGTTGCTGTTGGCCCTTACCACATTCTCCCATGGTTCCTTCACCCGTGGGTGATGTCCCTGCTACCCTAGCCTGGCGCTAAGAGCCCCGCCACTCTGCTCTCACCAGGGAACTAAAATAGACAAACCCAAAAGGGGAACACAAACAATACCTTCACCATAATTCCTTTCCCTCTAGTGACCCAACACGAAACAAATTAATGAAACAAGCCATGTGACTACTAAGGGAGTGTGACAACAGGGAGAACGAAGGAGGAGGAGTGCCCACGGCGACAGTCCTGTACCCTTCTAACCCCTAATGCCCCTAGGTTAGTGCGCCCTCTGGATCAGGATCTGTGCTTTCACCCCAGCCAGGGTCTCTCCCACCTCCACCCTTGAGCCGCAGCACCCGTTGCCTCTAAAGGGGCTACCACGCTGGCTCTCATTGCAGCCGCTGCTGGCTTCTTTGGTGGTTCCACTGATCCTCCTTTGGTCTTTTCCAGCACGTGGATCCCTCTTCTGTTTCAGCTCTTGCTGCCTCTGCCAGACTCTGACCACACTTCTGACCACTGCTAGTGTGCCCTGGCTTGGGGATCCTCCGCGGCTCTGGCTGCCACCACCACTGTTGCTGCTGGTCTTTCTGCTGGTTCTTCCAATCCCTGCTGGGCTTCCCTGGCTCAGGGATCCTCCGCGGCTCCAGCTGCCGCCACCACTGCTGCTGTTGCTGCCACTGTTGCTGCAACTGCTGCTGTCGCTGCTGCAGACTGCAGTGGCCAGACGCCTTCCACCTCACGGTCTCCCATCAGTTCTCCTGGCCTCGGCGTTCCTTTTACCATGCTTTCACAGCTGCCTTTTATCTCTGCCAGGTGGCATCTCATCATGACATCACCCAGCCCCAACTGGAAATGGACATGGCTGACAAACCACATAGGCAATTTCCTGCCACATGTTTCCTTGCTCCTCACAGTCCCTGCAACAGGTATGTTGTTTTCTTTTCTTTTTACTTTGGTCTGGGGTCTGCCTCTGAATGAGGCTTCCCCCTTTTCTGGTCCTGTGCCCCTGGGACAAACTCCAGCACAATTGGCACTAGAGTTTATTGCTCCAGGGCACAACGTTTCTACTGTAGCATGAACTGAACTAATGTAGCTGATATTAACATAGAGTGTAATAATAGTGAAATATTACCGTGTTATCCTCTTGTCCTGTAAGCAACTTGAAAATTCCGTTTTGTATCCTTCTGCTTGACATAAGTGAATGAACTCTGCGTAGCCTTTATGTATGAGTGTGTGTAAAAGGGTGAATGGTGAGAGAATGGCCTAGAGACAGGAGAAGAAGATTTAATTGTTTATATAAACAACAAGGCATCAAATGTAAGTTGCCAGTCAGTAAACTAATTAATGAATGGCTGAAGAATTCCTTTTAGGCCTGGGGCACAAAGAAGATAACAAGGAGAAGGAATGCACATATCCTGCCAGATGGGCAGCAAGAACACTCCAAGCCTAAGATAAGCTGAAGACAAAAGAAGAACAACCACAAAAACAGAAGCTGGGTATGGAAAAACCCCAAAGCACTGAAAAAAAGGATGCCAATCCCTATAAAAGAACACTTTAAAAAAGCCAAGTTGGGTGAGTCTCTTTCTCTAGTACTATTTTCACTGGAGCACAGATGCATCTGTTCACCCCGCTCCAGCTGTTATCTTCAAATCTGCTATCTTCAAATCATTGTCGTCTACTCAATAAGCCCAGGTTGGCCATCCTGAGCTGATATTGAGCAACTATTGCTGGTAACTAGATCTAGTGTATGTGTGGATAAAATGGTTGTTTTGTGTATATGTATACCTGTGTGTAATGATGTGTATGATGATTTGTGTGTGTTTGTATGAATGGTATGCCCGAACCTTTATGTCTCACTCCTGTGATCAATAAACGCAGCACCTTGACTTATCCCCCTTTATAAAGTCTTGCTCGTGATTTAAGCAATTGGCAATTTGCATAACACTACTTGTGCTGGGGACTGCAGCACATTGAGCCAAGTCGGAGAAGCACCAGCTGGCAGGGGGCCCAGGAGGTCAGCCAGCCAATCTGGGGCTGCTCTGTGTTCCGGAGAGGCTGGCTGGAGCACAAGAGTGTTAGAGTGCAGGGCTAGCCAGCAGCCCCCATGCTGTACTACCCTCCTGCTCTAGCCAGTCCTGTTCACCATTTACATGTGTGTTTCAGTGTATGTAACTGGCAGGTGGGGCAGTGGACTGGGATCTTCCCCTCCCCTGAAGCTCTTTCCAAATCCTCTGCCCTCAGTTGGGGAATCAGGGCCAGGAGGTCCCTGATGCCAAGGCAGGGGAACTTTGTTTCCACCTCATTGTCCCCAGCAACAGGCCACCCCCTAGGGGCAGGAAGCAATGTCCCAGCCCCCATTATCCCCAGCCTGGCTAGCACCTAGGGGGGGCCAGTGCAGGGCCAGATGGGGCAGAGGCAGATTTCTGCTATGAGCAGCAAGTCTTCTTCTGAATCCCTGCATGTGTAGATGCCTGCCCAGGAGCATCTACTTGTGAGTAATTTACTCATGAGTAAACTGCTTCTGGATCAAATGCACATGTAGACACACCCACTGGGTTATAATTTCTACCTTTCTCTAAATTGTATAACCACAATTATTTTCCCCCTAAATTAAGCCAAACTACTTGTTATCTGCAGGACAAAAATATACTGATATGTATTTTAAGAGAAAATCTTTAGCTCAGCTCCAGTCCCTCTCTTTTAAAATATATGGACAGTAAGATGGATTTACAGCAGATTTGCATCTCTAGAACAACATAAAACAGGACATATCTATATGAGGCGTTTAATGCACAGTAGCCTAATAACACTGCACAGTAATACATCACAACACGAACAGCAATAATATGCTACTGCGCAGTATTATTAGGCTACTGCACAGTAGCAACACTAAAAAGGCTTTCGCCGGCACTACTGTGCGGTAGCTCTAGTTACTGTGCATTTAGTTAGTACTCATTAAGCAAGTACTAAATTAAATGTGCAGTAAGTACTGCACATTAATGAATGTGTAGATGTGCCCACAGTCAATGGACTGGTGAATCTTATTTAAAACTTGCAAATTTTCAAAACTGTCTATGTGATTAAGGCGCATAAGTGAAAGATTCTTATCAAGGCTTTGGCTACTAAATCATTTAGGAACAAAATATTCAAAGTTTAGATAAAACAGAAGATATAAAAATGGATGTACCCCAAATGAATTTTCAAAGGTGATTTAGGAGCCTATGTTTTACTGAAAATTCAGGCTTCTAAAAAGCATAGATGATTTTAAAAATACTGCATCTATTTGAAAATAAATCTGTGTTTATGCTGTGGTTATGATCATAGTATCTGAACACCTGACAGTATAATATGGTTATGCACTTTACTAGATCAAGGTTCTAACTTGTATCAAAACACAACAGAAATGGGGAAGCTGAGGTGGCATTGGTGCTGAGGCACACAGTTGATAACCCAGAAGTTCAAGACAACAACAGATGTACTTATGGCACAGCCCTGTCAGATCCTAACAAATCTGTGAATTACTGCTAACTACCTTATCACAAGACAAGGGCATGAAAAAGAAAGGAATTATAGAAATAATCATAAAAAGAAAGTCAACTGCACTCTACCATCAGTTATCCTCTTCAGCTGAATCTATCTTTTTTGTGTGAAGCAAAGAAACAGTAGATTGAGCCCCAGTCCTGAAGCATGTAAACTGTACAATATAGGTGCATAGTTGCTGTTGTTATGACTCTGCTGGTTTTTAGATTAATCAAAGCTATTTGCTGTGTACAAAACTCCTGCTTAGCCTTCTAGTCTCAGGCTTCTGGTTCTTCTTCAGCTAGAACAGGCTCACCTCATGCCAACAGTCTAATGCTAAATAAAAAATGCAAGACATAGCTGAAAATAAAATTACAATTTTATTGGGAAAACAGCAATTAACTTTCTGTCAGAGCTTTACCCATAATTATGTCTTGTCACCTAGCCAACTCTATTATTAGTACCTTAATCCACTGATATGAAGCTGGTTTGTGTATATCTACACATGCTGCAGTTACACCAGCAACAGCAGTGAGAACCTACCATAAGACAATCTGTTCTTTGGTAATAAATAAGACCCTTTTTTAAGAGAAGGTTCTTTAGAGGAGACTGAAATCAAAAAGTTAATGAAGGATGGATAAAAGATGCAGTGAATGGCAACATGACTGACCAGTGAGATGGAGCATTTTATGATAGTTCAAAACTGTAAACAATGATTTACAGTTCAATGTGTATTTTTCTGTGGATCACTTCATGGGCATTTTTTCCAGAAGAAAAAAAACTAGTAAGTGTTTGCAGTCCTCTTGGAAGGCATGCAGTTGATGATGTGCACTCTCTTGTAATCATTATTTCTAGGAAGCTCTAGTTCCATCTAGGGCCCAAATCTAGCAAAAACTATTTGCATGTTAATATGTACATAACTAAGTAAATGAGCAGTATCACTGAAGTTTGTGTACTGTAATAAAGGGGGAGTAGGATGAGGCATGGCAGCATGGCTGAGCTAGAGGACTCTCAGAACAGAGGGACACTACACGCAAGAGAACAGGAAGAAGACAGTGGGGGAAAGATATAAAGAACAAGTTAATCACACTGCTTTCCTGGATTGAAAGGAGAAAGGATTGTGCAAAAGGCAACAAGAGTAAAGACAAAGGCCAAGAAGAGGTTGTGTAGAATAGAACTTAGTAATGCTAACTTTTTGTAGAATCTTGGTACTAAAGTCAAAAGTAATCCTGACCCAAAGACTTAAGACATGTCAATCTGTATAGCCAATAGCATATAAGGCAATGGTGCAGCTAGTATCATGTTGGTATCATCTTCATCTTCTTGGCCTGCAATACCAGCTACTCATTTAGACCTAGGTCAGCCTGGGATAGACCGTCAGTATGACATTGGAGCAAGGGTCATACTCACACTTCCAGAACTGCAGCAGGCCACCTTATCCATAGTTTCATAGTTTCATAGTTTCTAGGGTCAGAAGAGACCTGAGTAGATCATCTAGCCCGACCCACTGCCATGGCAGGAAAGAGTACTGGGGTCAAATGACCCCAGCAAGGTGTTCATCTAACCTCCTCTTAAAAACCCCCAGGGTAGGAGCCTGCACCACTTCTCTTGGAAGTTGGTTCCAGATCCTAGCCACCCTGACCATGAAGTAGTGCCTCCTGATATCTAGCCTAAATCTACCCTCTGCCAGCTTGTGACCGTTATTCCTGGTCACTCCTGGCGGTGCTCGGGGGAACAAGGACTCCCTCAATGCCTGCTGGTCCCCCCTGACTAGTTTGTAACAGGCCACTAGATCCCCCCTCAGCCTTCTCTTTTGGAGGCTGAACAGGTTCAAGTCCTGTATCGTCTCCTCATAGGGTCTGCCCTGCTGTTCCCTGATCATGCGAGTGGCCCTCCTCTGGACCCTCTCCATGCTGTCCACATCCCTCTTGAAGTGCGGCGCCCCGAACTGGGCACAGTATCCAACTGCGGTCTGACCAGTGAGGCATAGAGGGGGAGGATCACCTCCTTGGACCTGCTCGAGATGCATCTGTGGATGCATGACAAGGTGAGGTTGGCCTTCCTGACTGCCTCCCCACACTGCCGGCCCATGTTCATCTTGGAGTCAATGATGACCCCCAGATCCTTTTCTGCCTCCGTGCTGACAAGAGGGGAGTTCCCCAACCTGTAGGTATAGTGCCGGTTGTTTCTCCCCAGGTGCATCGCTTTGCACTTGTCAGTGTTGAATCCCATCCTATTCTCGTCCGCCCACCCTTGTAACCTGTCTAGGTCCAATTGTAGCCTGTTACTTCCTTCTAGTGTGCCCACATCCCCCCACATCTTAGTGTCATCAGAAAATTTGAACAGGGTGCTTTTTACCCCCTCATCCAAGTCACTGATGAAGATGTTGAACAGTGCAGGCCCGAGGACTGAGCCCTGCGGAACCCCACTGCCCACATCCCTCCAGGTTGAGAAGGACCCATCCACTACCACCCTCTAGGTGTGGCCCTCCAGCCAGTTGGCGACCCATTTGACTGTGTGGGTTTTGACACCACAGTCCCCCAGTTTCTTAATGAGAACAGGGTAAGACACAGTATCAAAAGCCTTCCGGAAGTCCAGGAAGTTTATATCCACTGCTACCCCTGCATCTAATGATCTGGTGATCTGATCATAGAAGGCCACCAGGTTGGTCTGACAGGACCTGCCACTGATGAACCCGTGTTGGTTGCCCCTAAGCATGCAGTCCCCTGCTGCCCCTCGTGGATGTGTGCCATAATAATTTTCTCAAACAGCTTGCCTAGGATTGAGGTAAGACTAACTGGCCTATAGTTTCTCAGGTCCTCCTTCTTCCGCTTTTTGAAGATGGGAACCACGTTGGCCCTCTTCCAGTCCTCCGGCACCACACCAGAGCACCACGAGTGCTTGTAAAGCTGTGCCAGGGATCCTGCAATCACCTCAGCCAATTCCTTTAGAACTCTAGGGTGGAGATCGTCCAGACTGGCTAATTTGAATATGTCCAGTCCCTCCAGAAGTTCCTTAACTAGTTCCTCACTAACCCTTCGCCCAGGTGTGCCTCCCTTGGGGCCCGAGGGGGGCCCAGCAGGGGGGTGACTGTTCTGGTCCCTACTTAGGAAGACAGAGGCAAAGAAATCATTAAACATATTAGCTTTGTTGTCTGGTGTGATGACCAAATTTTCCGACGCGTCCTGCAGGGGCCCCACATTACCCGGAACCTTCTTTTTATCCCCTATGTATTTAAAGAAGGACTTCTTATTGTCCTTAATCTGGGAAGCTAACCGTAATTCCATCTCTGCCTTGGCCTTCCTGACTGCCCCCCTACATCCCCAAGCAACTGCAGTATAGTCATCCCTGGTGATGTCCCCTTCTTTCCATTGGGTGTACGCCACCCTTTTAGCAAGGAGACATTCCTGGATGCTTTTGGTGAGCCATGGAGGCTTGTGTGCCCTCCTGCTCCCTTGGATCCTCGTTGGGATTACCTTCCTTTGGGCTTGGAGGATCGTCTCCTTAAGGAGCGACCACTCTCCTTGGACACCTGGCTCCCCTCCCCTCTGGGACTTCAGCGCTTCCCCGACTATCCTCCTTAGCTCACTGAAGTTTGCCCTCCTGAAATCTTCTGCCTTACTGCATGCCTTTGCTACCTTGCGCTGGATGGTGAATTCCAGCAGGTGATGATCACTATCGCCCAGGTGGTCGAGCACCTGCAGCCCCCTCACCAAGTCATCACCCGTGGCCAGCACTTGGTCCCGCAAGGCTTCTCCCCTGTTGGGGCTGTGCACCTCCTGGGTTAGATGGAGGTCCTGCACTCTGGCCAAGAACCTATGTGAGCAGTCAGACCTGGCTGACTGCTCTTCCCAGGAGATGCCCAGGAAGTTCAGGTCCCCCATGAGTACCACATCCTTAGACTTCACTACCTCATTGAGCTGACCTAAGAATTCCTGGTCAAGCTCTTCCCCCTGGTTGGGAGGTCTGTAGTAAACCCCCACCATTAAGTCTCTTTCCCCCATGACTGCCTTGTACTCTAACCCAAAGCACTTCAGAGTGCCCTTCCTCTGACTCCTTGCTAACTGACAGGGATGTGTATTCCTCCTTAATATAGAGTGCCACGCCCCCACCTCTCCTTCCTATCCTGTCCCTCCTGTACAGCCTATAGCCCTTGACATTCACCGCCCAGTCATGCATTGAGTCCCCCATGTTTCAGTGATCCCCACTATGTCCGGGCTGGTGTCAGCTAGCAGGAAGGTGAGTTCCTCCTGCTTGTTTCCACTTTGCTGTAACCCCTCAGCAGTATCTTTGCACAAATCTATAGAGTTCTATAGAGGGACATAATTTCCAGTTTAATTCTGTAAATTATGCAGTAATTTAAATTGTATTAAATATTATGGATTTCAAGCTATTAAATTCTATAGAACCATTTGAAGAGAAGGAAAACTAGATACTCATTTATAACTCTGTGGGGTAAAAGCATCAGAGAGGGTAAAGAACCTCTTTCTTTCCCTCCTCTCCCTCCAGCATTTCCTTTAATAAAAGATCTATGTTTAATGGACTGTCACTCTCTGGCCTTTTATTGCCTGTCCTGAGATTCACAATTTTTCTACTTTATGCTTTCTAACTGGAAAGAAAAATGTTAATTCATAATATTGGATAAATAGTTTTTAGCACTTACACATTCTTGAGATGCATGAAAATATTTTGTAGCATAGGAGGTTTTAGAGAATTTCAGAACTGCAAAATAGCTATGAGATACTTGGTAATGTCAGGAGCTTTCTCAGAGAGATGCCTCACACTGCAAAGGATCACGAAGCTTGACTGACATTAGAAGCATGACTATCTATGTCATTCTTGCTTCACTGAGTAGAAGAATGTTTTGCTATTGTGAAGACATTAGCTAAGTGCCTGAGTCACTGCCTCTCATAGTCTCCTCAGAGTAGAAACTGAAACAATCTATTCTATTCATCGATATGATCAAACTCAAAGTACTGAAGTTGTGGGAGCCCAGTGAATATGTAACTAGAAATACAAAAGCACCATCTTACAGTTTAGGCATTTCAGTAGGTACAAAACCTACCTGGGATCCAGGTAACAGGGTGACGCTGTAAGCCTGTTACTGGAATGACCGAGAGTGACCCCACACGGTCAAAAGCAAGGCAAGCATGGGAATACTAAATAATTACTTTAATTTTTCATGGGCAAACACCTGAATTTTGTGGGCAAATCCATGGGGATGGGGGGATAAAAGGCAGCCTTTCAGCACAAGTAGCTGCCCCCAGGGGCACAAAGAGAAGAGAGGCTGTGTGGAGGATCAGGCAGCATGACCTAGGACAGGCCACAACTGAATGAGAGAATACCAGTCGGGTAAAGGGAACACAGACTGGTGAGCAAGGAACAGCCGGACCCCCCTCCCCACCTCTCCTGACACCGAGAAAGGTGAGAAAGAAATCCCTACTCACCAGGGAGAAGGTGTTTGCTGGGATACCGACAGGGGAGCGGAAGCAGGAACCCTGGAGGAGCAAAGAACAGGGTTCAGGAGCCAGCTCAAGGACACAAGAAAATTGGCGGTGTGCCGCTTAATGAGACAAGTGCCTATTTCGGCATATGTATCCAAGGGAATTGTTCAATAAAAAGGAATCTTTGTAACCAGCTAAGATCTGACAGCATTTTATTGGGTATTTCATCGGGGGAGGTATTAATTCTACTTTTATCCTAAGTCGTGGCAGGAAAGTCTTCCCCAGGCAAATTTGAGGGCAACATCCCTTACCCTTCTATAGCTGGTGCATTGGTCAGGAACCACAGCCAATTAAGTCCATGGAGGTACAAACCCCAGTGGATTGTCAGCAGGCACACACCATGATGCTGGGGATACTACGGGGGCAACAAGCCGAACTCAAAGAAGTGGTAAGGATCAGAACCCAGGAGTCGGAGGCCTGGATTTGCCTCTTCAACCGCCATAAGATCTCAGTGAAAAAATCAAGGCGCAGCAGGTAACCATGTCCCAAGATGGGGAGGGGACAAGCTTCCCTAAGACAAGCTCACAAGATGACCCAAAGGCATTCTTGGAAGCATTTGAACACATGGCTGTGACCCTAAAATGGGACATGGCTAGCTGGGCAGTGAGGCTGGGACCCTATTAATCGGACCACCTCAGGTGGCCTATAGGGCTCTGACCAGAGCAGAGTCCTGGAACTATGGAAAAGTGAAGGCTGCGATATTATACCAGGTGGAGATATCCCCTGAGATGTACCTACAAAAGTTCAGGGGACAGAAAAGGGTGGAAGAGCTTAGACCCCACCTACTGGCCCTGAGTCTGAGGGACTTCGCAGAATGGTGGCTCCGCCCGGAGGAATGAACTATGGCTGAAATAATAGATTTCATTGTGTTAGAACCATTTGTGATGGACCAGTGGGCCCAACCCAGAGGTCGGTCAAGGGACATTGCCCAAAGCGTGTGGAAGAGGCACTCCAACTGGCAGAAGACTACATGGTGGCTGATGCCAAAGGGGATAACCCAAGAACAGAGAAAGGCACGGGGTCACCCCAAAACTTGAGACCTGAAGGTGGCCAGAGGGTAAGAAGGGGGGAAGCACCCCAAAACCCCATATGCAAGAGCAGAAACTGGGATCACAAAGAGCTCATTTGTTACCAGTGTGGAGGAAAAGGCCACATGACCAAGGCCTGCCCCCAAAGAGAGCCACAAGAGATGACTTCAAACTACCCTTATTAAGAACAGGTAGATTGTAGCTTTGGGAGGTACAAGGGCCCCAGGAGAAACAACAAACTGGTGGAAGAGGTCAAGATAGTGGGGACAATAATCCCCACTGTGGTAGATACTGGATGGTCCAGGCAGACTTGGTACCACCTCAGAAAGGGAGCTCTGAGGCCATGGTAAGTATAATATGTTTACATGGATCTTCATATGCCTATGAGAGAAGGCAGATGAAGCTCACAGTGATGGGATGGATAGCCAAGTTGGCTGTGGGTCTGGCCAAGACCCTGCCCTGCCTCATGTTGTAGGGGTGGACTGGCATTATCTTCGTGAGGAGCTGGATCAAGCCATCCAGGGTCAATCAGGAGAAGACCTGACCTACAAGTCTCACCCAGACTGCTATGGAAACCCGACTGACCTAGAAGCAGGGGAGCTCGACCTGGACCAGCTTGTAGATGGAGATCAATTCTGAGAAGAGCAACAGAGAGAGCCCGTTTAAAACCATCTTGCAAGACCAACTGATTTAGTGAAAAGGGGAGATACTGGATCAGGCATGAGCAAGGCAAACACCCTGTTTTGAGGAAAGGGATAACTTTCTATATCGAGTTAAGACTGGGAAAGAAGGGCTGAAATGAAGCAGATACTCATTCCTAGATGGTACTGGAGGGACTTGTTGAGGGTGACTGTGGCAGGGCACTGTGTGTGCCTGCCACTTTAAGGCCCTGGAGCTGGCAGTCACCAGGTGCCTAATGAGGGCAGCCATTTTAGATTCAGGGCTGCAGACAACAACACTGCCTGGCTAGAGGGCTGCTGAGTTTCATCTGGAGGTAAGGGAGGAGCTATAGGGGATGGTAAGGAGGCTTATGGTCCTGGGCATGACCTAAAACTGCACTCTGCCAGGAGTGGGTGGCCTGGTGGGGCTCTCTATGGTGCAGAAGCCCCCAGGAAATGCCAGGCCAGTTACCACCCCAGTGAAAGGTGGGTCAGGGAACCTTAACCCCTAGCCCCCACCACTGGGTGGGTTACCCCTTTATGTGTAGGGCTCAGGGAGAGTGAGGGGCTAGAGACTCAATACTGATCAAGAGAGTACCCTTGACTGGCCCATGCTCGGGCCAGGACCAGACCGGTCAAAAGGGCCAGGGGCCCACTGCAAGGGACGCCGGAGAGCCAAGGGCCAGGGGTTCTGACTGGCCTGGAGGTGGGTCAGTAGCTAAAGGTCCTGGGGGAACCACACCCGAGAGGGGAAAATGATTTCAGGGAGCTACATAGCCTGTATGAAGGCAGATGAGGTCACCTGATGAAAAGACTCTAGGTTGGGGTTTAATCAGAAGGATTCTGGGGCCCAGTGTGAGGTCAGTGATGACAGGAACTCCTAGATGCCATCTGCGAGGCTTGGGCTGCAGTGTAGGGAAGGAATGGAGTCACAGATAGTGCCCTCTGGCATTGGGGCAGGAAATGGGCAGCCTCCCACTTAATTAACAACTTTATTTATCAATTAAGATCAAGGAGTGTCAGGTGAGAAAGTGGGCGGTTAGCCCAAGAACAGGTGGGCAGGCCATGAGGAGATCGTCCCTGAGCAGGCCCCCTGTTACAGTGACTCATACCCTCCCTATGGGGGGCCATCTAGGAAGAGACAAGACCGAAGCCCTATTAAAACAGCGAGTTTACTGGCTGGGACTCTACAAGATGGTAGAGAAATACTGCCAGTAGTGCCCGACCTGCCAAAAGACAGGAGAGGCCCACAACCCCAAGGTACCAATGATTCCCCTACCCCTGGCAGAGAAACTCTTCAACCATATCTCATTGAACACAGCAGGCCCTTTCCCATGTAGTCAGGCCAGCTATCAATTTGTACTGGTAATCATTGATTATGCCACCCAATTCCTGGACGTGGCACCCCTACGGACTGTGACAGCCCCAAAGACAGCTGATACTTCAATGAAATGGGTGTCCTGGGTAGGGCTACCCCAAGAGATATTAACTGACATGGGGAAGAACTTTATGTCTAGCATCTTTAGGGGCATCCACAAGACACTCCAGATCAAACAGCTATGGACTTCAATCTACCAACCCCAGACTGATGGACTGGTAGAACGAATCAACCGGATATTAAAAGGTATGATTTGGGCATGTATTCAAGGGGACCCCAGTAAGTGGGATGAGATGCTACCCCCATTACTCTTTGTCATCTGGGAGGCCTCACAAACTCTACTGGATATTCACCCTTTGAACTGGTATATGGGCACCAACCTTGGGGATCTTAGACTTAATCTGTGAGAATTGGACAGAACCCCAAGTAGGGAAGATGAGATGGCCCTAAGCAATGATCGACTTTTGGGAGAGGTTGGCGAATGCACGGGACATAGCCCGGAGTAATTTGGGATGCAACCAGTCCCAACAAAAGAGGAACTATGATGTTCATACATAAGAACGAAAACTCAAAGGAGGAGATTGGGCCCTAGTATTACTACCAGATAGCATGCACAAACTGTTAGCCTGGTGGCCAGGACCTTTCCAGGTCTTGCGGAAAGTCGGACTGGTCAACTAAGTCTTAAAAACACACCCAGTTAGGAAAAAACAAATATACCATATCAATCTATTGAAGAAATGGCATCAGCAAGAGGGGTGGGTAATGCAGAAAGATATGAATACCGAAGACTTGGAGGAAATGGGAGGGCCCCAGGAGTAACCAGTATCTCTGGGGAATCAGAGATAGGTGAAGACCTAGGATAGGATAGGATCAAAGACAGACAGCATGGAAGATCATTAGGGATGTCTTTAATGAATGACTAGGAGAGGCCAAAGGCATGGAACACCAAATAAAGACTCCCACCGGTGTAGTGGTGCGAAATCACTGGCAAAGGCTGCCCTGCATCTGTGGCCCATAGTCAAAGAGGAGATCAACAAAATGTTATGCCTGGGGATCATTAAAGAATCTCACAGCATCTGGCGCAGTCCAATGGTGATTGTCCCCAAGCCAGACAGATCCATACTCCTCTGCATAGACTACCAAAAGGTAAATGGGATTGCAGAATTGGATGTGTTTCCTATGTCCCAAATAGATGACATGTTGGAGAAGATAGGCCAGGCCTGGTATATCTCCACACTAGATCTCGCCAAGGGCTACTGGCAAATTCCAATTACCTCAGCTGAGCGGGACAAGACAGCATTTGAGACCCTGTGGGGATTGTGGCAGTTTGAACAGATGCCTTTTTGACTCCATTGGGCAGCAACCTCCTTTCAGAAGCTTACGGACAAGCTGTTGAGTGCCTACCAGGTCTATGCAGCAGCCTACATAGACACCATCATAATATTTTCTGACAGCTGGAGGGAACATCGCTAACACCTGTGATTTGGAAGGAACTTCAGCAGGCCAGGTTGACAGCTAACCCCCACAAGTGCGTGCTGGGGAAGAAAAAAATCAAAATTTTTAGGATTCATAGTAGGCCAGGGGAAGATCCAACTGGTGGCAGGCAAAGTGGCTACCATCCACCAGTATAAACTTCCCAGAACCCTAAGACAGCTAAGATCCTTCTTAGAATTCACTATTACTGCTGTTTTATTGCTGAGTTTTCTAGGATCACAGTTCCTATAACTGAGCTAATGAAAGGCAAATGGAACCCAATAAGGTGGACTCTGGAGGCTACCCAAACCTTTGAAACAGGCGCTATGCGAGGAATCGATACTCTACACTTCTGATTGCCAAAAAACCTTTTTACTAACAAATGCTTCTAACATTGCCCCGGGAGCCATTCTGTTCCAAAAGGAGGGCTCTGATGAAAGGCCCATTGCTTATGATAGTAAGGAACTGACTACTGCAGAGGGCTGGCACTCCACCATTGAACAGGAATGCTCGGCAATCCAATTGGGGGGGGCGGGGGTTGAGCTGTGCTGTTCTTATTTAATGGGCAGGAAGTTTTTCTTGATCACAGACCATGCTCCATTACTCTGACTACAGATCACGAAAACAGACAATGCAAGACTAACTAGGTGGTTTCTTGCTTTGCAACCTTTTTATTTTTCAGTAGAGCACCATCTGGAAGAAGAAACAGGAATGCAGACTTTCTCTCCCACCCTGCAGGATGGCACACTGGTGACCCAAGGCCCCACATGAAGGAAACTGCAACAAGGCATGTGGACACTCCAAAGTTCTTTTTTTTCCTGTACCTCACACTTCTCCTCAGTGAGGCTGGAATGGAGGGGGGGAGGGAAATAAAAGGAAGCCTCTCAGAGCAAGTAGCTGCCCCCAGGGGCACAGAGAGAAGAGAGGCTGTGCGGAGGATCAAGCAGCATGATCCAGGATGGGCCACAACCAAATGAGAGAAGCCCAGCTGGGCGAAGTGAATGCAGACTGGTGAGCAAGGCACAGCCGGACCACCCTCTACCCTGACACCAAGGAAGGTGAGAAAGAAATCCCTACATACCAGGGAGAAGGTGTTTGCTGGGACACTGATGGGGAAGTAGGAGCAGGAACCCTGGAAGAGCAAAAAGCAGGGTTCAGAAGCCGGCTCAGGGATGCAAGAAAACCAGTGGTGTGCCGCTTAAAGAAACAAGCACCTATTTTGGCATACGTATTTGAGGGAATTGTTCAATAAAAAGGAATCTTTGTAATCAACTAAAATCTGACTGCATTTTCTTGGGTATTTTGTCAGGAGAGGTATTAATTCTATTTTTATCCCTTCATAAGTCGTGGAAGGCGAGTCTTCCCCAGACAAATTTGAGGGCAACATTCCCTACCCTCCTACACAGGCACAGCATATAATTCCTCAAAGTTGAGAGGGATGGGATATGGAGAAGATAGATAAAAACAGTGGCTGTAATTGTTCTGTATGTTTGGATCATGCAACAGGACAGCTGCAGATATGCCAGCTACACAGGGAAGAGGAAAGGAAGGGAGAATAATTAGGGCGGTGCGAAAAAGCACCATTTCGTTTTAACTTCAGTTTTGCCTTTTTGAAGTGATGATGTTTCGTTTCATCACTTTTGTTTTGTTTCGAAGCACTGTTCCATTGTGTTTTGTTGAAAGTGCTTTGACATTTCATTCCTAGGCTAGAATGGGGAATCATGAAAATTCCTATAACTTTGTCATTTCTTGTCTGATTTGGATGAAAAGTGAAGGGACGGTAGCACCTTCTGCAGGCATGATGCCTGCCAAGCTTCAGAGAGATAGGTGCACGGTTTTCTGGGAAACCGAACTTCAAGCTGCTGACAAGAAAAACCCATAACACTTGTCAGCAGCAGCAGCAGCCTCCTGTCCTCCCACACATAGATCTGGGGGCCCTCACCTCTAGGAGGACTAGGGGCTGTGCCAGACTCCTCCCAGGGGTGTGGGCCCCTGGATCTGTGCTTGGGATGACAGGAGGCTGCTGCACCTGGGACCAGTGCTGGGTGCAGCCTGCACCCATTACTGGGAAGATAGCTGCTGCCGCTGGCCCCCTAGCAGCAGTAGTAGCCTCCTGTCATCCCATGTGCAGATCTGGGGGCCCACATCCTTGGGAGGGATGTGGGACTGAGCTCCATGGGGCTGGTGGAGCCACTTGGAGTGCAGACCGGTGACAGGACGTGGGGGAGAGCCAGGGCTGCACTCTACCAGCCCCATGGAGCTGAGCCTGGTGGTGGGAGGTGCAGGAGAGCCAGTGGTAGAGCCACTTCAAGTGCAAATCCTGGGACGTCATTCTCCCCTTGTACTCGGCCTTGGTGAGACCACAGCTGGAGTACTGCGTCCGGTTTTGGGCTCCACAATTCAAAAAGGATGTGGAGAAGCTTGAGAGAGTCCAGAGGAGAGCCACGCGCATGATCAGAGGTCAGGAAAACAGACCTTACGATGACAGGCTGAGAGCCATGGGACATTTTAGCCTGGAAAAGCGCAGGATCAGGGGTGATCTGATGGCCACCTATAAGTTTATCAGGGGTGACCACCAGGATCTGGGGGAACGTTTGTTCACCAGAGCGCCCCAAGGGATGACGAGGTCGAACGATCACAAACTCCTGCAAGACTGTTTTAGGCTGGACTTAAGGAAGAATTTCTTTACTGTCCGAGCCCCCAAGGTCTGGAACAGCCTGCCATCGGAGGTGGTTCAAGCACCTACATTGAACACCTTCAAGAGTAAATTGGATGCTTATCTTGCTGGGATCCTATGACCCCAGCTGACTTCCTGCCCTTTGGGCAGGGGGCTGGACTCGATGATCTCCCGAAGTCCCTTCCAGCCCTAATGTCTGTGAAATCTGTGAAATCTGTGAAAGTGCAGCCCTGGCCAGTGGATCTCCCCACCTCCCGCAGCTGGGCTGAGCAATCTGGGGCTGGCAGAGCCATTTGGAGTGCAGTCCTGGCTCTCCCCCACCTCCCACCACTAAGCTGCACTCCAACCAGCTCCACCAGTCCCACAGAACTGAGCCCAGTGGTGGGAGGTGAGGGAAAGCCACTGGCCAGGGCTGCACTTGAAGCCAGGGCTGCTCTCAGAGCAGCTCTATAACTGGCTCTCCCCTGCCTCCCGCTGCCAAGCTGAGCTCCGAATGGGTTAGTGGAGCATAGCCCTGGCTCACCCCTGGCCTCCCGTCACCATGCTGCACTCCAAGCAGCTCCACCAGCCCAATGGAGCTCATTCCCACAGCCCCATAGCCCTCCTGGGGGTGCAGACCCCCAGATCTTCACACAGGATGAAAGGAGGCTGCTGCTGTTGCCTGGGGCCAGTGGCAGCAGCAATCTTTCTAGTGCTAGGTACAGGTTGTGCCCAGCACCCGTACCAGGTGGCAGTGGCAGCCTCCTGTCATGCAGCATGCAGATCCTGGGCCCCTTACCCCCTGGAAGGCTGCAGGGCTATGCTAGACTTCTCCTAGGGGGTGTGGCCCCCAGACCTATGACAGCAGGCTGCTGCTGCCAGCTGGGATCAGTGCTGAAGCCAAGTAAGCCCGGCTTCAAAACTTGAAACATTTCAAAACTTTCAAAACATTTCAAGTGCTCTCGTTTTGTTTTGAAGCTGTTTCAAAGGCTTTTGTTTCATTTTGATTTTGCTGTTTCAAGCACAAAACACTTTGAAACAGCTTCAAAATGGAACACCCAGCAAAATTTTGCACAGCCCTAAACAACATGTTTCCATTAGGTCTCTGAAAAAGGTGGGAAAGATTGACCATGATCAGGGCTGTAGCTTTGCTGTTCAGGTATAATGAAAAAAAAGAGCAAGAGAAGCCATGTTAGGGCTGAAGTTCTAATGTGGCAAGTGCCTACGTTTAGAAGGGAGACTGCAGTAGACAGATGGAAGAAAATGGAGGGATATGAGGGCAGGGAATAGTGGCTGCATCTACATGAGACACTGACTCTATAAACAAAAGACTGCAGTAACCACTGCACAATCAGTGTCTTGTGTACATGCAGCCAGTGACTGCAAAATGAGAAGGATGAATAGAATGGGAGAACAGAGTACTGAGAACATCATTTACGAATTGCCTTTCCACACTGGTCCTTATTAACTGAGTAACTTGAGTTTCCTTATCCTACAGTCCAACTTCTAAGGGACAGGCTCAAAGCTTGAGACTAGGTTATGTCTGAAACACCTTGACAATGAAGGGTGCAATATGCAGGCCAGGTATAATTATTAATTACTATAAAGAGATATATGGCCAATGCCTGAATGCCATGAGGGAGAAATAGCCAGCCTGTAAATTGACATGGTGTACAAGGCCTTTGGCAATCAGTTGTGATAAAGCTTGCCTGAACTCTGGCTTTTTGTAATTTATGTTGGACTTCAAGGTTATTACTTTACTTTCAGTGTATTAAAACAAATGAGCAAATTGCATAGAACTTTGCTGCATTTCCTGCCTAACACTTTTACTTAACTTCAAAGACCTGATTTCACCAACAACTGAAAAGAAAAGCAGAGCTTCTTCCCCCAGGCTCCCAACTCACCAACCTCCTGTTTGATGCTGAGTGGGATTTTGCAAAGAGTATTTTTGTGTTTGTTAAATATCAGCCTTGGAGTTGAAGAATGGTGCTGATGCCAGCTCCCCAGAGTGCTGTGCTTTTCCTGCTAGGGACATCTGGAGGAGTGTGAGTTATGGAGGCAAGGGACGTTGCCAGTGAACATTTGTAGAGATTGTATGAAAAGCTTTTGAGAAAGCAAAGAAGAACTGTGAGTTGCCAACCCACTTTCCTACTTGTACAAAGGAGAAATCTTATCTGACCAATTTGCAGAGATTTGGTAAGGAAAAATGGCAGAAAGTTAATGTGATTGAATCAGTGGATGTGATTTATTTTGATTTTTAAAAAGGCTTTTTACAAAATAATTCACAGCTCTGAAAATAAAGGTCAGCAAGTAGAAAGAAAATACAGCACCTGCCAGAGGACTGGTGAGGGTACGGTTTGCCATTGGCAAAGATTACAGGTCTGATAGGCAGAACTTGACAGTTGCTATTATTTATTCTGGTCCACTTACAAGCCCAATTCTCAAATTTGCTAGAGCGGTACTAAGCATCTTACACATGCTATACAAATATGTATAGCATACTCAGCAAAGGACCAGAGAGGGACAAGATTACTTTACTGGATGTCTGTATCCTGAGGTCTTCATTTGCTTCTGCAAAAGGTTCTTAGGGGAAGTTTCAAGTGGCTGGGAATTGACAGAGGAAATTAGTACTAGCTGGGTCTTCTTTGTTCGGCCTCACCCTTCTACTGGAGATAGCTCTGAGTTACTATTTTGAGTGAGGAATGACTAATTCTTCTTGAGGCTGCTGCATTAGGAGGAAACTGGCCCTGCCCTAAACACAGCCTTAAAACTAGCAGAGCAGATGATAGTAAACTCTCTGATGAGTTCTCTGCACAAGTTTCCTGGTAAGCTTCTTCATGCTCTGATCCCAATACCCTTTTTACTCTGTTTCATGTTCTTAATCCTTGCTCCTGTGTACCTGGTATCTATATCTAGTTTCGGACTTTTGCCTTGATCCTATTATTTTCAGCTCCTGAGTTCCTGGCATGACCTGCCTCTCTCTTGGCTTTCTGGGCCTGGGTTGTTTCTGTACACCTTTCTTTTCCCGACCATGTCTTTGGCGTTTGGATTCAGGTTGACCATTGACTCTAGCCCATGGCTGTGACCCTGCCTTGACTCCTGATTCTAGACTTATGGGTTTGACTCTAGGCCAAAACAGTAGGCCTGACCATTTCTGGCCCATATGAGACAAAAGATGGCTATGCTTATCCAATGCCTTCTCAACATCCCAGTATGTTAGGAGGAAACAGTGAATCATTCTATAAAATTCCGCTTTGGAAACAAACTCAAAATGGCAGCTCCCTTTGTGGTAGACAGAGAAGTGATAATTATATTATATTGGTAGTACAGGAATACTCCAAACAGAAAAAAAGATTCAGAGAAGTATAGCATAAGGCATGAAACAAGAAAGCAATGTGACACTTCTAGTACTAAAATTGATTCAAAGCCAGAGGACTGTTATGGAGTAAAGGAAATGGACTGACTTATGTTAGAGGTATAGATAACATGAGAAACTATCTATTATTGTTAGTAAGAATAAAAGTGTTGAAAGGGTTAGGTGGTAAGAAAAGTCATATCCTATTTTCTCTTTGAGTCAGGAACTATCTTTTTGCTTTATATTTGTATAGCACATGTAAGATGCACAACAGGGCCCTGGTCTATCACTTGGGCAAGTAAGTGCTATAGAAATACAAATTATAGATAATGATAAAAGGAAAAAGAAAACAACTAGTTGAGAAAGTCATCACCGTGAAATCACGAAAGCTGTGGGTGAGCCAGTGCTGAAGAGATGGACTTTGTGAAAGGAGCGGAAATTCAATAGAAACAATGGCAGAGAGTACTTATCAGATACTTGACTACACCAGAGAAATAACATACGTGGACCAATTGGGAGATTACAAAAGAACTGCAGGGAAGGGTAAGGGGACAACACTGAACATAACAGTTAGAGAGAGAAGGAAAAACTAAGAGAACAGAGAAAGAGCAGTGATTAGTGGAGACAAGGCCAAATTAATTGGTATTCTGGTGGGTGGTAGAATTCACCCAGTGTTCAAAGGTCAAATAAAGAGGTAAGAAGTTAATGAGATGGAAAAGACAATAATCCACACATTGAATTATATAGTGATGTGGGTGGCAGAGTGATGGTAAGGACAGAAGAGAAAGAGTCAGAGAAAAGGGTAGAAAAAGTTTGGGAGATGGTGAATAACATATTGTGGGGGAATGGGGTAGGTCACCCGGTTGTGAGTCGCCCAAAATCCCCGATTGGCCCCTGGAGAGGAGGGGGTACGCGTCGGGCCGCTTGTGCCCCGTCAATCTCGCCTGCCACGTCTTGATGAAAAAAAAGGGGTTCACCCAAAGTGGGGCGCTGACGGTCCAACGCAAGGGGGTACCCCAGCTCCAAAGTCCGGGGGTCCTGAGGGCTCCTCGCTCCCCTACACCCTCGCCCGAGCCTCCGATACGGATTTTGTCCAACCCTCAAAGGCCGGTGTCCCTAGACCCGGGGGGGGGCTACCAAGTCCGCCTCCCAGCCCACGGGTCTTCTTCCGTGGCCAGCTGGCCACCAGTCTTCAGAGAAAGTCCCCTCCGGTTGAGGCTCCCCTCCCGGGTTCTCCCGGTGGGACCGCCTCCGATCCCTTCGGTACCTGTGCCACGTCGGGAGGCCGCGCTGCTCCTGGTTCTACCGCAGGCAACTCAGCTCCGGCCGGCTTCCACCGCGTGGCTCCCAGCTCCGACGTGCTCGGCCCCGCTACCACTGGCCCTGTGGCTCTCGGCCTATCGCTTACCGGCTCTGCGCCTCCCGGCTGGGCCGCCGCCAGTGTCTGTGGCCCCGATCCCGGCACCGCCGTTACCGGTACCGCCGCTGCCGGAGATTCTGCCGCTGGCTCCCCACGCGCCGCTCCTGGCTCTGCTGCTTCCGGTTCGGCCGCTGCTGGTTCCGCTGCTACTGGCGTTCGTTGCTTCGCGTCCGGCTCCGCTCGTCCCTGGTCCGCCTTCGGCCGGAGCTTCCTCCCCCCCCAGCCAGGGTAGGGGTGCTGCTTTTATTACCCCGGGCCGGTCTCACCCCGGCCCGGTTTACGTTCCGGGACACTTTAACTCCCCGGCCAGACTTCCGGGTCTGATCCCGGAAGTTGGACGGCTCTCCGGGCTTTCTCGCTCGGGCCGGGTCCCCTGGGGTCCTGGCCCCCTCACATACCCCACCCCTGGAGATGCCGCTAGGCGTCCTCTTCACTGCTACTCACTCAACCTTCACAGGTTGTTGCCCTCTTGAAGGGGGCGACTCTGAGGGCCCCGGAGGTACTTCCCCCCCCCGACCCTCGACAAAAAATCGGCTACAGTGTTGCTCCGCCCAGGTTTGTATCCTATCTCAAATCGATAGGGCTGTAGGGCTAAGGCCCACCGCATTATTCTGGCATTCTCCGTCCTGGCGGAGTTCAGCCATCGCAGCGGGGCGTGATCTGTTATAAGCCGGAATTTCCTGCCCAATAAATAATACCTAAAGTACTCTATCCCCCACCTTATCGCGAGGCATTCCCTCTCTATTGTGGAATACCTCTCCTCGTGTATGTTGAGTCTACGGCTCGCGAATGCCACGGGACGCTCCTCTCCCTCCACCTCTTGGGAGAGGACGGCTCCCAAGGCGTATGCCGAAGCGTCAGTCTGTAAAATAAAGGGGATAGTAAAATCTGGGGTATGTAATACTACCCCTTGACACAGGGCTCGCCTTAGTTCCTCAAACGCACGTAGCCTTTCCTGCGTCCAATGGACCCGGGGGAGTTCTCGTCCCTTGGTAGTGTCGACCAAAGGGTTGGCCAACTCCGCAAACCTCGGTATAAACCGCCGGTAATAGCTGGCCAGCCCCAGGAAGGCCCGCATTTGTTTTTCAGTCACCGGAGCTTTATAGTCCCGTAGTGTCGCTACTTTGTCCTTTAGGGGCCTTACCTGCCCCCGGCCCACCATGAAACCCAGGTATTTTGTTTCGGCTTTGCCGAGTGCGCATTTCGTCGGGTTGACCGTAAGGCCCTTTGCTCGTAATTCTTGCAATACTTTCCTCAGGGCCTGAAGATGTTGGTCCCACGTCTTGGTGAAAATGACGATATCATCTATGTACGCCGCGGCATACGCTTGGTGGGGTGCCAGGAGCCAATTGATGAGTCTCTGGAAGGTGGCTGCCGCTCCATTCAGCCCGAAGGGCATTCGCTTAAATTCGTATAAGCCCCACGGGGTTCCAAAGGCTGTCTTGGGCTGGTCTTCTTTTCGTAAGGGAATCTGCCAGTAGCCTTTGGCTAGATCCAAGGTGGAAATGAAATTGGCTTGGCCTATACGTTCCACCAGCTCGTTTACCTGCGGCATGGGAAACGCGTCGAATTGAGTGATAGCGTTCAGCTTCCTGAAGTCAACGCAGAGCCTCAGGCTGCCGTCCGGCTTATCTACGGCTACCAATGGGCTCCGCCATGGGCTGCGGGACGGAGTGATGATGCCTTGTGCCAGCATGTTGTCAATTTCGCTCTTGATGGACTGGCGCTTGAAGAAGGGGATCCGCCGCCACTTCTCTCTAGCCACCTGCCCTCGTGGCGTCAGGATGGCATGCTCTACCCCGTGGGCCTTCCCCGGAGTCTCCGTGAACACGTCATGGAACTCCGTCATGAGCCGCTGTAGCTCCTTCTGCTGGTGCGGGGACAGGGGTGTTCCACCCTCCGGGTGCCCCTCAGTCCGGGGTTGTGATCCCTCTTCGGGGTTGGAATCTTGATCGTCTCTGAGCTCCCGATCTAGTTCCAACAGGAGCCCTTGGGGTTCCTGCCATTCCTTTAGTAAATTAACATGGAGGATTCGGGATGACCTCTGCCGCCCTTCTCTCTGGACTTCGTAGGTCACGGGGCCGGTTCGCCGGATGACTCGGGCCGGCCCCTGCCATCTGGCCTCAAATTTACTGGGATGATTGGGCAGCATCACCAGCACCTTTTGGCCGGGCTGTAACTCCCTTTCCTGGGCCCCTTGATCATACCGGTGCTTTTGCTGTGCTTGAGCCTGAGCGAGATTGTCTTGCGCTGCCCGCTGGGCCCTGTGGAGGTGGTCCTGGAACTCTTGCACGTACCCATCTACCTGTCGGCTTCCTCGCGCACTATCCTCCCAGCTTTCTCTGACAGTGTCTAAGAGGCTCCGCGGCTGATGTCCGAAGACCAGCCTAAACGGGGAATAACCCGTGGAAGCTTGCGGAGCATCCCGCACCGCGAACAACAGCGGGGACACCAGGAGATCCCACTTAGCCGGGTCTTCCTGGGCGCACCGCCGGAGCATACCTTTCAAAGTCGCGTTGAAACGTTCTACGAGTCCGTTCGTCTGGGGGTGGTAGATCGTTGTTCGAAGGTGAGCGACGTGTAATACCCGGCACAGGGCGGCCATCACTGTTGACATGAAGTTGGTGCCTTGATCCGTCACAATCTCCTTGGGTATCCCGAAGCGGGATACCCACTTCATGAGTTCTTCGGCTACCTTGGCACCCGTCACGGTCCGTAAGGGGATAGCCTCCGGAAAGCGGGTAGCATAGTCAATGAATACCAATAAGAATCGATGCCCGGACGTGCTACGGGGTAGAGGACCCACCACGTCCAAAGCCACCCTAGCAAATGGCTCCTGGATGATCGGCATCACTTGCAAAGGAGCCCAGGAGGGCTTATGGGCACTCACTAGTTGGCACGCCCAACACCCCTTACAGTATCTTTCCACGTCTTCATACAAATGCGGCCAGAAACACCACCGTGTCAGGCGCGCTTCCGTCTTCCCTTTCCCCAGGTGCCCCCCCATCGGATTCCCAAGGGCTAACTGTAGTAGAGGTACCCGATACCGGCTGGGGATCAAAAGCTGTTCCGTCTCTGCCCCCGTTCGGGGTTCGGGCTTGACCCGGTACAGCAGGCCCCGCCTCAATTCCACCCGGGGCCCACGCCCGCCACCCGCGGAGGGGCTTACCAGCTGTTGGTGTGGTTGGAGGGCTTCCTCCCGGAAAGGTCGTAGCTCTTCATCTTCCTCTTGGGCCTCTCGGAATTGATAATTGCTGGCCAAATCTCTCAGCTCATCTGGCCAGGGTTGCTCGGCCTCTGCCCCCGCCAAGCCCGCTGCTAACTCCTTCCGTGGTCGGAGAGTGTCTAGGACTTCATATATCTCGGGCCAGTCTTATCCCACAATCAAGGGGTGTAAAATATCTTCACTTAGGCCCACCGGTAGCCGGCGTGAAACCCCCTGAAGGCGGACCTCCAGGAGCCGTCGCTCAAAGTACGTCCGCTGATTGTGGAGGCAGACCAGGTAGATCCCCTTACACCGGGGTGCTCGCCGCCATTCAATCAGAGAGGGCCGAACCAAAGTCTGAGCACACCCCGTATCAAGTACAGCTTCGAGGGCCCGTTGCCCCACCCAGGCTTTGACCCGGGGCAACGGTTGGGGGGGGGTCTCCTCTCGGCCTGCCACCCCGCACTCCATCGGCTCCTCTCGAGGAACCTCCTTGTCCGTGTTGGTCCCTTTTAGATATGGGGTCCCCTTAACAATGGGATATTCGGCCTCTGTCGGGCAGGCCCTAGCCAGATGCCCTCGGCCTCCACATCGAAAGCAAATAATGGGTTTGCCCCTGTAATTTTTCTCTCCCTTGCTCCCCTTGCTCTTCCGGGGGGAACTTTCCCCCCGGGGCTTTCCTCGGGAGGGGTGGCGCCCGGCTTGTGCCGCTGTATACTGCTCCGCCCATTGCAGAGCCTGAAGGGAGGAGGTGGGGCCGTGGCACCTTACCCATTGTTGGGTGTCATCCTCCAAATCGGCCAGGAATTGCTCGAGTAAGATCTGGTCACAAATTTCCTCCTTCGTGGCAGTATGTGGCCTCAGCCACTTTGTCAATTCGTCCCTCAGGTCGTGCCACAGCGCCTTGGGGGTCTTCTGCGCTTTGGCTTTGGTTCCCCTGAAGGCCTGCCTGTGTTTTTCCGGTGTAATCTCTAGGCGCTGGAGAATCTCGGCTTTCACGCGCTCATAATCCCAAGCCTCCGCCCGCGTCAGGGCCCGGTAGGCTGCCTGGGCCGGTCTGATTAGCAGGACCCCTAATCTGCTGGCCCACCTTCCTTTATCTAGCCCTGCGGCCAATGCGGCTCTCTCGAATGCTTCTAAGAAAGCCTCAACATCATCGTCTTTAGTCAAGCGAGGCATGCTTAATTCCTCTCTATGCACGCCCCCCCTAGCCTGCCCCTGCTGTAGGATGAGTTCCTGCAAACTCACCTGTCGTAAGGCCGTTTGCTGTTGCTGCTGCAGCACCTGTGCAATGAGGTGTAGCACCGGTGGCGCTACCTCCGGGCCCGTGGGGAGTTCCATAATTTTCTGGTGCTCGGGTCTTACGCCCTGGGATCAGGGTTCGGCTTCCCGGCCAATGCACCAGTTGTGGGGGAATAGGGTAGGTCACCCGGTTGTGAGTCGCCCAAAATCCCCGATTGGCCCCTGGAGAGGAGGGGGTACGCGTCGGGCCGCTTGTGCCCCGTCAATCTCGCCTGCCACGTCTTGATGAAAAAAAAGGGGTTCACCCAAAGTGGGGCGCTGACGGTCCAACGCAAGGGGGTACCCCGGCTCCAAAGTCCGGGGGTCCTGAGGGCTCCTCGCTCCCCTACACCCTCGCCCGAGCCTCCGATACGGATTTTGTCCAACCCTCAAAGGCCGGTGTCCCTAGACCCGGGGGGGGGCTACCAAGTCCGCCTCCCAGCCCACGGGTCTTCTTCCGTGGCCAGCTGGCCACCAGTCTTCGGAGAAAGTCCCCTCCGGTTGAGGCTCCCCTCCCGGGTTCTCCCGGTGGGACCGCCTCCGATCCCTTCGGTACCTGTGCCACGTCGGGAGGCCGCGCTGCTCCTGGTTCTACCGCAGGCAACTCAGCTCCGGCCGGCTTCCACCGCGTGGCTCCCGGCTCCGACGTGCTCGGCCCCGCTACCACTGGCCCTGTGGCTCTCGGCCTATCGCTTACCGGCTCTGCGCCTCCCGGCTGGGCCGCCGCCGGTGTCTGTGGCCCCGATCCCAGCACCGCCGTTACCGGTACCGCCGCTGCCGGAGATTCTGCCGCTGGCTCCCCACGCGCCGCTCCTGGCTCTGCTGCTTCCGGTTCGGCCGCTGCTGGTTCCGCTGCTACTGGCGTTCGTTGCTTCGCGTCCGGCTCCGCTCGTCCCTGGTCCGCCTTCGGCCGGAGCTTCCTCCCCCCCCTAGCCAGGGTAGGGGTGCTGCTTTTATTACCCCGGGCCGGTCTCACCCCGGCCCGGTTTACGTTCCGGGACACTTTAACTCCCCGGCCAGACTTCCGGGTCTGATCCCGGAAGTTGGACGGCCCTCTGGGCTTTCTCGCTCGGGCCGGGTCCCCTGGGGTCCTGGCCCCCTCACACATATACATGAGAAGGAAGAGAAGAATAAAAAACAGTGCTATCCCAAGATGGAGAAACAACAAAGGAGATCTGAGAATGCTGGCAGCTTCCTGCATTCCTTTGTCTTGATGTCCTGGGCATTGGTACAGTGATCCTGGTTGGAAAGCCAAACAATTATTGATGATATATAATTACAAAATGCCATAAAAGTTAACACAGTTGATTCCAGTTAAAAATGTTTTGGTTTAAAAAAAGAGCAAAATTAATGCTAAAAATTTAGCCTATATATAATTTAGTGCTAAAACTGTATTTGCAATTATCTGTGACTAGAATTAATTTTGTCATTTGTATTTTCCCAGTGGTTTAACACAGTTAAAGACACCGTGATTCTTTAGCAGACACAACATAGAAACAGAAATTTCCATAGAAGTACCAAGCTCCTCGGTATTTTTTCACTGGTTTACCATACCCGGAAACTTTTAAATCATTCTTTCTATATCTTGCTAACACCAGTTAAGCCACTAATTCTTAAAGCCGTGTAGTAAGACGGGATATTTTTTCTAAGAAGTGGCAGGTGTACATGAATTATATTTCTAATTACTTGACCACGTACTAATTTTCCCCAGAACCCCTGCCTCATTTAGTGCACAAGATGGCCCAGACTCATTGAATAGATATTTGATGAATGATTGTGTTTTATACTCCTCATTTAAGGTGTTGCCCCACGCTATGGTTATTGCCGACCCTACAGACCCTGTTCCAAATTCAGAATCATACATTCCTCATGGTCTTATCATCTTTTTAATGGAGTTTGTAACTGTGTGAGTGATTGAAAAGCATTTGTGAATTGTCTTCACAACAGGTGTGTGAGTTAAGATGGTGGCATTAATGACAGTTGAGGAACTAAGGCCAAGAAAGGCCCAAACTGTCAAGCATCCACTAATTTTAGGGGCCCAGTATGAGATGCTTAGGACCTTGTTTTCCAGCAGATTTAACATTTTAATTGCACTTTATCTTTGGTGCAAAGTTCCCACTGACTTCAGCTATAACTGCCTAAGCTCAGCACTTCTGCTTCAAAATGCACTCACAAATTAGGAAATTTTGGTTTAAGTAACTTGCCCAGCAGAAGTAGTGATAGGATCCAATTTTCTTGTCTGCAATATGACTTCCTTAATTCCGAGATGAGTGTTTCTCTTCCTTTAGTTCTGTTTCATAAACTGCGTATTTCAAAATCAGCAGTAAATGTAGCATTCAGTTGTTCATGGGGACCAATTGACGTTGCATAAATTACCTTAGGTTGGGCATTTATACCTTTTGAATCTTTGAATTTATAACTTTCATGTGCTTTGACATATTTTTATATGGAATATGACACTTGAAAATATGGAATCAAACTTGTTCCACACACAACTCTGTCCCTGAGTTGAAACATCTAGAGCCACAGCAGAACCCTTGACTACTTGTAAGTAGGGCTGTGTGAAGCTTTGGTTGCTGATTTGATTTGGAGGAGACTCGGTCCAATTTGGTGGCTGAATCTCCGAATTGATCGGGAGGCTAATAACCAGGTCTGAATCGATCCAAAGCCTCCGAATCAATTCAGAAAGATTCAGAGGAGATTCAGAGATTTAAGCAATCCCCGCTCGCTGCCACAGGGAGCCAGACCCAGACTCCATGCTGGTAAGTACAGGCAGTGGGGCTGGAAGAGGGGAGAGGGGACCATGGGGGGAACCCTGCCAGGCTCCATCCCGTGCCTGCTCCCCCAGCCCCCCTGAGCATCCGAACCCTGCCTGCTCTCTCAGCCCCATCAATGGCTGCCCCACCTGGCCCCAGCATCCCGGCGCTTAAAAAAAAAAGCCTGGCACTCACCAGCTGCTGCAGCAGCCATTAGGGCCTCTGGGGACTTGTGGCAGAGCCCCCCGCTCCATGCAGCATGCGGCAGCGGGGATCGCCTTCCCACCTGGCAGGAGCCAGTGAGCATGGGCTTTTTTTTTTTTTTTTTTTTTTTTTTTTTAGTGCTGGGACACTGGGGCCAGGTAGGGCAGCCATTGATGGGGCCTGTTTGGTTTGGAGAGCAGGCAGAAGCCGAATCTCCGAATCAGACTTGGCCAAATCGATCTGGGACAGTGATTCGAATCACCAAATCAAATCACTATCCCCCAAATTGGCCAAATCCGAAGGGAATACTAGCTACTTTGCACAGGCCTACTTATAACTTGTAGCAAACTCTTATTTGCTATTTGCTACAAATAACAGTAGCAACAGCCCTCCTCCTAGCTGTCACCAGCCCTGACATAGTGGGGATCACAGAAACGTGGTGGGACTCATCGCATGACTGGGCGGTGAGTGTCAAGGGCTATAGGCTATACAGGAGGGACAGGATAGGAAGGAAAGGTGGAGGAGTAGCACTCTACATCAAGGAGGAATATACTTCCTCGTCAATTAGCAAGGGGGTAGAGGGGGGGCACTCTGAGGTGCTCTGGGTTAGAGTAAAAGGCAGTCCAGGGGAGAGAGACTTAACGGTGGGAGTCTACTATAGACCTCCCAACCAGGGAGAAGAGCTCGACCAGGAATTCTTAGGTCAGCTCACAGAGGCAGTGAGGGCTAAGGATGTGGTCATCATGGGGGACCTGAACTTCCCAGACATCTGCTGGGAAGAGCAGTCAGCCAAGTCTGATGGCTCACGTCGGTTCTTAGCCAGAGTGCAGGACCTCCATCTAACCCAGGAGGTGCACAGCCCCACCAGGGGAGACGCCTTGTTGGACCTGGTGCTGGCCACGGGTGACGACCTGGTGAGGGGGCTGCGGGTGATGGGCCACCTGGGAGACAGTGATCATCGCTTGCTGGAATTCACCATCCAGCGTAAGGTGGCAAAGGGCTGCAGCAAGGCAACAGCCCTAGACTTTAGGAGGGCTGACTTCAACAAGCTAAGGAGGATCGTTGGGGAAGCGCTGAGGACCCAGAGGGGAAGGGAGCCAGATGTCCAAGGTGAGTGGTTGCTCCTTAAGGAGACGATCCTCCATGCCCAAAGGGCGGTAATCCCAACAAGGGTCAAAGGGAGCAGGAGGGCACATAAACCCCCATGGCTCACTAGGAGCATCCGGGAATGTCTCCTTGCTAAAAGGGAGGCATACACCCAATGGAGGGATGGGGTCATCACCAAGAAGGACTATGTTACAGTCGCCCGAGGATGTAGGGGGGCAGTCAGGAAGGCCAAGGCAGAGATGGAGATAGGACTAGCTTCCCGGATTCAGGACAATAAGAAGTCCTTCTTCAAATACATAGGGGGTAAAAAGAGGGTCCCGGGTAATGTGGGGCCCCTGCAGGACATGATGGGCAACTTAGTCATCACGCCAGATGACAAAGCTAACATATTTATCGATTTCTTTGCCTCTGTCTTCCTAAGTAGGGACCAGTTCAGCCACCTCCCTGCTGGGCCCCCCTCGGGCCCCGGGAGAGACATGCCTGGGCCAGGGGTTAGCGAGGAGTTAGTTAGGGTACTTCTGGAGAGGCTGGATGTGTTCAAGTCCGCTGGTCCGGACGATCTTCACCCTAGGGTTCTACAGGAACTGGCCGAGGTCATTGCGGGACCCCTGGCGCGGCTCTATGAGCACTCGTGGTGCTCTGGTGAGGTGCCGGAGGACTGGAAGAGGGCCAATGTGGTCCCTATCTTCAAAAAGGGAAAAAAAGAGGACCCGGGAAATTACAGGCCAGTTAGTCTTACCTCAATCCCGGGTAAGCTCTTTGAAAAAATTATCCTGGCACACATCCAAGAGGGCCTTGCGGGGGAATGCATGCTCAGGGGCAACCAACATGGGTTCATCAGTGGCAGGTCTTGTCAGACCAACCTGGTGGCCTTTTACGATCAGGTCACCAAATCATTAGACGCAGGGGTTGCTGTGGATGTAGTCTTTCTGGACTTCCGGAAGCCTTTCGACACTGTCTCTCACCCTGTCCTCATCAAAAAGCTGGGAGACTGTGGTGTCGATGCCCACACAGTCAAATGGGTCGCTAACTGGTTGGAGGGCCGCACCCAGAGGGTGGTAGTGGATGGGTTCTTCTCGACCTGGAAGGACATGGGCAGTGGGGTTCCGCAGGGCTCGGTCCTCGGGCCCACACTGTTCAACATCTTCATCAGTGACTTGGATGAGGGGGTGGAAAGCACCCTGTTCAAGTTTGCTGATGACACTAAGATGTGGGGGGATGTGGGTGCACTAGAAGGGTGCAGTAGGCTACAAGCTGACCTTGACAGGTTGCAACGGTGGGTGGATGAGAATAGGATGGGGTTTAACACTGATAAGTGCAAGGTGTTGCACATGGGGAGGAAGAACCGGCACCACACTTACAGGTTGGGGAACTCCCTCTTGCCAGCACGGAGACGGAAAAGGATCTTGGAGTCGTCATTGACTCCACGATGAACATGGGCCGGCAGTGTGGGGAGGCAGTCAAGAAGGCCAACCGTACCCTGTCATGCATCCACAGATGCATCTCGAGCAGGTCCAGGGAGGTGATCCTCCCCCTCTATGCGGCACTGGTCAGGCCGCAGCTGGAGTACTGCGTCCAGTTCTGGGCGCCACACTTCAAGAGGGACGTGGACGATATGGAAAGAGTCCAGAGGAGGGCCACTCGTATGATCGGGGTCAGCAGGGCAGGCCTTATGAGGAGAGGCTACGGGACCTGAACCTGTTTAGCCTCCATAAGAGAAGGTTAAGGGGGGACCTTGTGGCCTGCTACAAACTGGTCAGGGGGGATCAGCAGGTATTGGGGGAGTCCCTGTTCCCCCATGCGCTGCCAGGAGTGACCAGGAATAACGGTCACAAGCTGGCAGAGGGTAGGTTTAGATTAGATATTAGGAGGCGCTACTTCACAGTCAGGGCGGCTAGGGCCTGGAACCGGCTTCCAGGGGAAGTGGTGCAGGCTCCTAGCCTGGGGATTTTTAAAAGGAAGTTAGATGAGCACCTTGCCGGGGTCATCTGACCCCGGTGCTCTTTCCTGCCAAGGCAGGGGGTCGGACTAGATGATCTACCTAGGTCCCTTCTGACTCTAGCTACTATGAAACAGTAGCTGTATCAGTGGTGCCCAACTTATGGCCAGCAGGCTGGATGCAGCTCGTGAAGAGAATGCATCCAGCCCACAGCACAGGGGATCAGAGGACCTCAGAGAAACAATACAGCATGCAGATTTTCATAGTTTTCACTATCCCTTACTTTATAATGCTTTTTGATTAAGAACTCTATCTCTATAACAAAAAGCAGCTGTTCAACAGCAATTTTGGCTTGTAGTAATCAAATTTATTTCCACCATAGAAGCACACTTATTTCAATAATAAAAAAATAACACTTTATTTGCACAATAAAAGTAATCCTGTAGTGGTATAAATATATTTACGTGTACACACATCCTATGCAAATCACCCAACATATATTCCAATTGTACACTCTGATAGGGCTTTAGGTTTCAAATGAGTCACCAAAGTTATTTGTAGATCTCTCATCTTCCTGAAGTCTGGTTCAGTTGAGACATAGGAGAACATTCATATTTAGTTATCTATATAAAGTTTCCTTTGCTCTTTTTAACTGAAGCAAATACATTACTTATGAAAAATACCGACAGCCTTCGATAGTATGTTCGTTTGCCTACAGAACTTATGCTACATGGACAGTAGCAATGCAAGCATCTTTGTACCATGTTACCAATGTGTCTCAATCCTGGAATGAGAGGTTAGTTTATTACTGGGCACATCTACCCATGCACTTTAACAAGCAGCAGACTATTTTAGTGCACATTAAAGCATCAAGTAAAATTTCATGCCATTATGCTAATCCACAGTAAAACAGTCTACTGTGCATTGTCACTAAGAAAGGGTGCAAATGCACTACTGCAATTTAGAGCAGTCTAATGCACATTAATTTAGTACCTCACACCAGAGGTACTAACTTTTAACGTGCATCAGAAAAGGTGCATTAATGCACGTGTAGATGCGCTCACTGTGTGTTCAGTCACTGACTTTGCTTCCGAGACTGCCAATGAGTGAGCCAATTGTGCTCTATTCTTTTGCAATCTGCTTACCTGCAGGTCAAAGAATGGACACAGTACAACAATGTATAAGCTAACTGAGAGTAAATTCAGGCTGGACATCAGAAAAATCTTTTTCTTGTAAGGGTCACCAGAATCTGGAATTCACTCCCAGGAGAGGTGGTACAATCACCATCCTTGGAGATGTTCAAGATGAGGCTGGACAAGCACCTTGTTGAGCTTGCCCAATTACTTCCTGCCCATAGCAGGGAAGCAGACTTGATGATCTAGCAGGTCCCTTCCAGTCCTTGGATTCTTTGATTCTAATGTCTGTTACAGAGGTCAAGATTCAGACATGAAGTCTAGAAGTACAATGCTCTGGATACTTCTAATTCACTGGCCCACCCACCAGTCCAATTTTTATTGACACACAATTGAAAAGTGACACTGGCTAGCACACATTCTTCAAACCAGCAGAATACTATCTCCTCTGTCATGAGAAAAATAATATTGAGTGAAATTAGCTTGCACTTTACTAATTCTCAGAAAATTCCTGAACTATACCCTGAATTTAGTGAGAGGAAAGTTTGTTAAGGGAAGAAAGGTAAGGAAAATTAAATTATCACCTTGCAGTTTTCTCTATGTAAATAATAGTTACCTAAGATTTGGGCTAATTTCAGCACTATTCCCTCACAATACAGACAGATTCATTTTGATGAATGAAGCCTACAGTTTTCAGGTAATACTCTTATACCAGTGGAAAGGCAGTCTTGATCCTTAAGGTGCTTGTGAGAGCAGGACACCAAACTAACAACACACTACTGGAGGTGAGGGAACATAACACATACTTCTGCTACACTGAAGGCCATTTCATACACAAAGTCCATTTATGTTGGCACACTGACTTACCAAGCACCATTCCATTTTTTTAAGAGTTTAACATCAACATTCAACTCTTGACAGAGGACATTAAACCCCTAGGACAGTTTCAGTGTTAAGAAAAAGCTACCTATATTTTACAAACTTCAAAGTATTGGTTTGACACCTTAGCCAAGAAGTTCACTGCAGGTGTCCTTCTCGCTGAATTCTAAGGCGTTCTTTCTCCACTTGCAAACGTTCCTTCTCGATCTGCAACTTCTCAGATTCAAACTTTAAGAACTGCAGCCTCTCTTTCTCTAATTGCAAACGTTCTTTTTCAAGCTTTAATTTTTCTGTTTCTAGATCCAGAGGCTGCAAGATGGGTTTTTCCCCCTGGGCAAGGTCATTCTCCAGAGCAGGTTTGTCAGCATGCAGGGCTTCTAACCTTAGTTTCTCCCTCTCAATCTGCAATCGCTCCTTCTCTAACTGAAGTCTCTCATGCTCCAAGTCCACATGCCGCAGCCGCTCCTTTTCAATCTGCAGGCGTTCTTTCTCTACCTGTAGTCTTTCAGCTTCAATGTCTAGTCTCTGTTTCTCCAGCTCTAGTTTCTGCTTCTCTAGACTTATGAGTAAATGAGAATCCTCATAGGCAAGCCTGGCTTGAGCAGAGCTTAGATTTCCAAATTCTTCGATATGGGTAAAATCAGGTAGGTCATTTTCCTTTTTGGAATCTGGCAAAACTGATGACAGAATTTCTTCTTCTTCCTCAATAGGAAACTATGGAAGGAACAAGATACATGATTAATACGTTGACATTTATATTTCATATGAAAACAGATAGGCTAGCCTGTTTACTTCTCACATCTCAGAAGTTATTCCAGACATCTGGTTAACTTATATCATGCAAAATTTGTATGTTAAATGAAACATTAAGTTTTCCGTAGTTACAGACACAGAAAAAGACTTGACTTTGTGATCAACAGTAAATTCACATATGTTCATGAAAAATGGAAGAAAATTGCTTCAGCAGATGTATATATAAAATGGTCAAAAATGTGTTTATTCTGTAAAGTTCTGTTTAAAAATAGGCTGCAAGTGAGATTTCAAATTTTCAGATTCACTTTTCAAAGAGAAGTAAGATTAAGAAATGTGAGCTTGTTTTATTTTTCATGTAATTCAGTGCCTGGGACATGAAAAACTCTGAAAATTTGTTCTGACCAATTATTTAATAGTTGGAACTGTGCACCAGTCATCTACCTTGCACAATATTGAATTTATTATTAGTGTGAGGAATATATACAAATATATATGCAAATATTTTTATGAGATGTTATATTTTATTGGAGATCTTCTACTTTCTCTCTCCAAGAGAGAAGTAAAGTGTTAAGTGGGCACAAAAATCAGGATTCAGAAGGTCCCTTAGTTATATTTATTGTAATCCTCTCCCTAGGTCAGGGGTTTTAAACTGGGGGTATGCGTACCCCTGTGGGTACCTGGGATGGCCTCAGGGGTTACTTGGCAGCAGGCGCTGATGCTGCCATCGTGCTGCTGTTACGCTCGCTGATCGGCCGGCCACAGGGGACCTTCCTCTCAGTCACTGACTGGCTGATGGGGGACGCCCTGCCCACTTGTTGACTGGCCACTGGGGGAATCCTTCCTTCTCACCCACCAGAGGTACACCAACCCAAAAAGATTGAAAACTCCTGCCCTAGGTGATGAGGACCCTGGATATATGAAAGAGGGGGTAGTATTGCTATCTTGAAATGCCTCTAAAAATGTATGCAGTGCCTTTATTGCCAGGTTAATTTTAGCAGGCTTTGTCTCTAAATCAAAATAAACTAGCAGTACTTGTTTGGAAATAGAAAGAAAAAAGTATCTACTCAGATGTGTGTACAGGTTGTTTACAACTTGAATACAAATGCTATTAATGGAATTCTGGTTGTTCCAGAACACACTGCTCTCCTCCTCTTTCTCAGGCTGCTCTACAGATGCATTTAAAAGAAGGAATTCTTTCTAACAGAAATCTGGCATGAGGGATAAGTCAGCCAATACTTCCTTTTCCTTTGCAATTAGATTGTGTTAAGAGATGACCCCAAGATGCTCTTCTCTGTCGCTGAGCAACAACTTTGGATTACGAAAGTGGTGGGTTCTAAAGGAGGATGTATGGAGAGATGAGAATAAGATAAATACTTAACTCTTCCTTTAGTCTACATGGATTTTAAGTCCTATTGACTGTAATAAACTTGCCTCCATGGTAGAGAGGGAAAGAGAAAACAGACCTGCAAACATTTTCAAAGGGACTGAATACCAATATAATTAACTACAAGTCAAGACCTTACACACATCTGTAAGTGAGTAGATTTTGAATAGCACCTCTCTGGTAGATGCTCACCTCTGGAGATTTTTCTTTCACAACATCAAACTGCTTTGGGAAAT
Organism: Crocodylus siamensis; assembly: GCF_052110815.1. Classification (NCBI taxonomy): domain Eukaryota; kingdom Metazoa; phylum Chordata; order Crocodylia; family Crocodylidae; genus Crocodylus; species Crocodylus siamensis. Next base: position 391,180,918 of record NC_143395.1, on the reverse strand, counting down.
TATAATACAGCTGAATGCTAGCCAGGAGTGCGGCTAATGAAAAGAATGTCCATACTGAAAAACCTACAGTAACTACTTACTTCAAAACTCTGTGGATCCTCCTCTTCCTCTTCTACCTTGATTTCTGTTAAAGATCCACCTGCTTCTCTGAAGTCTGTGATGTTCTGCCATTCAAAATTAGATTCATTTGTAAACCCTACTTTCTCATCCATATCTTCATTGAGAGAGTCATCTAAATCAGATGAAGGAAGGTGAAACCCAGCACCTACTACTTTGATGTTTGCATTCAGACGCTTTCTCTTCATGAGTGCTCTCCAGTCGAGGTATCGCCTTTTCACTTCTGTCCCTGTTCTCTGTTCTCCTTCACCCACAGCATTCACACACTCAGCTATTTCCTCCCAAGCCTTCCGTTTCATCTCATTAATTGTTGTATTAAGCTGCTTAGAAAAAAGTACCTCTTTCCTTTTTCTGATTTCTTTGAGGAGAGTTTGAGTTTCCTGAACGCTAAAATTGCTTTTTCTTTTTCTTTTTAATTGTTTCATTTTTTCCAGCTTTATATCTAATAATTGTTGTCGAAGCAGATTAAAGAGATGATTTGCAAACAATCAATTATTTATACCAATAAGAATAAAAATAATCAGAAGATGGCACTTAGTTCTTCAGGCAGTAAATTCATTCTTCATTTGGTAGTATTTCTATTTGGCAGACTTGTAAAGCTCCTAAGAGGAAAGAACAAATATACAGCTTGAAAAATATATAGTGCATATGAACATGGCTCCTTAGTCAATCATGGCAAAGAGCCTATATAACTGATCATTCACCCACCTGATGGAACAAAACTTAAAAATCTGTACATACAGAATAGCTATAAATAAGCTTCTCTAACCTCATACGACTTACAAATACATTAATACAGGCATTCCCATACCTTTGTTCATGGAGAGCCACTTAAAAGGCATAGGATATCACACTGGAGATGGCATTGCATTGCAGATTTAATTTTTGTTATGCATTTATATTCAAGAGATTTAACACAATATCCTATATGTACACAAAATTACATTAAGAAGAATCATAGGCTAAAACTTGAGACACATGGCTTGGCTTGAGTGCTATTTTCTAACGAAGTAGCTAAAATTTGTTAAACCGTTACTTCAGAGAAGTAAGAGAAATAAAGCATGAGTGAGAGATTTCTACAGCAGCATTTTTTAACATACTTTAGAAGAAAAAGCTGACATTTTGGAGGCACTTACAACTTCTATTATAACTAGAATAGGAGAACTTGAAGGGTTCCAGTGAAATATGGAAAGTATAAGGCCAGAGGGATTATATTTGTGTTGGGAAAAACACTTTTTTCCTGGCACGAATAGTGAGCTTACAGGTGCTCAAGAAGTACTGAGATCCTTGCAGCAGACTTTTTCTCTATTTCGGAAGATTCTGGGCAAGGAGTTGCATTTTTTAAAATTAGCCTTGAGGACATCCCTGATGCACTTTCTATGCCTTCCTCTTCAGTGTATGCCTTGACTGTGCTGGAAGAACAAAACTTGCTTCAGGAGTCTGGAATCGGATACCTGGATGACATGGCCAGCCTAACGAAGTTGATGTCAGATGATCATCACTTCAATACTCGTGGTGTTTGTTTGCAGGAGGATGCTAGTGATGATGTATCTGTCTTCCCCCTGGATTTGGAGAACCTTCTACAGACAGCATCGCTGGTACTTCTCCAGCAACTTTAGATGTCTCTTGCACGTTGTTCATATCTCAGCTCCATACAGCAAAGTGGAGATCCACTCACTGGCCCTTCTTCCTGCTTGTAGTTGCCATTTCCTTGCTTTCCTGCTGGCTCAGCCACTCTAGGTACTGGGGCCAGGATGTGGGGGGGCTGTATGTATGCTCTTAGTGCGAGTCCCACATGCACACCAGCCTCTACCCTGCCTGATCACTTGGCCTAGGGAGTCCAGCCAGCCCAACCCCCAAAGAGAGGGGCCACAATGAGGGCAGTAGCCAGCCGGGGACCGGTATCTAAAGTTAATATTGGCCCCTTAATTCAGATACCTGTATAGATTCAATTAGGTAAAAGTACAAAGTCAATTGATATGCTGTTAGACACTGGTGCCTAGATTTGCATTTTAGATTCTGTAGAGTGGAGGGGGAGAAAGGAACCCTTTATCAAGTAATTGGAGTCGGAGGCACTACACGACCAGGACATCTGGTCCGAGCAACCTTTGCATTACCGAATGGCTCTAAGGTAACAGCGGCAGCAGTAATACTTAAAGGGGGACCGAGCTTACTGGGACTTAATGTACTAAGGGGACAGCGGTTTGCCCTTGAACAAGAGAGTTGGCAGTTTGGGTGCACAGTGCCTCACCAAGAAACAGAAGAAACCGCTATAACAGCTGTAACTCAGTGTAACATGATCCCACTAACCCTGCCTCCCTTGAAAGGAGTACACAGACCACAGTATCGAACTCCCCCCTGAGGCCACCCAACCTATCCAGTATATCATAAGTCAGCAGTCAGAAGACAGGACTATTATCTGAACCCACTCTCTGTATAACAATCCAGTGTGGCCAGTGTGCAAGCCAAATGGAGGGTGGCGGCTGACTATTGACTTTCGAGCTTTGAATGCTAATACTGATCCTTTAACAGGTGCTGTCCCATCACTACCAGCCTTGACAGAAAGCATCCAGTGTTATAAGCCTGCATGGATAGAATCCATTAATATCAAAAACATGTTCCGACGGTACATGTTTGTAGCCGTAGAAATCATCACAAAGATAACATCTGCCCGCACCTCAGCGAGAGCTACAGCCCAGGACACTTGTCCAGCACTGGAAACTTTGCTAGCTGTTTATCCACCACCTATAGAAATACAGTGACAATGGCCCTCACTTCTGCAACCATCTTGTGTATGACTGGACTGCCATGTTATGAGCCTATCATATCCCATACCATCCGCAGGCTAATGGATTGGTAGAACGAGCCAATGGCATCCTCGAACGCAATTTGCGGTTGGCCGCTGGCGTGGCTTTTAAAGACTAAGACTTGCACCAGGATTGAGCTATCAATTGGGCCAATAACCAACCCCGTCTGGGCGGTAGCCCCATGCTGCCAGCCTTTGGATTGGGTGGTCCCCGCGAGCTGGCAGTAGAGAGACGTAGAGGTGGTGACCCAGGAAAGCTCCAGGCAGGAGATCGAGTAGTAGTGAAGCATCCTCAGGGAGATAATTGGGAGGGGACATTATTAGCCAGAGGTATGCATAATACATGGTGGGTATTTAAGTCAGATTCACCTAAGGGGAGCCAAGCTCCTTGTTGTCGTGTTCCTACAGATTGGATCTGTCCACAAGTGCAGCCATAACCATTCCTAATTGAGCCTGCCACTGAAGACAAGTTCTGCTCTGTAAGCAGTCTGAATCGACTGGCACCATGAAGTGGTGGACTGTTATGAATGTACTCTTTTTATTAATGCCTTATTGTGTTTACTGAATAGGCCACGTCTACTATCTTTCTTATTACCCTGATATTACTGAACTTGCTCCTGAAGACCTCAGGGAGTGGCCTGACCCAGAAGAGTATCCCCTGGAAACGTGCCTTCATGTGGTCCAGCTGCAGTACCCATACAGGAAGAAACCCGCCACCCTGGAGCAAGTGAAGTCCTTCTCTCTGAGTAGAAGAAACAGGATCGTTGACTGGCAAGGTGGTAACTGTCAGTGCACATGTGGCACCAGTTATCTTGGGTTTGTTCCCTACCTGAAGGCTGGAATGGCTGACTGTGGAAGGGGAGGTGATTGTTGTAGCTCTGCTCATTTAGGAATTTGTTGTTACATACTTCCTGAAGGGAACTCCATTGAGGTCAACGCCCCTGAATTTGTGTCCCCCATAGTGCATTCTGCATCTGTTCACCCTCTTGAGCCACTGCATTTCTAGGAGAAGCTGCTCCCTCCCACTCTTATGGCTGATCGCACTCTCCAGCGGTGGTGTGAAGCCCACCAGGCGGAAAAGCGCATTACAGGTTGGAACAAAGTTATTACATGGTTTGTGAATCATACCTACACAGGAGCATGGTGGAATGATACCCACTTTAATACAACCAAAAGGAGGCTGTATCCGCAAGTCTCCACCACTTATCCTCATCCTTTCATACCAGTGGGATTCCTAAAGCAAATCTGTGCTGTAATTCTGCCAGGATAATGCCGTTTCATTAACCCAATACAGCATCATCCCCATGAGTGACAATAGAAGCTCTTTCGCTCTCTGGAAGGTAAAGCATGGCTACAGGCTCCCCGAGAGGGAGGGATAAATGTAACTTGTGAAAAAACAAGATGTTCGCTATGATCTCTGGCCCTTCCCCCACGACAGGCCCTGACACTACCTGCGTATAACTCCACACCCTAGTGGAGGTCACAAATTAAAATCCTAACCCTCCTAAATGCTTCATTGTTCACTGCCCAAGTGCTGCTCAGCAGGAGCCTGGGTAGCTGAAGGGTTGCTTAGATAGGAATGGCCAGTCATTTTCCATTCCATAAGTGCACTTAAGTCCTGCAAACAAAGAGATACTCCAGATTATCTTTGGGACGGATTTAACTCAGCTATGAATGTATGGAACTTGGATACATTCCAGAAAAACACTGGAGTAGCCAATCTCCAACAGGTGGTACGGCTACTCACTAGAGGAGGCATGCTCGAAGGAAAAACGTTAGAGCACACTGACAAATTGCTAACTGATGTAGGATTAGAGACAGTCCATCTTGCCCAGGTCATGATGGACACTGCTTTTAAAGCAGACAAAAATCAGACTTGGAATACTGCTTGTGAACAAGTCCAGTTATCATTGAATATGCATTTTTCCCAGGTGATAAACAATGTTAAAAATAGAGAATGGCCCCCTGGCTTAGAGCATCATTTAAAGAGAGATACCCCTATCAAAGTACCTGGGTTACTACTTGGGAAGGCTGTGATAAAGGAAAACACTCATTCCTGGTGCAGGGGGTAAAAGAGGGAAAATGGACCGCTGCTTATTTGCTAAACACGGGGCTAGGAGGAGGATGCCTTTGGGACTGGAATTTGCATTGCCCCATATGGAAAATAGTTACCCCCAATGGCCCACGGTATGTAGCACAGTCCCCCTTGGTTCAAATAAGTTGCACCTTAATTGGATTAGGGACCCTATGGAGAGGCTTGCCTCTCAGCCCACCTAACATGACCTACATATATACAAGTTACCTAATGTGTCACATGTAACAGTAGGGCAACATGTTTGTTGGGAGGGACCAGGTTGTATGCTGCATGAAAATGGTACCACCTGGACTTTGTGAAATTCATGTTGCTTAGGAGCTAAATGTAAAGCTGCTGCTCTACTGCAATTAAGTAACCACACTATTGTCCTAAAATGGCCAGAAATTTCTTCTGAAACTATATCTCTCAACTTCATGATACCCACTTCATGGGTATCAAATGTAGACATACCACAGTTAGAAAACTGAAATAACATAAAAAATAAGCTGGAAAGCCTTGAAGCAAAGGCTCGGTGAGGCACTCAGTTAGCTTTCCTTGCTTGAGAGGGTAGGCGAATCATCAGTCTGGATGTCAACGTGCCTGAGCCATGTAAATAGTATGATGTAATCTGTGTTATTCGTGTGTCACCAAGTGTCACCTCAACTACATGGCTAACCATCTTGAGCATCATAGTATTCTGCATTGCCCTAGTGGCAACCGCTAAATGGTGTTTTAACTGTTGTTGTCGTAAAACTGCTCATGCTATGCAAGTTAAATTTATAGATCCCTCCCCATTTCCCAATGTAGTGCACGTGACTTTGGCATCTCAGTTGTAGCTTTCATAGTGCTTCAGCAAGCAAAGGGTGGAGTGTGGCAGCTGAAAAGTATGTCTGTGTGATAAAAGTGCTTGCTGAAGGCTCTATGAAGATTAGACCAAGTGTTTTTCTGTATTTGTTTAGATATTAAGCTATAAGTTGTTGCTAAAAGCCTAATTATAGTTTAAGATGTACAAAGTATAAAGTAATACCTAGTAAATTTAGCAAAGCCTAGAAGTAGTAAGGCCCTGTGGCACAGTTAAAATTACCTTATCAAAGAAATGCAAGGCTTCTACTGCTATTAGTCAGTCTATGAACAGTTGAAGAAAAAGGAATCTAAGCGGTCATACGTTATCAGTGTCCTTCAGAAGCTATAAATTAGCTAAAATATTTGGAAACCATTCAGAAGGAAGATGCAGCTCTGTGAAAAGGATTAGTTAGCTGTTGCCTGATCAGTGGGCCTGTGGACCTTGAGGAGCCCAAGAACTGCATTTCAGGGTCCTTCCTGGCACCCCTCAGACAGCGTTGTTCAGGGACGCCTGACCTCACTGAACTTTGTGAGGAAAGAAGCTTGCTGTGTATCAGGCACCAGAGGGACTGCCGATAAGTTGCCAACGCAAATTGCTTTTGTCTGTCATCGTTTGTCTTGTTATTATGCATAGTTGTGGGTTTTTTTAAGTCAATAAATCTTTCTTACCTTTCTACCCCCAACCACACTCTCAATCTAAACCCTCCGCAGGCGGCTGGAACAGAAGAAATACAGAATACTGTATTAGACAGGCTATGTTTAGGGCACCCTTTCTAGCCCCCTTCCCATGTTGGGTAAGCAGAGCGGATCCTCAGTCACAGTTACAGCTGTGGAATTGCACTCCCATTTCATGCAAATGCTAGAGGACCTTCTTGTAATTACCACCTTCATGCCAGTTCATGACTAGGAGCTTCTAGACCTCATAATTCTGGTCCTGTTGTCATCAGCTGGTCATCAAAGGGCTTGAGGAATGTGCTAGAAAAGCTGTTTTCATAGAAGATGCCTGTGCATGACTTCTTTTATCATGGAGAAGCTGCTGCAAATCAGCTTCCACACAGTTCTTCACAGAACAGAATCTTGATCTGATGGCATGGAGACCAAGACAACACGGGATCTAGTTTCACTGCAGCCTTCACCCACCTTTGCAGCCATTGAGATTCTAACATCTTCTTCCGCCTTCTGTGCCATTGAGGACTTGCAGCCCCTGGGGCTGGGGGCTGGGGGCTGGGCAAGCTTATAATACCTGTACTCACCATGTTACAGCACTGTCAAAGAATATATGTGGCTTTTTAGGAGGAAAAACATTGCCATCTGCTATCTTCACCACATCCTGGTGGTGCTGCTGCTGGTTGGTCCATGACTGCTTATTCATCAGAGTTACCCCTGCTTTTTTAAAATATAAGAAGGTATAATGCCATGGTATATAATATAATGCCATGTTGCTGATATCTAAAATAACTATATAAAATAGCATTTGGGGGTTAACCAAAAATTAAACTGAGACTTTTTATCTGGTCTTCCAGTTTTTCCCTAACCTTTAGTCTTTTCTACCATGAAAAGATACCTAAACATCCAGGAAAGCAGCAGAATATTTGGTTCCAATTGGCAGTAAATCAATTTATTTAGTATCTGCTGTTGCTTTTCCAATCCAAATTACTGTGTAACCACATCACTTTGTACTTACAGCAATTGATTTTCATGACCTATCCATCAAATGCTAAGTTTAGCCCATGGAAGTTCTGTAATTTTGAAAAGGTCACAAATCAACTTAATTAGCCAGAAAAGTTACTGATGTACTGTCTAGAAGTAAAGAATTAAAGCAACTTTCAGAAGTTTCTATAATATCTGGCTTCTTGAAAAACATTAGATTTCCTAGGATCAAATTCCCCTGTTACACCGGTGTAATTCCATTTAAATTACTATTATCGAAGAAGTGTAATTTGACCTTTCATCTTTAAGCATTCTCAATAATTTCAAACAAGTTGAGTTCTTTATGATTATGCTGACTTTAAGTTAATATAACAACATACAGGCTTTTTGTACTGAATCTGCATTGGAAGAAAAACACTTTTTCTTCTACCAATGGGCATATTTTATTTTTTCACTGTAAATCTGAGATACCAAATCTGAGTTCCAGTAAAAAAAATAAATTAAAAAAAATCTACTTTATTAAGCTCATACATGTGGCATGATTTAGTGAGTTATAATACCTCATATTTGCAATTTACTAAGATTTCAGTTTTACAAGCTGCTAAGTGCTCTATATCAATCGAATACAGCAAAACACGTAAGTGCATAATTAACTTTAGGAATATGTATATACCACTGACTTCTGTAAGTACAGAATTATGGGCTGGAAATGTAGAGCTGGAAGGGACCTCAAGAGGTTATTTAATCTAACCTTCACTGGATACATCTACATGAGAAGTTTACCATGGAGCTGCCGAATTAGCAATGCAGTAAACATCTCAGTGGGCATGTGACATTATGGCAACATAGCATTGTCGGGCACAAACCGTGGCACCACAGTTATGTCGTTGTAGCGATGCACTCCCTTGGTGTAGCACATTGCTATGGTGACGTAGAGGCTAAAAATAACCGTGTGCCACCAACACAGCACAGTACAGGCTGTTATGCTACCAAGGAGCCAGGCTGGGGCACTGGACCCTGGCCTGGTGCACCAGTTGCATATGTAGAGCACCCAGTGTCTACACATGAAGTGCTATTAGGTCGCAGGAAACTACTTAACTCCATTGCAGGTTTCCTGAAGCCTAACAGCAGGAAACTAATTCACTCCTGCAGTGGAGTTTTTTTACTGTGTAGCACCACATGTTTAGACGCTACCCTGGCTGGCTGGGACATGAAGGTACTTCAGTGCAGGGGCTGCCTGCCATCTAGCCTGTGTTGAAGCACCCTCTTGCCCCAGCCAGCCTGTCCACTGCATGATGAACCAGGTCACAGCAGCTCTGGACTGGCAAACTGACCCTCCTGTGCCCTTTGGCAGCCTGGGCTGCTCTGACCCAATTCAACATGCTGTGGTCCCAAATTCAGCACCCAGGAGCAATAAACCCCAGCATGATATGTGCTGGAGTGTGCTGCAGCACATTAACAGCACGTGTCAATGTGCTCTGCGTAAGGCAGAATCACCTAAACCAGGACTGTCCAACATGGGCCCCCAAGTGTGCCACATACGAGTCACAGACTCCCCCTGAGACATGGGCTCCCTGGGCCACGCTGCAGAGGAAAACCGAAGCAGTGGAAGCTGGAGGAGGGATGGAGAGCCCACAGACCCCAGTGGCAGCAACAGCTAAAGCAGCTGTGGGGAGTTGTGCCTGGGCAAGAACCTGAGGGCTGCAAACTACCACTTAAAAGGCTGCATGGAGCCCACAGGTCATGAGTTGGATAACCATGATAAAAAACATTCTAGACAAGCATTTCTTTAACCTGTTCTTAAAAACTTTCAACAATTGAGTTTCTACAGTCTTCCTGTGTAGTCTGTTCTAATGCTTAACCACTCTCAAAGTTTTTCCTAATACCCAACCAAAATTTCCCTTACTGCAATATAAGATGGTTACTCCTTGTCCAGCCCCCTGCAGCCATAAAAAATAATCTATCATCATCCTCTTTATAACCACACTTCAGGTATTTGAAAAGATGATTATCAAATCCCCACTCAGTCTTTTCTTTTCCAGACTTAATAAATCCAGTTGTTCCAACCTTTCATTTTAACTCATGTTTCCGAGACTTCTAATTATTTTTTCTGTTCTCTGCTAGACATTTCCTAGTTTGCTCATATCTTTCTTGATGTGCAAGCGCCCTGAACTGAACAGTGTACTAGGTGAGGCTTTACCAGTGCCAAATAGCATGAGAACCACTTCCTTTGACTTGCAAGAGACATCTATTTCAATGCAGCACTGCATGCCATTTGCTTTTTCTACAAGAATACATTTTGACTCAAATTTATTTTATAGCCCATTATAAATTCCAGTCCTTTTCCACAGTACTGCAGTCTAGCTAATAGTTCCCTAGTTTGTATTTGTGCATTTGATTGTTCAACCTTAAGTGCAGGACTTTCTGTTTCTCCTCATTGAATTTTATTTGATTAATTTTAGACCATTTCTCCAGTTTGGCAGGTCATTCTCAACCTGAATCCCATCCTCCTGGGTGTCTGCAACTCCACCCAACCTGGTGTCATCTGCAAATTTACTAAACATGCAATGCCATCCTCCAAATCATTAATACAGGTATTGAACAATACCAGACTCAGAACAGACCCCTGGGAAACCCAACTTGACCCTTTTTCTCAACTGGAGACAGAGACATTAACAGACATTAATAACTATTCTTTGAGTATGACAGTCTGCCCAATTATATAGCATACGGTACGGTTATCTACACCAGGGCTAAGCAATCCCTGGCACGCGAGACCATTTTGCTCGGCACATCACAGCTGGCCCAGGCTCTGGGCAGTTGCTGCTAGCCGCGGAGCCCAAACTGCTTGCAGCAGGGAGGCTGCAAGCCCTGTTGGGAGCAGCCTAGGCTCTGTAGGAGGCAGCAGCTGCCCAGAGCCCAAGCCAGATGTGGCAGGCAGCCGGGAGGCTGCAATCAGTGCATCAGAGTCTGGTGCCCCAGCCCAGCTCTGTGACAGCAGTCACTGCCCATGTGCATAGTGGGGAAGAGGCCTGGGGCAACACAACCCCAGCCCCTTCCCTGCCACGTTCCAAAGTGCGTGAGCAGCTGCTGCTGCCACAGAGCCAGGCTGGGGCTCCGGACCCCAGTGTAGTTGTTTGCAGCGTGCCTGCCACCTGCTGCAAGCAGCCCAGGCTCTGTGCCAGTGGTGGCTGCATGCACACCTCAAGACACATGGCAGGAAGGGCAGAGGCAGAGCAGCCCCGGCCCCTTCTCCACCATGCTCCCCGAGGCACATGCAGCCACTGCCAGCAATGAGCCGGGGCAGAGCTCCAGACAGTGATGTAGTGCTTGTGGCTGCCTGCTGCAAGCAGCCCGGACTATTTGCACAGCTCAGCTTTGCTCCCCTGCCCTTTCTTTGCAGTGGGGATTGTGCACCCATTGTCTGGGCTCTCCTGGAGGGGGTGGGGGAAGAGGCATGCCCTGTGCCCTGCCTTACAGTTCCCATGCCTGACACCACCAGTTCTCCATTCTTTTCCTCCTCCCAGGGTACTGCCCCCTTACGTTTGGAGCTGGGGCGGGGGGTATTACATTTATTTGAATGGTGGCTCTGGTTTGTAAATCTTTGCTCTGTGGGGGAAAGTGGCTGCAAACTTGCTCCCCTTCCTCCCCCATACCATTTGTTTTGTGTGCACTCTGCCTATTTTCTCAGTCGATGCCTTGTGATTGGAGATGGGGAGCGGGACTGGAAAGCTGCTGCAGCTGCTGCCTGAAGGAGCCCTCCAGTGGGAACAGCTGGCCCCTGGAGCAGCTCCCTCTCCTACCGCACAGAAATTGTGATCCAGACAGAGCCCAGGTTGCTTGTAGTAGGTACCCACAAGATTGCAAGTGGCTGCACTGGGGTCTGGAGCTCCAGCTGGGTCATTACTGGCTGCAGCTGCATGCACACATCAGGAGCACAGTGGGCAAGGGGCTGGAGCTGTACTGCCATGAGAAGAATTGGGCCCCTTGTGGCTCCCTGCCATCTGCCCTTTGCACACCAACATCTTTAAAGTCCAGCTTGTGGGGTTTCTTGGCACTTGGCCCAAAAATGTTGCTGACCCCTGATCTACACTGTATTTCTTTAGATTACTAATGAGACTATCATGACAGACAAGTGTTAAAAGCCTTACTAAAAAAATCAAGATATATAACACCTACAATTCTCCCCCATCCACAGGGTCCATTACCCAATCATAGAATGAAGTCAGGTTAGTCATGCATGAATCCATGTTAACCGCTCCTGATAACCTTGTTCCAGGTTCTTATAGTTTCCTTAATGAACAGTTTCATGATCTCTCTAAGCATCAAGGTCAGCCAGGTCTGTAATATTCTGGATGCTCTTTCTTCCCTTTCCTAAAGATGGGTGACATATTTGCCCTTTTTTACTTGTCTGGGACCTCATTCAATCCTTATGAGTTCTCAAAGATAAGAACCAGTGCAACTGAAATTACCTCAGAAGTTTCTGGGATACTCTCCCATATATCCTATCTAGCCCTGCTGTCTTTAAAAAATCCAACTTCTCTTAGTAATTTCTAACCTCTTCTTTCACTATTCTAGTCTGCTTATTTCCACCCACATCCTTGCTGCCAGCTGTGCTTCTTGTCTAGTACCTGACTATTTTCAAAGTCTGAAGTAAAAAGACATTAAATATTTCAGCTTCCTTTATAACTCCCATTATTATCTGGCCTATGCATTTAGTAAGGTACTTACACTTTCCTTGGTTTTCCTGTTACTCTTGACCTAATTGTAGAATGCTTTTTTGTTGCCATTGACATCCTTATCTAACTATTGCCATTTGTGCCTCAGCCTTCCTGATTTTTCCCTGTATATCGGTGTAATATTTTTACAAGTATTTTCCTCCCAAATAATATGGCAAAGTTTATACCATTACAAGATTCTTTCTCAAGTTTGAGCTTGTCTAGGCTGTTTAGCTAGGCTAATCCCTTGCTTCACTTCATCTTGTTTCTTTCTGCTGGCATTACCTGCTCCTTGTATCCTTAAGATGGCCTCCTTAGGGTGTTACCAGCTCTCCTGGATTCCTTTTCCCCTAAGACTTGCCTTCCATATGATCATTCCAGGTTTATGTGTTTGCCGAAGCCCAGTGTATTTATTCTGCTATTCATAGTTTCATAGTTGATAGGGTCAAAAGGGACCTGAGCAGATCATGAAGTCCAACCCCTGCCATGGACAGGAAAGAATGCTGGGATCAAGCAACTCCAGCTGGGTAATTATCTAGCCTCCTTTTGAAGACCCCCAGGGTAGGAGCCAGCACCACTTCCCTTGGAAGTTGGTTCCAGATCCTAGCCACCCCGACTGTGAAGTAGTGCCTCCTGATGTCTAACCTAAACCTACTCTCAGTCAACTTGTGGTCGTTATTCCTAGTTACTCCGGGTAGTACTCGGGAGAACAGGGCCTCTCTCACTTCCTGCTGGTCCCCCCTGGTAAGTTTATAGACAGTGACCAAATCCCCTCACAGCCTTCTTTTGTGGAGGCTGAACAGGTTCAGGTCCGGTAGCCTCTCCTCGTAGGGCCTGCCCTGCTGCCCCCTGATCATGTGAGTGGCCCTCCTCTGGACCCTCTCCATCCTGTCCACATCCCTCCTGATTCTCTTTTCTTTATTTCCTTAGATTCATGAACATAATTGTCACTATCCCACAAGCTGCCTACCCACCTTCACATTATTAACTAATTCTTCCCTGTGAGCAGCAAATTAAGAAGAGGTTCTCCCACTACTTGGGTTCTTTGCTATCTGTACCCAAAAGTTATCCCCAACATACTCCAAGAACTTGATGGACTGCCTATATATTGCTGTATTATCCTCCCAGCAGATGTCACAGTAATTAAAGTCCCCCATGAGAACCAGGTCTTGTGATCTGGATACTTCATTTGTTGTTTGAAAAAAGCCCCATGATGTCATTCTTGCTGTTCTTCCCTCTTACCTTGACCCAGAGACTTTCAACAGTCCTACCTTCTGCTTCAAATGTTACTATCTTGGTTGTGCAGTGGCCCAGTAAAACTGAAGAGATGGAAAGTACCCCTAAATCAGCCTGTGCTGCAGTCTTGTGATCGGGTACTGTCCTAGAAAGTAGATATAGGCCTGAATCCCCTGGGACTGAGGGGGGAGCATATTTTAGGTCTTCTGCTTACTGGGGGAATGTTCTAACCACTTGACTGTTTTGCAAGAGGTGAGCACATATGTGCCATACCCCCTGCCTTCAGAAATTAAACTAGTAACTGTCTTCAGAAATGAGATTAGGCATTGTGAACTACAGTGAAACAGATAATGAACTGCATGAGTCAGATACTTAAAACACAGAGTGGTGTGGGAGTACAGACACTCTTGTAGGTACCTACAAGTTTTCTTTCAAAAATCCAAATAAAGCCAATTCTTTTTATGACAGAATTGGAGAAAATGATGTTGGTGGGACCTAACTTTTGTATGACAGCTCCTTGGTTACAGCACAGTTCCATGAAATGGGAGATCTTGATTCTTCTCAACCTGAGAAGATTCAAACCCATATCACCATTCTACCGGAGGAATGCCCTGACTGCTAGGCTGAATATAGGCAGTAACTTCCCACTATCCTGTTGAGACTAGGCCACTGGGTAGAAAAAAGGAATGCATCATAAAAGGACCAGGGGAGAATAAACAAAAAAGATTACAACTTTGTCACCAACTAAACAGGGGAGGGAATTGGCTTCTGGGCCCTGCTCCTAAGATTATTTATGCATTTTATCTTGAAACATCATTGGATAAAAAACAGAAATAGTATTGTGTTATTATGAAGGATTATAGTAATCAGGCTGCCCAATTACTTGCAGTACCAATGCAAGGACTAGGTTTAAACAGTAGGCTCTTCCAAAACAGCACCACTACTATTTTAGAACAAAAGCATGTCTGCTGTTTTATACTGAATTCAACATGGTTGGGTTTTTTTAGGCATGTCCCTCATAGGACTTGGATACCCCTCCCCTTCCCATATTTACTTGAGTCCAAAATGAGGGGGTTTTTTCCTAATCAACATGGGTGGGGAAAAAAGCCTCATTTTAGATTTGAATACAGACCCATGGCTGAAGCCAAAGCTGAGCTGCCACTTGCCTTGGGCTGGAATGGCATGTGCAATAGGGCAGGGGGCTCAGCAAGGGTAGTATGGAGGGAGACTGCATGGGGTAAACCACACAGCCTACTCTTATCTTCCCACCCCCCCACCAACTTACCTTCTGCTCCAGCTTTGGCTCTGACCTGGCTGGGCCTGGAGCAGGCACCACTGTTTCTGGCTGGCTGGGCTTGGCAGAGACCACTGGCATTGTCTGTCCTGGAGTGAGAACAGAGCCATCATGAAGGAAAGCAGCAGTGGGGGAGGAAGTGGAAGCAGGTGGTGGAGGGAATAGCAGGGGGGCGGCAGTGGCAAGGGTCAGGCACAGGAAAAGCGGGGAGTAGAGGGGTGAGGTGGGGAGCCAAGGGTGGGGTGGGCCAGACAGGAGGGCAAGGGGCAGGGGAGCCACCTGCTTCTGCTGTCCCCACCAGAATGGTTGGGAGCAGATGAATTTATGATAAACTTCCAATCATAAGATTCTATACATGGAAAATTATTAACAAATGTATACTTTTCTACGTATATAATCTAATTATTGGGGGACTGGTCTTAAAATCATCTTGGATTTCGATAAACACTGTACTTTCTAGACGTCAGCAGGGCTGAGGCAGGAATTTGGGGAATGAGAAGAAGGGAGCATGTCAGGCATGTAGGGAAATGTCAGGTCAAGAAAGGATATGCTAAGTTTAAATACTGTATCAGGGAATTTGAAACAAAATTCTCCACAACAGAATTCTCCTTAAAACTCCTAATATGTCCTGGTAGAACCTTAAGTTATAAGATCGTTGTTCTCTGACACTGAAATTAGCTATGGAGGAATAAGTATGCTATCCTTTTTGTTTGGATTTTCATTATTACAGTACCATTCTATACGTACGACCCATTAAAATCTTTAGAAAACCCCAAAATAGGAACACCGTATTTACTCATATATGAGGTAAGGATACCCCACCCCCAATTGGCACGGGGAAAAAAGCCTCTCATTTTATAATCGCATACAAGTAAATCTCATTAAATGCAGTCTATTGTTGAACTGCTGCCAAAAGCAGCATGAGCTTAGCAACAGAATCTAACTACGAAGCTGATTAAATTCAAACAACACTGAACATGGCAACCTATGTGGGCTACATGTTTTATAGTCATCAGCATGTTTGCCCAAACACAAGAATACATTAGTATAGCCCACCTGAATAAGATATTAAGCATAGTCCCCCTCACTGCTGACTCTTTCTCAAGTCATGGTGAGCCACGACATTGAATACAGTTCACCCAGAATCCCTTTGTTGCCTCCTCTTTTGGTCTGGCATATATGATTTGTGTGGCCCTGCTCTCCAGGAGGTAAAGCCAGATTAGTTTGTCCTGCACCTCATCTGCATATTATTTTTTGGAGCATCCCAGCACTTGAGACAAGAACAGCAGGTTCCAGTCATGACTACATGACTAAGGGCTCTAATTAGCACATGGATCCTTTCGGGGGGGGGCATATCTGGAATACACAAACATTCTGAGTAGTGCTGAGCTGTGGGATTATTGTGGCTTGAAATGCTGCTGATTCTGGTGGGGCCCAGCCCAATTAACTACATGGTACATCATGGGCCTTTGGCTTTGAAGTAATATCATGCATAGTTTGTACTACATATAAGTTAAGTGTCAAAGTATTGATCAAAAACATGCTAATGGAGTACCTATGCTAAAAGTTGCAGCAGTTTCCAAAACAAAGGTAATACGCATCATACTGGATAAAATAAGTGCATAGGTACTATATGCAAATTGCTATCACCATATTTAATTTTGAGGTTTTTGTTTTCAAATTTGCTTCTCACTTTCATGTGCTAAGGGAAAGCAGGTTCTGACAGTAAGGAGAGAGGGAAGGGGCTGCCAGGGGAAAAAGTTACAGGAAAGCAAAGAGCAAAGGGCCACCGACCTGCTAGATTTATTTTCACCGCTGCTGCAGTTGAAAGGAGACAAATTCAAGATGGACCACCGATAATTAGAGACTTTACTTAGAAAATTATAACAAATTTATTAATTTTCCATAATAGAATCTAATTATTGGGGGGTCATCTTTTAATCCCAGTCATCCTCTATTTGAGTAAATATGGTACTACATTTAGCTCTTAGTCTCCTCATTAACAATTTCAGAAAGGGCACTGATTAATCAATGAGACAGTAGCAACAAATGCTGGTCAACTGTCCACAGACAAGTATCCTTTTCTCAACCTACTAAAGTCCTTTATCATGATTTTCCACATTAATTGGAGGTTTTTCTATTTCTCATGCTGCCTTCTCCATTGATTCTAACAAATTATTATACTTTGGACTCATCTCGGGGAGTCTGAGCTGACTTGAATAAACAGAACATCCCTGAACATCCTTTTGTGAAGGATGTTACTCTCCTGGTCTACCAGCTTCCCCAAATTAGGTGTCCTCCTGACTCCACAGAACCAAATTAACCATAATTTATATTAGAAAGCACAATATTTAAAATCAAATATGGTGGCAAAGGGAACCCAACACATATGAGGATATTAGAATTATAGCCTATATTGTTTATTAATATAATCAGAGAAGGAAGAGAAACAAATGACAGTATATGCCTCCAGTATGGGTAACATCTCTGCAATCTTCATAATGTAATAGATAATTACAGTTAGTCAGTAAGAACTGTTATGCTTCACTGCTCCTATTGAACCTGGCCCGCTGTGTAGCCACATGTGTAAAGAATCATGAGGCTACAAGGATAGCATATCTTTATCATATACTGTAATATGTTTTAAACTGGCACTTTGCTGAGAGGCACTTCGCCACTGTATGTGGCTTTTTGCTGAGAGGTATATGCCTAAATTTTAATGGTGGTGGAGTTTCTACTTGGTCAATGCACAATAAGTAATGGTACTAAAGTAAGTAATAATTTTGGTGTTGACAGTCTTCCTAAGGAATGAATCTGTGGAAACATGCCATATGTAAGGGGTTTGAGCAACAATATGTTACAGGTAAAGGGATACACAGTAAAAAAAAACTTGGAAGTCACTAGCGTAGTCATTAAGACACTCCAATGGTAGAGGAAAGTTCTGCTGTCAAGATTATTTCTGATGTTTTAATCAATGACTGTGCAAAGTAAAATGTGTAAGCAGTTCTAGCATCGTATACAGGAATGCATTGGAAACAGGACTGGAAAGGACTCCTAGGGTCACTTAATTCAAAACACTACACAATGTATACTGCATTATTGCACTTTCCTTCTGCTTTGCTGCAGTTTAAAACCACTGCCTCATGTCCTGTCCCTCGTGGCAACTGAAAAAAAGATACTGTCCTTCTTCCTTGAGAACATTTCAGATATTTGAAAACGGTTACCTATCGTCTCCTCCTCAGTCTGCTTTTCTCCAACCTTATCTAATTTTGTTAATCTTGCCCAGCCAGTACAGTTTGCATTCCAATACCATAATAGTTTTTGTTTCTATTAATGTAGTCCCCTTTACTTTTGCATTTACTTTTTGGTAATAGCATCACACCTATGACTCAAACTGACTTCTGGTCTACCATAACCTCCAGATCTGTCTTTGCAGTACTAAGTTACTTTTTGTACCTCTAAAGTGTCTTCATTGGCTATACAAAGATCCAAGGTATTTATGCAGGGCAAAATGAAATACCCGCCAGAACAAGCAGTTTAATACTTAGCAACTGCAATGCCTAAGTACGGAAGCTTAAAAAAACTATTTTAATCCACTTGCTTTCCCTTCCTGTGCCTCAATTCCCCATCAGTACTCCCTTAACTCCAAAGGCAGTTATCAGAATAAACATATTGAAGGATGTTCATATACTATTGAAGGTTATGCACAGAAATTAGTAGCAGATGTGATTTTAGATGAGCTTCCCTCTAGAATTTCAGAGAGGGGACTTTTAAATCTGACAGCTTTTCATATGAATTCTTAAAGCTCAAATGAATTTATTCTTGCTCAGAGAAGCAAAAATAAGTTTATTTTCAATATTATGTTTGGAGATCTATCTTGGTATCCTGAAAAATAGGAGTTCCATACAAAACAATTTTTTGAAAGTGAAAATAATAGTTGTTTCCACAATTTTTTAAAATTCAAATTTAAACAGATGTTAGGACAACTTAACATCCTCCTATTCTGTGTGAAACCCAAACATTATAATACCTCATAATACAGAGTGGAACTGAGTCAATCAATTTTCATAAATCTGGCAGAAAGGCAAAAAACATGGTGGTTGATAACTTTTTCCTGTGGGCCAATGGAGGTATCCATCTGCCAACCTGACTTATTTATTCAGGAGGTCTCCAAGAGGTCATGAAAAGGTTGCTAGGACTCATTCAGCCCTCTGGCTATTAGTCCATGCTGCTTACCTACATGTGCACTATTGATACTACCAGGGGCAACCTTGAGCAGGTCAAAAGTGATTACATGGCTCTGGGTGCAAACGTGAAGGAGAAGTGTCCCACATGGTGCTCCTGTCAATCCTTCCAGTCAAGGGTAAATTTCCAGCTAGAAGCAGATGCATCCTGGAGATAATCAAGTATATGCATCAATGATGTGACCAACAGGGTTTTGACTTCTTCAACCATGGTCCAAGAAGACGGACTTTTGGCGCGCCTCCCGATATCTAGCCTGAATCTACTCTCAGTCAATTTATGGCCGTTGTTCCTTGTTACCCCCAGTAGTGCTTGGGGGAACAGGGACTCTCCCATTCCCTGCTGATCCCCCTTGGCAAGTTTACAGGTGGCCACAAGATCCCCCCTCAGCCTTCTTTTGTGGAGGCTGAACAGGTCCAGGTCCCGTAGCCTCTCCTTGTAGGGCCTGCCCTGCTGTCCCCAGATCATGCAAAGGGCCCTCCTCTGGACCCTCTCGATGCTGTCCACATCCCTCCTGAAGTGTGGCGCCCAGAACTGGATGCAGTACTCCAACTGCGGCTGACCAATGTCACACAGAGGGGGAGGATCACCTCCTTGGACTTGCTCGTGATGCATCTATGGATGCATGACGAAGTACGGCTAGCCTTCCTGACTGCATCCCCACATTGGCGGCCCATGTTCAACTTGGAATCAGCAGTGATTCCAAGATCCTTCTTTGCCTCTGTGCTGATAAGACGGGAGTTCCCCAGCCTGCAGGTATGCTGCTGGTTTTTCCTTCCCAGGTGCAACACCTTGCACTTGTCTGTATTGAAATCCATCCTATTCTCATCTGTCCACCTTTGTAACCTGTCCAGATCTAGTTGTAGCCTGTCTCTGCGTGCCAAGTGCACGGGGCAGGGTGATCCCCACTGCCCCCCACTGCACAGGGGGGCTCTGCCACAAGTGCCCAGCGGCCCTAATCACCACTGCTGTAGCCAGTGAGTGTGGGGCTGTGACAGGGGGCAACTCTCAGGGCCCAATCTCATGCCGGCCCACCCACCTGTCTCTATGGGGCCGTCCGTCCCATCTCACCTGCCACAACTCTGCTGTTCTCATAACGTGTGGTAAAATGCAGAAGACTGCCCATTACATGCCCCAATGCCAAGGGCACTATCTGCAGCTCTGACCTTCCCTACACCACAGCCCATGCCTCACAGATGGCATCACAGTTCTTAATATCCCCAGCACCACACTCAGCCCCATAATCCTCCAGGGCCCCAACTGGATCCCTCCAATAAGGTGGCCTACTCCACCATCATTCTGGGCTTAGCTCCCTGAACTCTTCCCCCTCTCAGGCATGTCCCTCCTTTGGCCACATAGGCCCTGGCCTCACCTCCAAGGCCATTCGGAACCCCAGGCCCTCAGCTCTGGGCATCCCTCACAGTGGGCCCGCAGCCCTTTTGACCCTTCTGGTCTTCGCCACAGCATTGACCAGTTGAGGATGCCTCAAGTCAGGCTTCTGAGCATCTAGCCCACTCTCTCACATGGGTCCACCCTCTCAGTCCTACTGATGGGGTTACCCAACCAGTTGTAGGAGCTGAGGTTATTAAGGCACCCCAGCCCACCTTTCACCAGGGTGGTAACCTGGCATTTCCTGGGAGCCTGCATGCCACTAGGAGCCTCACCAGGTCACCCATCCCTGGCAAGGTGCAGTTTTAGGTCATGCCCAGGACCAAGAGCCTCCAAGCCATCCCCATAAGCTCCTTCTCTTCCCTCCAGGGTTGTTCCTGCTGCAGCTCAACTAGGCAATGTTTCTGCCTCCGCTGGCAGCAGCAGACTACAGCCTTTAAATACTATGCTCTCAAGATGGCTGCCACCATCAGGCACCTGCTGGATTCGTGACCCAGCCCTTTTTTTTTTAAAGTTCTGGGACAAGGCTGGGGCTGGGCGGAGGGTGGGTTTGGGCAGGGCAGCCATGGGGGCTTCTCCCATGGCTCCCTCCACCCGGGGAGAAACAGGCACAGCCATAGGAGCTGTTGGAGAACCTGCAGCCGCCCAGCTGTGCCTGCCTTTCGCCGGTGATCCAATCACCGAATCTCTCCAAACCAGCACCAAATCTTCCAAAGCCGATTCAGCCAAATTGATTCAGGATAGTGATCTCAATCGAATCACTGTCCTCTGAATTGTCTGAATTCGAATTGAATACTTCCCTATTTGCACAGACTTAGTGTGTATGTGTGTTAGTAATCTAAGGTGTTATTACCAGTATAAGTGGGGTCATTTGTTCACAAATTAGATCTTGGTTCTTTTAAAAATATGCACATAATCTTAAGAACAAGGTTTGTGGGGGGTTTATTTTCAAAACTGCAAATGATTATGCACAATCTTTCAATAATCATTCAGCTTAAATTGCAGATAGCAACGAAGATAATTCTATGCAGTTGGTCCAATAAAAGATTGCATTCTAAGAAATCCTTGTCACATAACAAAGAAGCATTTATGATGCATAAAGCATTCATGAAGCAGATTGGCATTTGTTAATGTGTTAAAATACTGACTGATTTTATTTATATACTGCATAGTAGTACAAGCACTTTTAGGAAACTGCTGTACACTATACAGTTAAAAATACCACCATTTAAGAGTGGTAGACAGAATGGCTGCTATCTGGCCTCTGTCACTATCAGGAACTTTCACACCATTACCAGGCTAGATGAACAGCTTTTAGCCCCCCCAGCTACCATGGAAGCATGTTAACAGATTCAAGTGTGCCATGGTTCACAGTGCCAAGACCAATCATGTCTGAGCCTTTTGAGATACCACACTGTAACTGAGGTGCTACAAAGGACACTACACATGAATGCTAGATGGCAGCCTGTTTAGTACTGGATTTGGTGAAGGTCTTCTCAAACTGAACACTGATTGGTGACTCAAAAACTAATGACTGGGTCAAGTCCACTTGAGTTTTTTCAGTGTTTGCATTATTATAGACGCATAGACACACACAGAGACACACAATATTGGCTAAAATATTTTCTGTAACAACCTTTTTCTCCAGAAGCAGCTTCTAACTTTCCAGTTCCCACTAGTTTCCTATACAGGCTTACCCTTTTATAAGATTTTTCACCCCAGCATGCATTTCTGATTTAAATGCTGCAGAGAGAAACAACTACAAGCCTAAAATGTCTTTTTAAAAACCAGTTGTCACCTACAGCCCCCACCTTGAACACTTTGGGCTCATCATTAATGATCTTCAACCCTTCCTGGAACAGGTTTCCTCTCAATATAGTCATGGAGTACAAACCTCTCCTAGCTTACAGACAGCTCCCAAACCTCAAAACAGCACCTCTCCAGCAACAAGCTACCCAACTCCTATCCTCACTGAGGCACCAGGCCTTGCTTGCAACAGGCCCAGATGCAAGTTATGTCCCCTCATCAATACAGACCACATCATAACTGAACCAAATAATATGGATTATAACATCTGAGGTTCATTTACCTGCAATGCTACTGAAATCACATATGCCATTACCTGCTTACAGGGCCCCTCTGTCTCTGCTGCTTATATTGGAGACAGGGGACAATTTCTACATGAAAGGATGGGCACTGATCTGACACCAGTTCTAGAAAGACACCCAGGCCTGAGGCAGAACACGTTAACCCCTGATTATCCTCTCGCTGATTTCACGGCAGCTGTTCTTAGACCACATAAACTTTAAAAACAAAACCTGAATATGAAATTGTGGAACAAGAAATCACCCACAAACCAGTTTGTCTTAATTATGGTTTAAACAGGGAGTATGAATTATGTCATTACTGTATTAGCTTTTGTGATTCCTTTGTCCTTAAGGGTCTATTACTTATCTCCTTCTCCCAACATCTCTTCACTGCCTCCTTCTCCCCTTCCTTCATTCTGTCTTTAGTATTCATTGCACTCTTATTTGATGCGTTGCTTTGTGCATGCTACACATCTCTGATTTAGTTAGTCTATGAGGTGCAAATTGGCCCCGTCTTCTTTAAAAACCGGACAGTTACTGCTTACATCACTCTTTTTGAATTGATACGTTTAGGTTATGTTTTCCCTTATCGTTTATGTCATTACTAAAGTGATGGCACACTTTTCCCCAGCTTACGACCTTAGAAGTAGGTCCTAAAATTTGCCTTCTGGTGTACTGTCAGGGATGCTTCACTTTCTAGGATCACCTGGGCTTATATCGCTTTACATGTCACTTTAAATGTCATGGCACTTCAGAGGCTAAAAGCATGGGTCCTGCAGTAGCAGAATGGATGACCCTGTGAAACCCCTCTAAACTTGGTATCTACTACATGACTGATGGGCCTGCATGACCCAGGTGGGCCTTGCCAGTCATATATTCCTAAATTAACAACTGAAAATAAGAATCTAGAGAAACTTATAAGCTAGTAAAACATTGAGCATATTGATAAATGTAGCCAGACACTAAAAAAACAACCAAAAAAGGAGGTATGAGATCACTAAAAAAGCAATCAAAAAAGGAGATATGAGATCACTATGCCAAACTACAAAAAGGTCCATGGGTGACTGGGCAGTTACAAGAGATTATCAAAGACCAACATGGAAATATTTTCAGCATCCCTAAAACCAAAACAAAAAGATGGGTGAAGCACTTCCATTATATATTAATCAGGCTTCTTCCTGAAACAAACTTAGCTTTTACAATGTAGATAAGATGAAAGAACTCAGTGTTAATTACAAGGAAATCACCTTGGGGGCACTAAAGCAGCTGTCAACAAAACAAAGAACTACAAGGCAGCAGACCAAGATAAAGTAACTGCAGATCTGCTTGAAGCAAACAGCAAAGGGAACTGAAAAATGCTCCTATGCCATTCCTCACTAGCTATGGGAGACAGAAACCTCTAGAAGAAGGGAAAAAGGAATCATCATAAAATTGCTTAAGAAAACAGCTTTAAGCAACCATAACAACTGGCTTGGGATCACACTAGTCAGGGAAACTCTTCTGTACAATTATTCTGAACAGAATTCACAGTGCTGCTGAGCTAGATTTCATGAACAAGTAAACTTGTTTTCATCCTGCCTACTCTTGCATTGATTATATTTTAACTCTGTGTGTTGCTACAGAACAAAAACAATGAATGGCAGCTATTGCAGGCCTTCAACTGACTTTCAGAAACATCTGACAGTGTAGATATAGTCTCTGATATATACTACAAATCTACCAATTTCTCTGTAAAATAATCCAGATCTTGCAAAATCTTCATTAAAATGCCAAAAGTACTGCCACCTGTCTAATCAGGAATTGACCAATTTGTTTATGAAGAGGAAAGAAGAAACCTCAGGTAGAACCTTGCACCACATTCAGGACTCTTAGACACAAAATCCACAGGTGATAAATGCAGAAGGGACAGTCATTCAATAATTGGGCTCTACAGCCACACTCAGAGATGTTCAAGAAGCTGGTGCCTCACTCAGCACAAATTTGTCTCATAAGACAAGACAGATGCATACCTCAGGAGTTAGGCAAAGGTGTTTTCTCTTTCCTTTTTTGTTGGGCGTCAATCATCAACTTTGCCATGTGACAAATTGCTGGTATGAAAACTGGAATTATGTATGTAAATCGAGTAGTTGGAGAGCTAAACTTTTGCAGGTGTTATTTGCCTCATGAATATTTTGATAAATTAAACGCACGAAGAGATCAACAGCCTAGTTAGAACTGATAAACAATTAGAGCTCCGGTGTTGTTGCAGCTGCAACAGTCCAGGAAATGTACAAGAGGCAAGGGTTTTTTTGTATCTTGCATTGGACCACCAGTATAACTGAGAAAGATTTTAGACAAGTTTTTGGGCACAAAGTACCCATTTTTCTGTGCCCTCATAAACAATTAGGGTCTTAAAACCAACAAGTTAACAATGTTATGAGAATCAGTACAGCCCTGCCCGATTCCATTGTTCTAAATGGAGTAGCCTTGAATACTGTTGATGAGCTTATTTTTCTGGGCAGCACCTTTTATAACTCAGGTACCTGCATGTCTAATGTAATGACCCGAGTGGGCAAGGTAAGGCAACGTTTTCTTGGAAGCACTGCTCAATATGGAAATCTAATATCCTCAGCATTTGCATTAAAATGTAAATCTTATGTAGTAAGGTATTAAGTGCACTCCTACATAGGTCGGAGGTGCGGAAGAGCAAAAGTCTACCAAAGAAAAATGATCAGCTGTCATTGTGCATCTTCAGATATTAATGCCAAATATTTAGAGAAAACGGGCAGGTGGAATAATGTCGATATCCCAGAATGGGCACAATTACTGGGAGCTGTGCAAACAGTACCAGCAAAACCTGGTCATATTCTGAGGATGCCAGATAAGAAGCTCCCCTAAGAAAGATGAGAAATCAATCCAGAAAGACTCCTTGCAACACATGAAGAAGCAAAGAAGTAACTTTAGAAATTAAAAACTTCACCAAATGAAAACAACTGTCCATGACAGAATGGGCTAGTGATAATGAACTTCTGCCTTACACATGTAATGGTGAGAGAAACAAACATGATTCATTTGATTGTGTTAATTAACAGTAGGGAGGATTATAGTAGCTTGTTTACCACTTTGAGTAAATTTTACTATGGGATTATTGACTCACTTAGATTAAATCAAAAGTTAGAGGATGCATTAATTATGTTACCTTAAAGATAGGTACAAACTTCACATGGGATAAGTGTGGAAGGGACTCTCATTCAAGCCACACTCTCAGACACTTAAGGGGCTGATTTATTGTGGCAACTGAAAAATACATGTTATCTAGAAAATATATGTTATTAATCACAAAAGATTAGGTATGCCTTCACAGACAAACACAGCAGTGTGCCAAAATACACCCATAATCCAATCTGAGAAAATATAAATTGCTGTATTTAAAGTCTAACTTGCAAAATGCATATACTTATGGCACAGTTCAGATAAGAATATTGCTTCACTATGAAAATGGGATAGTTGTTTTCCAAGATGCACAAGTGATTGAAAATTATTGTGGGCCAGTTCTACAGTTCTCAGCAATCAGCACCCTGGTTGACTCCCTCCCCAGGGACCTCAGCTGCTGGCTCCTCCTGGCCCTAGCCAAACTAGTAATATATCTCACCAAGAAGGAGACTCTGGCCAGGAGGACCTCCCCCAAGGACTGTGGGGCTGCTTTCCTGTCCCTGGCACAATCCCACGTCTGAACAGATTTTCACTGGGCAGTGTCCACTGGCTCCTTGGACTCATCTGAGAGCCAGCGGGCACCCTCCAGCGTGCTCTGCCTGGGGTCCCCTCCACACCTTACCACACTGGCTTTAAACTTTTGACCTTCAGTCCCATCCCTGTTTTCTTATCATTTGTCCCAAAGAATTTAGCTGCCACTTTCCCAGTAGCTTCCCTTTCTGAGGGGGGTTTATTGGCCCACTTGGTGGGCCATTTGCTCATGAACCCCTAACATGGCAAATAGGCCTATTTGACTCCCCAGAGACTTTAGCTGCTGGCTCCTCCATGGAGCTGCCACCACAGGTATGTACCTGGCACAGTTCAGACTTCCCTAACACCTTGTGTAAGTACAGAAAGACCCTGGCATATGCATGCCTGCACTGTGGCAGGCTGCAGCCCCTTCACCACCTCCTCCAGAATCTTCTGCTTGGTTCTGGTTGCTGTACTCCCCACACCTTTTCTTTTACACACTCCCTGTCCATGGCCCCATCAAATCCCGGGACCTCCTAGTCAACCTCCTCCTGGCTCTGGCCAAGCTGGAAATATACTTGACCCGGAAAAAGGCTCTGGCCGCAAGGACAACTAGGGACTGCAGGGCTGTTTTCTGGTGTCTAGTCTGGTGTCTAGTCTCCCATCTCCGGGCTGTGTTTCACTGGGCAGTGTGCACTGGCTCCTTGCACTTGTTCAAGGGCCAGTGGGTGCTGTCCAGCATGCTCTGGTTGGTGTTGTGCCCTCTCCACTTTTGGTGCACTCATTTAAAACCTCTGACCTTCCCTTCTGTCCCCATTTTCTTCTTCTGCTGTCCACTTGTGAACTTAGTAACCCCCATATTAAGAGAGGCTTTCACAGTTTTACTTGATGGGCCTTGGCCCAATGCACATCACATAGGCCGGGTTGACTCCTTCCATATCAGTGGCTTTGCAAGAAGACTCTAAGGGACTTGCCACACTGAGAGTTGAACAAACGTTGGTGGGCACTAGCATTAGCCGGGTTTGGAGCAGGCAAACAGCCAGTCCAGCAGGGGTCTGGAGGACTGAAAGATAAGTACATCCCCCCCCACCCCAATTCCAGGCTTCCCCCTGCCTCCTGGGGCCTTCCTGAGCCCACTCCACCTCGAGGGCTCATAGATATTAGGGCTGGAAAGGACCTCCTGAATCATCGGGTCCAGGGCAGGAAGTCAGATGCCCCCAGCATGATAAGCTACTGGTGGTTCCCCGCGTGGGGTCCATCCCAGGCAGCCACAAGGAATGGGGGCAGGAAGCTGCAGTGTTGGGGCGCGGCCTCGGGCCGAACCCAGGCCGGGGGGAGGGCGGGATGCTTACACCAAGGTGCAGCCTGGTGCAACAGGAGCCGGACAGCACGGATCAGAGTCGATCCTGCCTTGGAGCGGCCAGGTTGAGCCGCCGAACGGGTGCTAAGAACTAGCGTCAGGTGCTAATGCGGGGGTGGCCCAGGGTGACAAGCTCCACGAGCCTCCCGGAATGGCCCTGCGACGCGGCCCTTCGTTTTCATCCTGAGAGGCTCCTCCGCCCGGAGCCCAGAAAACATGCGCGGGCCCGGGGGAGGGGCGGCTCGCGCGGCGGCGGCAGCGGGACAAAGGGCGGCGGGGCCGAGCAGGGCGGCTGGGGCAGCCCCTACCCACGCAGCGGAGGCCGGGCCGGGCCCGTGTCCAACCCGCCCCCCTGGCTCCGCAGCAAGGGAAGGGGGGGAGGGAAACCTCCGCGCCCCCCGGGAACGGCGCCAGCTACTCACCTGCCCCCAGCACTCCCGCCGGCCGCCGGCCCTTTAACAGCCCCCCTTTCCCATTGGGAGCCCTGCCTGCCACTCAGCTCTCCCAAGGCTCCCATTGGTAGAGCGAACCTGGCCCTCGAGCGCGGCCCGGCCCGGCCCCGCCTCGCCGCCGTGACGCTGCTGAGCAGATAGTGAAGCGTGAGCCGTGCCACGGGTTGGAGACGGGTCACCCCACCTCGACCCCGGCGTCTCTGCCCCGCCCCCGCCTTCGCCGTTCCTATTGGCTCGCTCCGCTGCTTGTCAGAGTGATCCCAGGTTATGATTCGCTAGCGGGCAGAAGGCTCTGCCTTCGAGGCATCAATGAGCTTCCGGCGGCTTGGAGCGGGGATCCTGGTTTATTATGATTTAAAAAAAATATCCCCCATTTTTGGATTAATTAATTAATTTCAAACCCACATTTTTCTGCAATTAAAATGAAATACCAATATATATATATTAGTGGTGTTCATTTTAACCACAGAAAAAAGTGGATTTTGGGTTACTCTTCTAAACCCAGATTTAAAAATAACCCAAAATCAACATTTTTCTGTGATTAAAATGAAACACCGCTACAGATAGCTAGATAGGCATCTATATATAGATATCTCCCTCTCTGTATGTGGTGTTTCATTTTAATCATGGAATTTGGGTTACTTATTTTAATCCAAAAATTGGGGATTTTTTTTATCAGAGAAAACCAGAATCCCTGGTGAGCAGCCAGTCAGAGGCAGGGCCATCAGTTGTCTCCATCTCTCCTTCTCCCTCTTGAGGTGTGGGAGTTGGGCACAATGTGAGGCCTGCAGGATGCGGTGGTTGCCTACCCCAGGGTCCAGCTGTGGCCCAGGGCTGATATCCTAATCTAGCTCCTGCCGGAGGCAGAATCATCCCTATTGCAACCATCTGGGTCACGTGTTGTGTCACCTGTTCTTAACCTTGGGAGCAAACCCCATGCACACAGTGCTGTGCAAAACTGTACTGTTCCGCTTCAACTTCTGCTTCGACATTCCGACGGAACAGCGTTTTGTTTCGAGTTTAGTTTTGTTTCAAAAGCACTGTCCTGTTTCACTTTGTCAAAACAGTTTCAATGTTTTGATACTGTTTCGACCATTGGCTATAATGGGGAAGCATGAAACTATAGGAGCAGCTTCCTATGACTGCAGGCAGATTGGGGCCCGCACCCAAGGGAGGAGTGAAGCAGAGCCCTGCAACCCTCCAGGGGGGCAGGCAGGAGGCTGCCGCTGCCTCTGGGACCGGTGCTGGGAGCTGAGCCAGTGGAGGGAGGTGGAACGCAGCCCCGGCACTGTGCTCTGCTTCCTGCCACCAGGCTCAGTTCCATGGGGTTGCAAGCGCCTGGAAACTGAGTCCAGTGGAGGCAGGCAGAGCGCAAGCCCCGGGCTGCATCCTGCTTCTCTCCACCAGGCAGCACTAGGCTCCACCAGACGCTGTGAACTGAGCCTCCACTGGGGCTGCGCTCTGGCTGTCTCCACTGAGCTTGGTTCCCAGGCGCTTGCAGCCTGGTGGAGGGAGGTAGGGTGCAGCCCCAGAGGTGGGCAGAGCCAGTGCTGTGTTCCGATTGGCTTCACCAGCCCCAGGGAGTGCAGCCTGGTGGCAGGAGGCAGACAGAGCCAAGGCTGCACTGCCCACTGGGCTGAGCCACATGAGCCTGCATGGAGCCGCTCAGAGTGCAGCCCTGGCTCTCCCCTGCCTCCTACCACCTGGCTGCTGCTTCGAAACTCAACTGGCCTCGTTTTGAGGGTGTTTTGAAGTCCAGTTTTTCATTTCTATTTCACTGTTTTGAGCTCAAAATTAGTCAAAACAGCGTTGAAACAAAACAGTTGGCAAAATTTCACGCAGCCTTACTAACCAGGCATAATATCCAAAATATTCAAAAACAGCCTTTTTCTTGTTGCAGGTAAGGCAGGAGAACAAGAGCCCTGCCACACGTCTGATTAAAGTAGGATAGAAACCAGCTCTAGAGTTGTTACATATTTTCAGACATTAACTTTATAGCTGGTTGGTACTTTTGATACCATTTTTATCACATGATAATTGCTTTGCATGTGTGGCCAGTCTCAATTTATTGTGTGATTAACCAATTAATTGTGTAATATATATAATGCGTAGCAGGGGCCTAGTGTCCTGCACTGCAAAGACAGGAAGAGACCCAAGGAAGAGGACCATGCCCCTTGCTACAGAAAAAGGCAAAAACCTTTACAGTCCATGCCAATTTGACTATGGAGGAAATTCCTTCCTGATTCCAAATGTGGTGGGAGGAGGAAGACTCTTGAGCTCTGTTTTTTTTGACTGAGCACACCTTGGCCAAAATCTCTAGCTGCGGCCAATACCCAGAGCCTGTAAGGAAAACAGAAAAAAATACCCCTTCCTGGCACCTGTAGGGAAAAATAATGCTTTTGTTGAGTGTCAGTTTAACAGTCTGACTTCTGCTTTCCTATTCTCTACAAACCACATATCATGTATGTGGCATTTGCTCTTTGCATTATATTCAATTGCTTTGATAACACAATACTAAACACCTGCTTCTGCATAGGGTTAAACAAAGGGCATACAACCTGTAATATAAATTATTTGAAACGTGCCCCCTTGCGTTCATAATGGTCCATGAATAATAGTATTTGTACCTGTATTTGTTACCAAAGCTATTTACTGAATGCTGATTACATTTATGTTTTACCATATCAATATTTACAGTATTAGATATTTGAAGTTAAACTTGACTTGGCATATACTTTCTATGGATTAAATTGGTTCCTAACGTTAATATTGTAACATAAGTTAAATAAGAAAAGTATAACTTTCTTTAAATAAATATTTTGCAGCTTGATTTCAAAATATGTAGTTCAATGAGAAATCCATTTAAAAAGCTTATTTGCTAAAATATTTGCAGAAAGCAAACAAAAGGGAGTATGAAAGAGTTGGTCAAGTCTTTTTTAAAACTGGCCAATAATGTCTATAGAAGTTTGGTAATATTTGCGCAGATTCAGTTCTGTATTAGGAAAAGAAATACAAAAAAGGATATCATGGCTACACCACTGACTAGACCTGATTGTGTAACTTTTTTTGTCATTGGCCATGCATAATCTCAAAAAGTTAATTTGATAGTATTATTCATTCATTGACAGTGCATAGAAACAGTGGACAAATATACAATGTGCTGCATGCCTTGATCAGGGATCTTAAAGAACTATTTAAAAATGTAAACAATTGAAAGTAACAAAAAGAAGAAAGAATAGAGGATAAGAGTAATTATGCTTTGGGCACGTCTACATGTGTGCATTTATTGTGCAGTAACCAAAATTACTGTGCGGTACAGGTGTGTGTTTACAGGTGCACGCTCATACTGTGCAGTAAATATGGCTGACTTGAGTGTAAATGCCAACTTGAGTGTAAATTTTGTACCTGTATCATGAAGGCATCAGATTTACGCCAGATTAGTTACTGTGCAGTAGTGCACAGGTAGACACTTTACTGTGAAGTAACACTGTGTGTGGACTGACTAGGGACTAACTTTAGCCCCAAGTCAGACCACACAGCGTTAATGCAGTTTAACATCTTCACGTGTAAATACTGGCCTATTTCTGCTTACTGCACAGTAAATTTAAGCTGTAAATGCATGTATAGACACATCCTTTGAGGCTTTTTCCTTCTGCCAATTTGATTAAATATGTATCCTACCTGCACAGAGCTCTGAAGACATATTTTTACTGTGAAACACTTGGATACTAAAACAATGCATGCCATCAAAGTACATATACATAGTAGTCATTTCAACCCCCTTTTCCTAAGTAGTCATTTCATATACCAAATATATACATAATTTAAATGCCCATTTTCTAGGGAGAAAAGGAATTGAGTTGTGGTCTAGCCCCCATAATAGAATTGTTTATATTACCTAATTGTGGGGAAAGTTTGCATTAGCTTTCCCAAACCAATAATCTTGGAGTATTCCTTCATTTCCTGGTGTTTAAGGGGACCTGGTGGAGAAAATAAATGGAGAAGTAAATATGACTATTGGCTGTAACATCTGAATTTTGTTGGACCTAGGTATTGGCAAGTATAACACAAGGGAAATAATTTTTTTTATCTTAATGTAATAGTGACAAGAGCAGAATATTAAGGATGCAGGGAAGCAGAACATAATCTTTCATTCTCATTGTTCAGCTATAAAATTAAAAGGACTAAAAATGGGTTCAAAGACTGTAAGATCACTGAAGAATTCACTTGTTAAGCTAACCGTGATAAAGCAGGAGTAAAGCACTCCTAGTGTTAAAATAACAATCATATTATTTCAAAGCAATTTTAAAAAGTGCAGCACGGGTGTTCAATATCAAGAACACGCAAGTTCACAGATCTGGCCCTGGAAAAGGTGCAGAAACTAAATAGGAATGCCTACCTTAGGGGTATCAAAGTCACCAGGCCCTACTAGCTGGATAAGTGGCATCAGGCTTGTCTGCAGGTTAAGATGGGCCCACAGATCAGCCTGTGTGCCTCATGCAGCATGTGTCCTGAACAGGTTCCACGTGCTGTGTGTGGCACATGCACCAGTCTGGAGCATGTCACATGTGATGTGTGGGTCCAGTCCATGTCCCACAGGCAGCATCACAGGCTGGATGACCGTGATCTGCAAGTTGTATCTTTGACACCCCTGCCTTAGTTTATCTTCTGACCATCTCCACATTCAAGTGCAGGATGTGTACTGAGGTAGGAATGTATAGGGAGTGGAGAAGAGGGGTGGAAATGCTGTGAAAATTCTGGGTAAAACTGCTACCTATCAGCAGCTGCAGATAGGTGGAAACAATTTACACAACCCTCTAGAGCTGTCTGAATTGCACCACAGGCTGCCCCAGCACAAGCCAGAACTGAGGACAAAAAAGGTGATATAAAATCACGTTATCACAGCTTAAAGATCTGTGCTGTACTCAGTGATTTGGTAGATAGCATTTCCACCCCACGTTAATTTTACTATAGATGCTCCTGTAACTAAACTAACACCCATTCCAGAATGCTGTTACGCTGGAGGGAGAGAGAGGGGGTAGAAGAAAGACTCAGTAGTCTTTTCTGTCATGCCTAAAGTTATTGTGCTTGCCATGTACTAAAATAGTCAAGATTTTTGGACCACCACCAGTTATTTCAGACCACACATTTATAAATTAAGGTTGTTATTCTTGTTTTATAAAGAATTATACAGGATGGGGGAACGGGGAGAGAGACTTAAAAATCACAAAGCAACCACAAAACTAAGTGGGCATAACAATGAACTGGGACCTGGGCTCTATTTTAGTTTTCTGCCACCAACCTTCTGGGTGATTGCAAATTGTTTTACCCCTGCATCTCTCAGATTTCCCATTTCTGAAATAGGAGTGGTGGTTGATGAAGTATCTGGAGATGAAAAGGACTGTGTAAGTTAAGAATTATTAATTTTCAACCACATGGTATATTGCTAGCAAACCTACACATGAGAACAGCAGCTGCCCATATAACCACAGACTTCTGAAAAAGTGTTAAAAGGAAATTTTCTGACAGAAATCTTCATGGTATAGAGGATTTTTGTCCCTTTCTAGAACATCAGTGTGACAGTCAAACCTAGAAAAAGCAGAAAATGTAAAATAGCACAATGCTGCCCTCTTTGAGTAGTGATCCAATCTATAATACTTACTCTTGTGCTCTGCTGTTACAGACACTGCATATGGTTCAGGGAATAAGGCATATTATGACTGTAGCAGAGTTTAACTCGGGGGTGAGCAAAATATGGGCCATAGGCCACATTTGGCTCCCCAGGAAATTTCATCTGGCCTGTGGGCACCCACCAATTAATTGTACCCAGCCCAGCCCATGTGCCTCACTCTCACCCTCACATGCAGAAGGGCCCAGCCCAGCCAGCTTGCCCAGCATCCAGGTGGGGCTGCTGCTGCCATGCTGCATCTGCTCGAGGATCTGCTTGGCTTCTTCAGTCTCCAGCGGCTCTTCCTTTTGTCTCTGCTGCAGCGCTTGCTCTGGGCAACTGGTAGGGAAGCAGTGAGGGTAGAGGGGAGGAAGAGGGAGCTGGAGCTGGGCGGGAGCCCGGATTGCATAGTGTGGGGCTGGGGCTGGTGGGAGCCCAGAGCCCAGAGCCTGCACCCAGGGGGCAGAAGTTTGGGTGGGTGTGTGGGGTTGAGGAAGGGAACTACCTTACACATTGCCCACCCAGTGGCAGACATCCTTTGCCACCGGCGGCAGTAGCAACAAGGCCTCATGGTGCTCATGGCCTATAAAGGCACTGCCGCCCAGTGGCATGCAGCTCCAGCCAGTTCCAGGAGCAGCATGTGGCAGCAAGGAGCAGAGCTAGACTGGCTCACTTCTCGTGCAGGGCCCCCTGTGGTGCACATGCAGCTCCCGGCACTCGTGCTGCACCAGGGGGAAGCCCCGCGTGACAAGCCAGCTGCCTTCCCCACTGCCTGACACCATGTGCAGTTGCTGGGACTCTACCAGGAAGCAGGGGATGGGGCTCTCCACCAATTCCAGCAGAGTCCCAGGCCACTGGTTCCATCATGCAGGGCTTCTCTCTGATGACATGAGTGCTGGGAGGTACATGTGCACCATGGGGAGCCCCAGGCAATACAGGCAGGCCAACCTGGCTCCACTTCTTGCTACCATGTCCAGCTCCTGGAACTGGCTGGAACTGTGCACTGCCAGGTGGCAGCCCGTGCATGGGCCACGAGCACCCTGAAGGCCCATTGTCTGCTGCTGCCAGTGGCAGGGGCTCTGCACCATGGGGAGGGAGAGTCTGTGGAGTCCCCACACCCCCCACCTTCCCTCTCACCCCACAAACCCCACATACCCACACCATGCCCTCACAACCCATCCCATAGATACAGACACCTAGCAACATACCCAATAACCCATACAGCCACACTCCCTCACAAACCTCACACACATCCACATGCACCCCACACCTCACCACACACACACAGCCCCCAACCACACCCCACACTCCCCCATGCACTATATACAAGAGTAAGACTTTATTTTTGAGTTATTATGCAATCACCTCTATATACACTATGCCAGCATTTCTCATACTGTGGGCCGCAACCCAAAAGTGGGTTGCAAGAATATATGAAAGGGCTGCAAACAAATTTTAGAAATAGATCAACCAACTTTAAAAGTGGATTCTCTTTTAAAGGAGAAAAATGTGGGAAACAGTGGCTTTTCCCTTGCAAGCTGGCAGAGTTCCAGCCTGGAAGGGGTTGCTTGGGTCTCCCCCTGCCTCACCTACCCACCCACCCCCTGCCCCACACACCGGAGGGCTGGGGCCTGGGGGCGGGAGGCAGCAGGTGGGAATGAGGGGCACTGAGTCAGGACTGGCCATTAATGTTTACAAATGGGTCATGGTACAAAAAGAGGTTGAGAACCACTGCACTACGCAAATACAAATTGTGACAAAAATATTTTTTGAATTAAATTAAACTATGTTATAATAGATATTTGACTTTTAATATATGATTCGTTTTTTCTCTGGTTCCAAGATGGCAACCCCTACTCCCAAAAGGAGTACTTCTAAGGGAAAGTGAAGGGACTTCCAGTAGCAACGGTCAGGTGTCAGAGGGTGGAACTTCCAGTCCCAAGATAGCAACCAGGGGGCAAATATCAAGGGGCAGGGCTACCATTGCAACCCTCAACAGCTCACCAAAACTCAATAAACAGCCCTTACTAAGCTGAAATAATTGCCCACCTCTGGTTTAACTCCTCTCTTAAGGAAAAACTTGCAATCAAGAGAAGTACCTCAAAAATGAGTATAATTTGCCTTTTATAACCCTCACTCTTTTTGCAACCATTTTTATCTGTATTCTACTTAATGTATCATCACTTACTTACCTCTCGTATACCTCACCCTGCTAATGGTCTTTGAGGCAATAAGTTCCTGTGCACTACTTCTGATCAATCTACAGGATTCCCAGCTAAAATGAAGCAACTGGATCTCTCAAGGTAAACATCCTTCCTTTGTTCTTCAACTTATTTACTATGGCCAAACTCCTGTTCGTTTTTATTACACTACAATCACAGCACTGCCAAACTTTTACAGTGAATTTCTTCACTGGTTGGTACAGCTACACCTGGAATTGTGAAGATGGTTGAACTACATGCTGATAGTTCCCAAGGGGGGAGGCAGAGTTAAGGTTGTGTTGCCATTAAATCTATTTCCTGATTTTTCAGAGGCTTGAGTGTCAGTGAACCTGACATTTTGGAAGGGTACAAGACACCACAGGGCAATTGTAAATCTGCATTAATTAAGCTGTTTGACAGCAAATTGAGTGGCTCATCAAAGTTTAGATTAAACTGATTCCTACCTGATCTAACCCAAAATAGATGTTCACACTGTTTTGCAGAGATTTAAATAAATTGGTTTAAAATCTTACCTTTAATTGATCTGTTGTAATTTTCTCTTATAGACTATTTACTTTAACCAAAAAAATAATTTAGGTGACTTCATAAGCAGTAAACGTTCATTAGTTTAACCACACCAGCTTAAAATTTACTCTTTGTTTAAATTAGTGCATCACTTTGTGTAGACCTGGCCTACAGCTTGATCTTGACTGGAATAAAGAAATCATGTTACATTCTTAAAACACACACACACACATACACACACACACACACACCCATGTTACATTCTTAAAATACACACACACAAACACACACACAATCCCTATTGCTAATATGGTTAATTTAGCTAACTATACTGGAGGTTCTCTATATTCTGAGATTTACCATGAAAGAATTCATACAATACAGATAAAATGTTCACATTTTATTTCACAAAATGAACATTTCAGCAAAATGCATATCATTGGTAATATTTTTTCTGCATATCAGTGGGGCCCAAAGAGCACCAACAGTATATAAAACTATGGCATATTAATGTTACTGATCTATACTCCTTATCAGATATTGGGAATAATGCAGTGTGAGAAAAATGTTCAAATAGAAACTGTACCAAATTTTCACCTGCTGTAACTCCACTGATTTTAATAAAAATAAATCATGAAGCTCTCAAGATAGCCAAAATTGAAAGCACCTTTGAATGATTTAGGCTACACATCTTTCCTGTGCCAGTCTCCATTTCTGTATAATGCAACAGTATTTATCAGAGCAATTTGTAAAAGTTTCCTCATAGAGTCACACCAGGCATTAATCTGAGTCACTAAAGCAACCCCATCTTGGGCGTGTCCACACACTTATTCTGCAGTTGATTAATTAGCTGAACAATAAACCTCACACATCTACATGCCCCTATTAGGCCAGAGCAAATTAATTAACTCTACAGCAGAATTGTTCTTCTAAATACAAGTACTATCCTGCTGTGGAGTTTTTTCATTCTGCAACACTGCACATGGAGACGCTGCCTGGACTGACTGGGGCATGAAGGTGCTTCAGTGCAGAGGTTGCCTTCCAGCCAGCCCCTCTGCAGCACGCTGAGCCAGGGGACTGGCAGGCTGACCCCTGGAGCCTCCTGCTCTGACCGGGCTCAATGACACACTAATTGCATGTGTAGACGCACCTCTTGCAAACACAACTAACCTTTAACCTGCTGTTAATTCAGGGGTGGGCATTTATTTTGGGTGGAGGGCCGCTTATTGAGTTTTGGCAAGCCATCAAGGGCAACATGACAGACAGCCAGGGGCAGTTAAATATTAATTTTCTAAATATTTTAGGGGCCCTACAGGCTGTTAAGAATGGCCTGGCGGGCTGCAACTGGCCCATGGGCTGCATTTTGCCCATCCCTGCTTAACTGGTTACTAACATTTATATATAAGCAAAAAATAAATACATGATTAAATAAATACAAACCAAAATACGCTAAGTCTGCAAACATAATGGCTGAATATAAAATATTTTAATATTGACATTTGTGATAACTACCAAAACTTAAAATTGGTTATATGTTACCAAAAAGCCTTAACATTGTGGTAGCAGTCTTTCAATTTTAAGATAAGCCAATAAAATAATAACTGGGTATTAAAGAAATCACTTACATGACATCACTTTAATGTATATTATAGTCATCATGCTGCAATTTTTTATTTTTTTACATAGTATATGTGAATATTAAACACTTCTTGTTTTGGTAACGTTATACAAGTGCGAAAAGACATTTACATGCAAGTAATTTTTTAAATAAATATCATAGAATACAGCAAAAAGATGTATAATACTTAAATTTACATTTTTTGGACTTTTAAAAAAGAATAATGTGCTTTAGTTTAGAAATCTCAATGTAAATAATTAAAACAAATGCTTTACATTAATTTGTAACTGTTGTAATTGTTTAACAGTTTTGTAAAGCTCTGTAATAGATTTATTTACTAATTATGATTTAATCCTGCAACTAGAACTCATGGAAATAATCCTTACTCATTTCAACAGTTATGTTTATTTCACTGAGATTACTTGCATGATTAAGGATTATTCATAAAAGGAGATGAAAAAGGGTAGGACCTTAACTATATTATGATGCCTGTTTTTTAATGTAACATGCCTAAATTTGGGTCCAGTTCTGTTCTCTCTGAATGCAGACTTGTGCCAATTAATTTTTTCTGCACAACAGAATTGCATAGCAATAAAAAAATTATGTCATTGTATATGAACTTCTTTGGAGGCAACAGAAATTACCAAGTACTTTAACTAATATAACTGTATTATCTCTTGATCACTATAGCAGTCCTTACTCAAAAACTTTTGAAATTCATGAAAGACTTGCCAGAGTCAGTTCCTGTATTGTTGTCAGCACCACACTCAGGGTTGTGTGAATTGTCAGACTTATTAGTATCTGCAGCCAGAATTTGTAATATCCATGACTATAATTGTGATGGGTATGGAACTGGATCATATATATTTTATCAGTGCATCCAACGGTTATGCTGAGGCATGCTTATTATTCCATTTGGGTATTTTTAATCTATGGTCATAGTTTCATAGTTTCTAGGGTCGGAAGGGACCTGAGCAGATCATCTAGTCCGACCCCCTGCCATGGCAGGAAAGAATACTGGGGTCAAATGACCTCAGCAAGATGTTCATCTAACCATTTTAGCTACCACCTAAGGTCACATGCTTTCTGTATCAGAGAAAAAATAAAAGACACTTATTGAATAGGCATAACATTAATTAAAGTGTTTAACTAAAGTGCTGTCCTGAAATGGGGGGCAAAATTTTCTTGTGGTGTAAACTAAATAAATTCAGGTAGATAAATCAAGCAGAGAAACTGATCATCCATTTTTAAATTAGTAAAACTCCATATAATTGCCATATGTCTTTTAATGTATATTTTAGGTATTATTTCCCCTCTTGAATTGAAAATGTAATGAAAGAAATCACTCAATTTCATTCGAAATCTTAGGTAAGCCTTATTGTTTACAAATGTTTCCTTGGATTTAAAGACATTTCTAAGTCATTTTCTAGGAATGAAAAATGTAGCACAGCTTTAAGAAAGCATGCAAGAAACACATTTATTTTTATATGAAGGGTAATTTTTCATTATTAATATTTGAGGAATTACGAGATATAAATTATGGTGAGATTTACCTCTCAAGTGTCAGGAAAAAAAAGAACCATTCAGTGTTTAAAAGTAGACATCCAAGTTATGTGAGTATGCTGTACAGAGTAGTCTTTATGACTCTTTTATCTCACTCAAAGCTCACTGTGTAGATTGGTAAGTTGTCCATAATGGTCCCAATTAAAAAAAAATATGGATCTATTTCTCTCTGTGTGTCTTGTGTAGTCATGCACACCTCTTATACTGAGAATCGCACATTTCTCTTCTTTTTCTTATTTTACATCAATTCTACACTTACATTATATGTAATGTAGGCAAACACCACAAGAGCACATCCAGACAAGTGTGCACATGTGGTATGAGGTGCTGCAGACATGTTTGCAGTGCTGCAAACTGCAAACGTTGTACGTGCAGGCATTCACTGTGCTGTGTGGATTTTTTTTAACGGTGGGAGATCCCAGTGTCAAAAAAGTGGGCTGGCATGTGTGATGGCAGCCTGTATCACCCGAAACTGGAGCTTGGCCAGAGAGAGCCATGCTTCAAGTGCCAGCCAGGCTCTGCGTGCTGGATCACCACCACTAGAGTTCTGAGAAGTCCCAAGAACGACAGGTAAGGCTAATGGGGCCAGCCCAGGTGCTGGCCCTAGCCTTTCCTACCCCACCCAGGGCAACTTGTTGTGCGCCAGAGTGCATGTGCACGAGAATTCCCAAGGGACAAGTAGCAGGGGCACAACTATGTGCCCCTGCTATTTGTCATTGGGAAAATACACATGCATCCTCATCTGGATGTGCCCCAAAAGGGCAAAACAATAGAGAATCAGTTCCTATATTTGTGATGAAATGTAACACTTAAGTTGTGACAACGCATGATCAATATAGACTCCATACAAGCCTGGGCATGTGAGTTCAAGAGTCCTGGTTAAAGATGAAAATAAATTATTCTACTATATGATTATCTATATTTTTCTTGCGAGTTCAATTGGATACAATTAGTATTCTTCACTTTTCCTCATTTGTGCTATATAGTTGTTTTAAACTAACAAAAAGTTAGTGTGTTCTAACAATGAGGTACTTGCATTTCAGTGGGAGGACTGTAAAGTACTTTCTGATCAAGCGTAGTTTTTAAAAAATTTGGAGATCATCTGAGAAAGGAGCAATAAAAGGGCAAATATTATCTGGAGTCTTAAACCTATAACAAAATATATGATTTTGAAAAATTGTATCTATACCTTAATACAAACTAGAATTTTTCATTTGAAAAAACAGTTCTTCATATTTACATAATTTTCAGTTATACTTTTATGAAAATTTTCATGGTAAATCTTGACTAGCCTCATAAGATTAGTTGATGCCAATATGCAAAGACAGTCATGGAACTTGGACCTTGTATAGTATCTGAAAAGGAAATACAATACAAAAAGGAAGTGAACTTCAGACATTAATATTGTGCTTGATTTGGGGGAAAATGGACCCAGAGAGGTGACATGAACTGTTCTGTGTGTTTTTTTAAGATTATCCAGATTGTCTTTTATAGAAAACTCATAGAAGTAGGGTTGGAAGGGACCTTGTAGATCATCAAGTCCAACCCCCTGCCCTGGGCAGGAGATAAAACTGGGCTCAAATGACCCCAGCCAGGTAGACGTCAAGCCTCCTCTTAAAGACCCCCACGGTAGGAGCCAGCACCACTTCCCCTGGAAGTTGGTTCCAGATCCTAGCCGCCCTAACTGTGAAGTAGTGCCTCTGGATGTCTAGTCTAAACCTACTCTCTAACAACTTGTGGCCGTTATTCCTTGTTACCCGAGGGAGGGGGAAGGGCGCTCGGGGGAACAAGGTCTGTCCCAAACCCTGCTGGTCCCCACTAGTGAGTTTACAGATGGCCACCAGGTCCCCCTCTCAGCCTGCTCTTGTGAAGGCTGAACAGGTTAAGGTCCCGTAGCCTCTCTTCATAGGGTCTGCCCTGCTGTCCCCGGATTATGTGGGTGGCCCTCCTCTGGACCCTCCCAATGCTGTCCTCATCCCTCCTGAAGTGCAGCGCCCAGAACTGGATGCAGTACTCCAACTGCAGCCTGACCAGTGTCACATAGAGGGGGAGGATCACCTCTTTGGCCCTGCTTGAGATGCATCTGTGGATGCATGACAAGGTACAGTTAGCCCTACTGACCGTGACCTCGCAGTGTCAGTCCATGTTCATCTTGGAGTCAATAATGACTCCAAGATCCCTTTCTGCCTTCGTGCTCTTGAGAAGGGAGTTTCCCAGCTTATAAGTGTGCTGCTGGTTCCTACTGCCCAAGTGCAGCACTCTGCACTTGTCTGTATTGAAACCCATCCTATTTTCGTTAGCCCACCCCTGTAACCTGTCCAGGTACTGCTGTAATCTGTCCTTCCCTACTAGCATGCCCACCTCACCCCAAATCTTGGTATCATCAGCAAATTTAAACAGGCTGCTTTTCACCCCATTGTCCAAGTCACTAATAAAGAAATTGAACGGTGCGGGCCCAAGGACTGAGCCCTGGGGGACTCCACTGCCCATTTCCCTCCAAGCTGAAAAAGACCCGTCTACTACTACCATCTGAGTACAACCCTTCAACCAATTTGCAATCCATCTGACTGTGTAGGCATCAATGCCACAGTCACTTAGTTTTTTTAATGAGAATGGGGTGGGAGACAGTGTCAAAGGCCTTGCTGAAGTCCAGAAAGACTACATCCACTGCAACACCTGCATCCAATGTTTTTGTGACCTGACTGTAGAAGGCAATCAGGTTGGTCTGACAGGACCTGCCCCTAATGAAACCTTGCTGGTTGCCCTTGAGCATCATCCCTGCTGCTGACCCATCACAGGTGTGCTTCTTGATCATCTTCTCGAAGAGTTTCCCCAGGATTGAAGTAAGGCTAATGGGCCTATAGTGGTCCGGGTCCTCCCTCTTCCCTTTTTTAAAGATGGGGACCACGTTGGCTTTCTTCCAATCATCTGGCACCTGGCCAGAGCACCACAAGTGCTCGTAAAGCTGTGGCAGGGGCCCAGCAATAACCCCTGCCAATTCCCTCAACACCCTGGGGTGGAGAGCATCTGGACCTGCTGATCTGAACACATCCACCCCTCCAGAAGCTCTCTAACCTTGTCCTCCCCAACCTTAGCCTAATGATGCTTCTCCTGAGTCTGTCTGGACTCTTGGTTGGGGAGTCCTGGTCCCTGCACAAGAAAATGGAGGCAAAGAATTTGTTAAAGAGGTCTGCTTTCTCCTCTGGTGCAACCACCAGATTGCCAAGCATATCCTGCAGGGGCCCCACAGTACCCAGTGCCCTCTTCATTCTCCCTATAAATTTAAAAAAGGACTTTTTATTATCTTTGATCCTTGACGCTAGCCCTAGCTCCATATCTGCCTTAGCTTTTCTAACAGCCCTCCTACAGAACCGAACGGTGGAGGTATACTCCTCTTTGGTGATAGCCCTTCCCTTCCACCAGATGTACACCTTTTTGGCAATCAGACATTCACGAATGCCCTTGGTGAGCCAGGAGAGCTTTTGGGCACTCTTGCCCCCCT
This sequence comes from Crocodylus siamensis, assembly GCF_052110815.1. Lineage (NCBI taxonomy): Eukaryota > Metazoa > Chordata > Crocodylia > Crocodylidae > Crocodylus > Crocodylus siamensis. Next base: position 391,137,871 of record NC_143395.1, on the reverse strand, counting down.
TGCTTCTTGTTAGGATTGTCACCCCTTGGGCTCTGAGTATTGTCTCCTTAAGGAATGACCATTCATCTTGGGCACTGAGTTTGCCTACTCTTGAGGACCCCAGCACCTCTCCCAGTAATCTCAACTCACTGAAGTTGGCCCTCTGAAAGTCTAGGGCTACTGCCTTGCTGCAGGCCCCTGTGCACAGCAAGAAAATTATCTATAACATCTCTGGAATTTTATTTATTTGTTCAATTTACATAGACATAGTATATGCTCTAAACAAATGTGTAGTGTTTTTCCTAGGTAACATGAGTTTACTATTTCAATATATTGTCACTACAGCATACATTACACATAAAAGAAAGTTCAGATCCCAGTACATGCCTGAAGCAGCTGGATGGGGCACTGGAAGATGCATATGCTTAACCAGCACTTTTTTCCTCCATCAAAGACAACTCTACTTTGGAAGTAGAGTGCTAAATTTGCCAAATGAAATGTTTTGCTGAAACATTACCATTATTATATTAGCCGACCATAGCATTTTCTCAAGCAATATATTTAGAGTAGGAATTATCATGTGATATGTACATCCAAAATGGATTGTTGGGTACAAGGTGAAAGTGCATATTTTGAATGGTTTTAGTTTAGTTAAAATTTTATTTATAATTTAAAAAAATGCAGTGACTTGACTTCAGAAACATGTCTATTTTAATTTATACAGATGGAGGATTTGTTTATTTCTGTTCTCTACTTAGCATTTTATATACAATGTTATATGGACTCTTCCAATTTAGTTCACTGAAGCAGTTTTATTACAAACTTGTGCCTCCCAGTTCACCTTAACAGTGGCTTAGTAAGTAGCATTCTATGCTTGATAGATGGAAGACTTAGGTTAGACTTTCTCTTTTGGCCTACCTGTGGCTGGTAGCACTGCTGAGATAACTATCTGTAGAGCTGCAAGAAGTTACTGTGTGAGCCACATACAATACAGCAATCCTTGTAGAAAAGTGTCAGTCTCAAGACATTACCTTACCACAAGGCCAGAATTAAAACAGCAAGTATGGCTACTACCAAGGCACAAGAAGCGAGTGAAACAGGCCACAAGGAAGAGATAAAAAAAATCAAACTGTAGAAATGACTACTGTCTTCAGGTTAATTATTCAGACTGAATGCTTTGTGAAGATCAAGGCTTCTTTGGTATTTACCCTTGCTAAAGTCAGTGCAGCAAGTGAAAATTGAGACAATGCTGTGTCTAGACTCCCTCTACCAGGATTAAAAAAATCTTAATTCATCCCATTAAGATGTTTAGTTATGAACAACAAAATATACATATACACAAGCCTACTGAATACATTTTAAACAGAAGGGTTTAAAATAAATAAAACTTACAGGATTTTTTTAAACAGCTTTTAAACAGTTAAAACTTAAGTATGCTATTTTGACCTTGTGAACCTTTAAAATCCTTCAGAGCACTCTGCCAAAAGAGAGAACCACGGGTCCCTGCATTTGTTAAACTGAATTACCTGACAGTAAAACTCAGTTAAGGCTCTTGGCATTGGTGAGACTTCCTCCCACTCAGACCTGTTACTGTGATAGACTTGCACTTCATCTGTAATTTCATCTGGAGCATAGTCACCACCTAGTATGTAAATTTTGTCTTCTATTCCAACTGCTCCTGCGTTAAAGCCAGCACATTCAAAAGATCCTTCCCCTTTCCAAACACAAGTTTCTGGGCAAAAACTGTAAACCTTGTAGGTGGAAAGGTCACATATGTACAATGTGCTGTTCACGGGAACAGCTTTGATTAACGTTGCATGAAAGAACTGTCCAAACTCTGCTACAAGCTCAGACCACTGATCTGTCATAGCATTATACTTAAAGAAACAATCAAGGGATGGATTAAAGGCATCAGTAATTTCTACTTCAGAGCCAAGGACATAAATTATATTTTGACATGCACTTGCTTCTGGATAGTATATGCCTCTTGGTAACTGGCTTACAGATTTCCATTCTTTGGAGAGAGGATTATAAGACTCTACATCCAAAAGACTTCTTGTGTCTTGTGCTCCTTGGGTTTTTCCACCGATTACAAACAACTGATTTAGGGTCATGACAGATGTGTGCATTGTCCTTGTTTTTTTCATAGGTGACACCAAAGAGAATTCATTTTTGACTGGACAGTAACACCAGGTCTGGTCAGTAGCATCATGAAATGGCTCAGCAATATGAAGTCTAATAGTCTTACAGCAGTTCCCTTTGCACCCACCAGTTATAAATATCTTTTCTCCATAACTACATAAACTTGAGCCTGGCAGGTCAATCATGTGTGTATGTGGCAGCTCTTTCCATTTATCAGTTTTGATATTATAGCAAAATGTATGCCTGATTTCTCCATTTTCTTCCGTTTTGTGAACAAATATATATTTTTCTGTTGTTGAAGGACGAGCATCTGGAAACAGTCCACTGGAATTTTGCACACTTTTAATTGCATCATTCATTATTACTAAGCAATTAGCAGTCTTAAACAAATGTTCTTCAGAGTGCAAAAAGTCCTGCAGGGTCTTTTCAGATAAATGATGTAATCTTACTTTTTTAATCAACTGAGGCAGATGCTTCTGTCTTGTTTCTAAGTTATGTTTGGTCCACTGAAGGACAGCTTTCAGCACAGTTTCTTCCTCAGGGACATTTAGTTCATCTGCTTCAAGACATTTTTGTAATATCTCAAAATTCATCTCCAAGAAATCAGCTGATCTGAGCAAAAAGGAAAAATGATGCAGTGCAAATTCTAGTGTATGATCAAACAAATGAACAGACCCATAACTTTCTGACAAGGAAAGCAATTGTAAACAATTGACAAGATCAACAGTTTTTACTAGAAAGTCACTGCAAGCTTTGGAAAGGAGTGAAATTTGAAGAAATGACGACAACTGGAAGAGCATTTCCACATTATCATTTGTTATCTCTGTTTTTCCCGTATAGGCATAATCAAGAAAAGCCTTCACTGCCTTAGGTGACAAATTACTTATAGTAACGCTCCCATCATCTCTTTCTTTCATGTTAACTTCAAACATGGCTCTGCAAATAAAATATAGAAGATACACGCAAAGATTAGATAACACATCTAAAATCATCTTGCAAAGATGGGGAAGACAAGAAAACATGATACTGAAAAGGAGAAGGAAAAATCAACACAGTTCAATAAAATATTACAGCAGATGGGCTGACTAGGGCTAAAATATGAAGCACTATGAAGGTAAGGAAAAGAAATCTAATCTGGTGAAGAAAGAAGAGCCAATGGAAAAACAGATGAAGTTAGATGGTTGAAGTGATAGGGAAGGAAAATGATTTTGGCAACAATGTTTTCAATGGATTTGGGGGACAGAAAATAGACTGGAGCTTTCAAGGCCAGAGAGAAGGAGGCTCTAATGGTACATGAGATGGTACGAATTGGTAGGGTGGAGAGAGAGGAAAGGTTTGTTTTTTTTAATACTCTGTTGAAAGAAGAAGTATTTAAATTTGTGTTCTGGGTTAAAAGAAGACGGCTGAGACAAAAATACTTTTCAGGTTAAAAGCCTGACAACTAGGTGGATGATGGTGAAAAGGTACGGACAGGATGTCAGAAAAAACAGATAGGAACATGGGACTTGGTGAAGAGAAACAGAAAGTCATGGGAACAGATAATAATATTAACTAATAGAATGCAGTGGGAGACAGGGAGGGAACATAGGATGGAGCATTACAGGACCCATCCTTACCTGTCATTCTATGATGCATTGTTCCAAATGATTTAATTTTAAAATGTCACCGCCAGAGAGTAGGGTCTACAGCACTGATGTGTTCAGGCTAAAGCATTTCCAAACTAATTCCTTCATTTCCAGGGTACATTGCCACAGTGTATTTAGGAAACTCATGTTGAGTTTCTAGCACAAAAGTAGCCTGTCTTTTTCATGCAGGTTCTTGGTTTCTTGCTGCCTAGTTTATAAAGCAGTAGGGTCTGTCTGACACACTCAGATCCTTAACTTTCTGCTAGGCTCCTGGATTTTTCCTACAAACAATATGCAGGGAGGATTTTGTTTAATCAGAACTTTCCTGAGTTCCAGGTTACTCAGACCATCTGCATATGCCCAGAGTCATATTACAATGAGCCTGTAACTGCTGCGCTGAATCCTCCATCAACAGAAATTTACTGCAATTAAGAGATTACATCTTGAGTGAAAGCAGCGAGGGTCGCAGCACTCTGTGGCACAGCAACAAAATGAACATTAAATTGTAACTAATATCTCCTTCACACTTCTTGTATGTACTTTGCATTCCATTGTGGTATGTTCTTTAATATAGGGGACCAAGTTCAGCTGTATGAGAAAGTGCAAATCTATTGGATTACATCTTTTTATGCCACAATTGATTGTAGGTCATCGTGTTCTAAAATATTTAATAACATAGATATTCTGTGAAATATACCGTGATATGTTTTGCTTATACCTAGACTACTTGATATGTAATAATACCTCAATAATCCATATTAGCTAATGTAGGGAGCCTAAGAAAAGTGAGGTAGGAAGTAGCTGAAGGAATGAATGAGAAGAAATATTTCTTCTTATACTGTTTCTCTTTTCTTCAGCAATAGTTCTTGAGAAAGTGCTGCCTTTGTGCACAATTCAGAATTCTTCAGGAAAAGAGGAATAAGTTGGTGATGGACTTCCAGCTGCTGAAGGAAAAAATGACCCACATCTTTCAGCTCCTCATCCTATCCTCTCAGTAGGTAGGCAGTGGAAGTGTTTACATATGCATTATTACACAGTAACTTAAGTTATTGCGCAGTAATGATGGCAACTTACGCTGACTCGGGAGTAAATTTGCTACCCGCATGATGCAAATAGCAAATTTACTCCTGAATAGCTACTGTGCAGTAACCCTGCTTGTGCGAATTGACTTGAGAGTAACTTTATTCCCAGGTTGGTGCACACACAGTGTTACTGCACTGTAATGGCTACATCTGTAGACGCTGGTTTAAAAACCACATAACTGTGCAGTAATTTACTGCGCAGTAAATGCACACAGACACACCTGGTGAGTACGTTACTTGCTTCCTGTTACTCTTGATTGTCAAGGAGGGACGGGGTAGTTTTCATAGGAACTGCTGCAGAAACAGGTGGGAAGCAGAATTATGGAGGTAACTTTTGTAAAGAACTTCTGCTCCCTGTAGTGTTGCCAGCCAGTTCCTCTTCACTCAGAGGGATTTGGCATAAGAACTGCGTTTTCAGTGAAAGCATCAGGAGAAGCAGCTGGTAGGAAGAACAAGTAGCAAAAGTCTCAATATGTACTCAGTGAGCATCTCAGGGCTTCAGTTCATGGCAGGGGCTGGGCTAGGCAATGTTATGTTACTCCGTTTTTACCTTCTTGATAATATTACCTCATTTTCAGTAGTTTTAATTCCTCAGCAAAGAAAAACATGTTTTGTGCTTCAGTGAACAGTATACCTGGAAATATACTTTCAGTGTAGATTTGCAAATTTGTGCCTTACTAGAGCAAAGATTAACAAGATTCTTTGGTAATGAAGATTAGTCATGTTGTAATAGAAAAGACTATATCCTTTATATGGATGAGCAAAAATCATTCATTAACCTTTATAAATCCTGGTACCATAAGGAAAGTTGACCAACCCATTTACTGTCTGGGTGCTGAATTTGACATTTGGACAAATTTGTAAAAAATAAGAAAAAAATAAAAATCAACCTTAGATTTTAAGTTACATTTAAACCAAACATCTCCCTTCTTAACGCATCAGAAAAACTGTAAAATGTATTATGAAGTTTATTGTATAATGTTGTGGACTAATTTACTATAATATAAAATATATTCATGATCTGCCTGTTGCCATTCTACAATAACAATGTCTGAGATGTGAGTATTAGGACCTCCAAACCCATATTCCATTTTGTGGACATTTATGTGGATACAGAATACACATAAGCCTGGCCTTTCCACTATGCTTAATAAGTAGTTAGGATAGTATATTTACTTGTTAAATTGTAGGCTGATGTGCACTTCAGATTCACAGCTATTCTACTTTTTCTAATATGCATGTCTAAATTTAGGCCCAGATTAGGAGCCTAATGAAAGTATACATAATTTACATATATGGTTATAATACATACGTATTACATGCATAATTTAACAATCTTTAATATAATGCTCAAAACTAAGAATAAATACAAGTCATGCTGATCTATTTTATAAATATATATGGTTATACTTTCCCTACCAAGAACATAAAAAATATCCATTCCCTTCAAAATCATACTACAAGCAACTTTACCTGAAAAAGTCACTGCATGCTGCCAGCACGCAACGATGACAAGGAATAATTTCATCTTTTACAAGTATTTTAAAGTCAAAAAAAATATTTTGTTCTCTGAACCTTTGCAGTACTTTTAAAATTTGTATCCCATGACCTTCAGCCACTAAGGAGTTTGTTTTCTTTTCAGGAACAGAAATTCCATTGCAAGTTGATCTGTTAATGGTATCCCATTGATTGTCCATGTTTTCATCAAACTATTCGTAGAACTGAAATGGAGAAATAAGTCACTGATTGTATAATGCTATTTCAAATTTTAATACATAAATAATGCTGTCAAATTTGTTCATTATGTGAGGTTTTTCAGTGTGGTTAATTTGACCCTATTAATTTTAGCCTGTGAAATACAGATACATATAGATCAATAAAATACAGTAAACACAGCTATGATTCTTATATGATTTTTCATTAGTACAGCAAAAGTTCTGTTATCCAGCACCCATAGGGAATGAGGAGTGCCAGATAACTAAATTTGCTGGTTACCTGGTTGGGCCACCGCCCCTCCCACAGCATCCAGTGCGCCAGGCTTTCACCCTAGGCTTTCACTCCCTGGCATCAGTGTGTTGGGGGACAGGGAGAGGGGCCCTGCACAGGTGTCATTGTGCCGGGGGACAGGGAGGGAGGCCGTGCGCAGTCTGTTTTGGCCCGGGCTGTCGCAAAGTGGGATTTGGCAAAACTGGAAGTGGGACTTCCGGTTTCATTTTTGCCACGTCAGCCATCATGCCAGTTAATAAAGTGCTGGATAACACGGCTTTTACTGTATTTAGTTTAAAAGACTGTACTGTCTCTTTACTATGGCATACGTGGGGAGACAGTGCATGAACTAGACTGTCCATCTTTACACTCACATAGATGGCTACATTTGCTACGTTTGTCCTTGGTAACTGCAAGGGAGATGAGCAGCTATAATGGAACCATTAGTCTGCTTTTGCTTATTTAGAAGAATGGAGTAGGCACAATGTTGAACTCCCATTGCCAGGAGCTAGGACAGATCAGGCAGTAGGAAAAAAGTTACTTCCTGATCATGAAGAAAAAGAAAAGGAATTTTAACTTTTCATCGACTGCCATTATTAAAATAAAATACACACACGCTATATCTTATAGGCCTTGTAGCAGGCCAGTAGGGGGTGCTCTTCCACTGAGCCACCCACCTCACTGCGCCTGACCACCTACCAAGCTCTGAGTGCCTCCCTGGGGGCACCTCATGTCTGGCCAAGCCCCTTCCTGGAGCACACCCACAAGCCCAGGGGTAGCGCTGCCACCACTTACAAGTCTCAGTCTGTTAGTGGCTCTGTGCTTCGTGAGGTACACAGGTTTTATGGATCTGAAAGGGGTACTCGACTCACTACAAGAACTTGAGGTGCTTCCCTTAGTCTGAAGCACAAACAGTCAGCCAGACTAAGGCGACCCCCAGGCATAATCTAGACACTCTCCCAATAAGTCTCCCACACTGAGTATAGAGGAGAACTTTATTAACTAGAAGGAGTAGGTTTGGAATAGGGTACAGGGTAGAGCAGTATAGAGAAATACCTAAGAGCAAAAGGGGTGGCTGGGGAGCCTTTGATCATGCATCTGAGTTACTGGAAGCTATATATCTACGTGGATTAATTTAATAGATTTCATAGACATTAGGGGCTGGAAGGGACCTCATGAGATTGCGTCTAGCCCACTGCCATAGGCAGGAAGTCAGCTGGGATCAAGTGACCCCAGCAAGAAATAAATCCAGCTGCTTTTTAAGAAGTCCAGAGTAGGTGCTTGCATCACTTCTGAGGGGAGTTTGTTCCAGACCCTGGACACATGCACTGTAAAGAACTTTTTTCTTATGTCTAGTCTAAATCGGCCATCCTGGAGTTTATGGCTGTTAGACCTTGTTATCTCTTGGGGAGGTCTGGTGAACAGGTGTTCTCCCAGGTCCTGATGTACCCCTCTTATGAAGTTGTAGGCTGCTACCAGGTCCCCCCTGAGCCTTCTCTTCTCCAGACTGAAGAGTCCCAAGTCCCTCAGCCTCTCCTCATACGGCCTTCCTTCCAGGCCTTGGATCATATGAGTGGCTCTCCTCTGGACTCTCTCAATCTTCTCCACATCTCCTGAAGTAGGGGGTGTGAACAACCAGAGGATACCATGAGCACAGGTCCAGCTAGAATAACACCTCTACACTACAGCGGGAGCTCCCAGTCCACTCCAGATCTGCTTTACCACCTCATCCAGCGAGGAGGATTGGTGGGAATCAGCGGCTGCGTCAATATCTGGGGCCGAGCAGGGAACTGGGGAGGAGAGGCGAGTAAGCATGAAAGACGACAGGCAGGTAGGACGGTTGCCATACCCAGCCCAAGACAGAAGTCCCTGGGAATGGGGCAAAAGACTGATCTGGGTCTTGTAGGCTCGGAGGAGTCCTCATTAAAAGGAAAAGAAGAGTGAGAGAGCGAGAGAGAGAGAGAGAGAAAAGGGACACTCTCTCGGCTTGTTTTTGTGTGCTGATTAACCATCGCGGGCAGCCAATTAAGCCGTGCACAGTGGCAATTAGAGGGGGAAGGAAAAAAACCAAAAAACCATTTGCCTGTGGCACCGACATTCAAGCACCTGGGAGAAGGCAAGCAAAGCAGAAGGGGTTGTCTTGACCCTGACAACTGGGAAGGGGACTCGGCATGGTCAATACATTTTCTTTTTTGTTTGGCTTTTTTGTTCCGTCTTTTGCTGGCACAGAACTCAGCAGCGTGAACCAGCAGTCAGTCGTTGTTGGAGCGGGGAAGCCATCACCCCTCCCTTTTCATTTACATCCTCAAAACATCAAAGTCATGGCAGGAGAGAATAGAGAAAGAGAGAGAGAGCCACCCCAAGCAGACTGACAGAGGGTCACGACATGCGGGAGAGGACCAGTGAATGCCAATCAGGTGCAAAGGCATGCCCCCCGTATCCAGTGACTGCTTGACAAGCTGCTGCATTGGCTGGGAATATCAGTGACGGCTGAGAGGAAACCAAAAGAATGGAAGTTCCTGTGGTGGCGGTGACAGCTGGTGTGGATCCTGTCCAGCAGATGCTACACTTGGTGGGACAAGTCCTCCAGCAACAGCAGCAGCAATTGGCACAATAGTTGGTTTTGAAGTAAAGCTAGATCGAGCAACAAGCTTGGCACCAGAGTGATGCGGTCAAATTGAGAATACCAAAAGATGTTGATACATGGTATTCCTGGAAAGTTTCAAGCTGGCCGCCTTGGTGGCCAAGCTGAAGAAGTCCCGATGAGCTGGGCAGTTGCGGGTCTTGTTAATAGTGAAGGCCCAAGTAGCCTATCGATCCATGATGGGACTACGAGAAAGTCAAGAAGGAAATCTTATACCAAAGATTTGCAAAAAAAATGTGGCCTGGGTAAGGCAGAAACTAAGTATCTGGGTTTTATGGTAAGGACTTAGTTAGGTTTTATGCTTCAGCACTAGTGAGGCCACATCTGGAGTACTATGTCCAGTTTTGGGTCCCTCACTACAGTGGGGGTTACAGTGGACAATCTGGAAAGAATCCAGTGGAGAGCAATGAAAATAGCTACAGAGCTTGGGCACATGACATATGAGGAGAGGCTGAGGAAACTGGTTTTATTTAGTCTGGAGAAGAGAAGACTGAGGAGGGGATTTAATAGCAGCCTTCAACTACCTGAAGGGTGGTTTCAGAGAAGATGGAGCTAGACTGTTCTCAGTGGTGGCAGATGACAGAACAAGGGGCAACGGTCTCAAGTTGCAGCAAAGGAAGTTCAGGTTAGAACTTAGGAAAAACTGTGTCACTAGGAGGGTAGTAAAGCACTGGAACAGGTTACCCAGAGAGGTTGTGGACTCTCCATCCTTGGCAGTTTTTAAGGCCCAGTTAGACAAAGCCTTGATTGGGATAATCTAGTTAGGGATGGCCCTGCTCTTAGCAGGCGATTGGACTAGATCAGTGTTTGTCACCCATTTTTGTACCAGGACCCATTTGTAAACATCAACAGCCTGTCCCGACACAGTGCACTGCACTCCCGAGCCACTGCCTCCTGCTCCCCAGTGTGTGGGGCAGGGGGTGGTTGTGTGTGGCAGGGGGGGTGTCAGGGATATGGGGTGGCCTCAAGCAGCCCCTTGCAGGTTTCCCATGTTTTTTCCTTTAAAAGGAGAATCCATTTTTAAAAATGTGTCATATATTCTTGCAACCCATTTTGAGTCACAACCCACATGTTGAGAAACACTGGACTAAATGACCTCCTGAGGTCCCTTTGAACCCTACTTTTGTATGATTCTTTTATTCTATAGGCTTGATTCTGACAAACTTTACTGAGAGAGGTAATTCTAGCTTTTACAAAAGTAAGCCAGAATTATACTTCTTAATTGTGCTAGCACATCTTAATTGTGCTGAGGACTGAAGGAAGTCCCCAGAAGTTTGCATAATTTAAAATGCTAAGTTTTAGGCGAGGAATAATAGTATACTGCTTAGCTAGGAGATACACAGGCATTTCAGTCTGAATACAAGGTCAGAAAATGCAGGGATGCACGTTTTCGTAATTTCCTCCTATTTATATTCTCACGGACATCCTGTCTCACTTTTAGCTTCTTTCATTCCTTGAAGTCTCAGAAAAGCAGAGACTCCCTATGCCTGCAGAAGGGTGATTTCACCTGAAAGCTTGCAAAGAAATTTTTCCAATGACTCAGTTGGCGTAATGAAAAGATATCACAACTACCTAATAAACCTTGCTTGCCTATGTCCTTAGACCAACATGACTACAACCAAAAACCCAGCAAGGAATGAACCTGTCATACTGCAAGCACTTCACCGCCTGGTCATCCCTGGCTGGGACATGCAGGGTGCAGTCACTGCAAAGCCGGGCCAGAACTGGGATAAAGGTCTCCCTGGTCAGGGACTGTGCCTAGGCACAGCTTGCACAGGTACAGGCAGAGGAAAGGCTGGTAGTACCAAGGGTTTTCCAGCTATCCTGTTGATTTTCCTGCTAGCTTCTTCTTCCTCTTCTGCAGCTATATCCTGGAAAAAAATCCCTCTTTCTCCTTCACCTGCTTCGATTCAGCAACTTTACAGAGAAAGAAAATGGCTGGGAAAACTCTCCACTCAAACTCCCCCATTTGCTAGCCCTGTGTCACTGTGATTGGTTGTTGTTTCTCCTATTACATCCATACATAATCTAAATTTCTAAAGCAGACCCTCAGCTACTGTTTTCTTTCCACAAAATATAGGATCTAATGCGGAGTACCATTTGAACCAGCAATAAAGAACACAGAGAAGAAAGGAGCTCTAAAATAACTTAAATTAGTCCCTCATTACCAGAAACAACCACATCATGTAATTCCTTTCATAAACTAATCCAATTTCATCTTAAAAATGGTTATTTTTATTTCTACCACCGCTTCAACTGGAAGGCTGCTCCATAACTTCACTGTTCAGTGGTCAAAAATGGAACTTTTGGATTCTGAACTACTGAATTTCATCCTCTCTCTGTTACTCCAATCTTCAAATCACTCAATTCTTTCTGTAGCAAATGATACCTCCTAAAAACTTTGAGCTACCAACACATTTCATCAGTATTTTCTTACTAATTTTTGCCAGGGCCTTTAATGAAAATATTAAATAATATTAGTCACATGATTGATCCTTGAGGAACTCCACTAACAATCTCCCTCCAATTCAATATTTGTCTTTCAACAATATCCACTGTCAGCTGCTCTGTGGCCAATTCCTTAATTAACTAACAATTCTTCCACAGATTCCCATTTTATACAACTTGATTAGTAATCTCACAAGCATAAGGGAAGGGAATATATGCTCAAACCAGCAGAATCATATTTGAAAAAAGGTAAAACAAATTGATTATCTGCATTTAACTATGTCCAATAAGCAAATTGGAAGGAAAATGGAATTCATATATGGTCTTAGAGACAATGAATAATCAATCATTTAAACTTCAAAAGGATTCCTTTCTGATATGAAACTTCCAGTTAGGGTGAAAAAATAAATTCCCGTGCAATTCATGCCAAAGTTTATTTCTCCCAGGCAAAGCGTTTACACATGCACTCATGACCACAGCATGTTAAACTAGGGCACATATGGGCACATGTGTAGACAGTAGCACTTTGAATCAAAAAGCCTGAGCCTGAGCCTCAAGAAAGGGAGGAGAGTGGATCTGGCTAACTACAGGCCCATCAGCCTGACTTCTATCCTGAGGAAGATCTTAGAAAAGTTTATTAAGTAGGCCATCCTTGATGGACTGGCCCAGGCTAACATCCTAAGGGATAGCCAGCATGGGTTTGTTGCGGGTAGGTCTTGTTTGACCAATCTCATTTCCTTCTATGACCAGGTGACCTATCACCTGGACAAGGGAGAAGAGATTGATGTCATATATCTTGACTTCAAAAAAGCCTTTGATCTGGTATCCCACGATCACCTCTTGGCCAAACTGCCCAGTTGTGGCCTTGGCTCCACCACAATCCGCTGGCTGGGAAACTGGCTTCGTGGTCGGACCCAAAGGGTTGTAATTGATGGCAGTCACTCATCGTGGTGCCCTGTGACCAGTGGGGTCCCTCAAGGCTCTGTCCTGGGACCCATACTGTTCAACATCTTCATTAATGATGTGGACATTGGAGTCGGAAGCGGACTGGCCAAGTTCGCCGATGACACCAAACTTTGGGGCAAAGCATCCACGCCAGAAGATAGGCGGGTGATCCAGGCTGACCTGGACAAGCTCAGCAAATGGGCGGACGAGAACCTGATGGTGTTTAACACCGAAAAATGAAAGGTTCTCCACCTTGGGAGGAAAAACCTGCAGCATCCTTATAGGCTTGGCAGTGCTACGTTGGATAGTGCTACAGAAGAAAGAGACTTGGGGGTCATCATTGACCACAAGATGAACATGAGCTTGCAATGCGATGCTGTGGCTAGTAAAGCGACCAAAACGCTGGCTTGCATCCATAGATGCTTCTCAAGCAAATCCCGGGACGTCATTCTCCCCTTGTACTCGGCCTTGGTGAGGCCGCAGCTGGAGTACTGCGTCCAGTTTTGGGCTCCACAATTCAAAAAGGATGTGGAGAAGCTTGAGAGAGTCCAGAGGAGAGCCACGCACATGATCAGAGGTCAGGAAAACAGATCTTACGATGATAGGCTGAGAGACATGGGACTCTTTAGCCTGGAAAAGCGTAGGCTCAGGGGTGATCTGATGGCCACCTATAAGTTTATCAGGGGTGACCACCAGGATCTGGGGGAACGTTTGTTCACCAGAGCGCCCCAAGGGATGACTAGGTCGAACGGTCACAAACTCCTGCAAGACCGTTTCAGGCTGGACATAAGGAAGAATTTCACTACTGTCCGAGCCCCCAAGGTCTGGAACAGTCTGCCAGCGGAGGTGGTTCAAGCACCTACATTGAACACCTTCAAGAGTAAATTGGATGCTTATCTTGCTGGAATCCTATGACCCCAGCTGACTTCCTGCCCTTTGGGCAGGGGGCTGGACTCGATGATCTCCCGAGGTCCCTTCCAGCCCTAATGTCTATGAAATCTATAAATTGATTCAGTCTTTGCAGGTTAGTCTAAGCTGTGTAGATTGCACTGATTGGCAAGTGAATAGACATTCACATTTGATTCCAGAAATGCAGCCACCTGCTTGCAGTGGCTCAGGCTAGAAGTGGGGGGGGGGGGGGGGGGGGGGTTTGACGGCACTAGAGTGAGTCCTGGGCTGGAGGGAAGCTGAAATGAGGGTGGGGGGGCAGGCCCAACTATAATTGCAGAGCCAGGCTCGTGATTAGCCCCAGCTTCCCCCACACATGGCCCTCTGTGCCTGCAGCCAGGTTACATCCCCACTTCACCCTGCAGCCAGATCCACCTTGGTGTTCGGCACTGCTTGCCACTCCTCCGAAGGAGTTGGCCCAGGTTCTGCATGGTGGGCTCTGCCTGATGGGATCTTTGGCATGGGACGGAGCCAGCACCGTGTTAGTGTGCACACTGCTCCTCCCTTCCCCTCAGGCTACCAGCATCTGGCTACACTCCCTCCTGCTCCCTGCTCCTGGAGTAGCACGGGGGAAGCTTGTTTATGTGCATGGGGGAAACTGGTTTATATGCACTGAACTTATGTTCTGTTATAGGTTTAAACCAGTTTCTGATCAGGTAAGCTGGTTTATGTGTAACTTCTCTCCCTAGTCTTTACTGCAGAGCTAATTAGTCAACTCAACAGGAAAGCATACATGTAGATGCACCCAGTGAATTGGGAACTCTGTGAAAAACTTTTTTTAAGGTTTCAAAATTTCATTAAGTCACTCAAATTTTTTCATTTTACAAATGGAACAAATAAAAAAGGACTCAAATTATTTCTATGTACTTTTTTCTATATGAAGAATAAATACAAGGGAGATGCCTTGTTGGACCTAGTGCTGGCCACAGGTTACGACCTGGGCTGCAGATGTTTGACCACCTGGGCAACAGTGATCATCACCTGCTGGAATTCACCATCCAGTGAAGGTGCAAGGTGGCAAAGCCCTACAGCAAGAAAGCAGCCCTAGATTTCAGGAGGGCGGACTTCAATGAGCTAAGGAGAATAGTCGGGAAAGCACTGAGGTCCCGGAGGGGAGGGGAGCCAAAAAGGGAGGCATAGACCCAATGGAAGGGAGGGGCCATCACGAGGGAGGATTATACTGAAGCTGCTCAGGGCTGCAGGGGGGCAGTCAAGAAGGTCAAGGTGAAGATGGAACTGGGACTAGCTTCCTGGATGAAGGACAACAAGAAGTCCTTTTTTAAATACATAGGGGGCAAAAAGAAGGCTCCAGATAATGTGGGGCCCTGGGAGAACACGCTAGGAAATTTGGTCATCACACCAGATGACAAAGCCAACATATTTAATAATTTCTTTGCCTCCATTTTGCTAAGCAGGGACTGGAACAGTCACCCCCCTTCTGGGACCCTAGATCCCAGGAGAGGCGCACCTAGGCCAAGGGTTAGTGAGGAACTAGTTAGGGAACTTCTGGAAGGACTGGATGTATTCAAATCAGCTGGTCCGGACGATCTCTGAGGGAATTGGCTGAGGTCATTGTGGGATCCCTGGCACGACTTTACGAGCACTTGTAGTGTTCTGGTGTGGTGCCAGAGGACTGGAAGAGGGCCAATCTGGTTCCCATCTTCAAAAAGGGGAGGACGGGGGACCCAGGAAACTATAGGCCAGTTAGTCTTACCTTGATCCTGGGTAAGCTTTTTGAGAGAATTATTCTGGCGCATATCCACGAGGGGCTAGCAGGGGAGATTAGGCTTAGAGGCAACCAACACAGGTTCATTAGTGGCAGGTCCTGTCAGAACAACCTGGTGGCCTATGACCAGATCACCAAATCCTTAGATGCAGGGATAGCAGTGGACAGTCTTCCTGGACTTTCGGAAGGCCTTCGATACTGTATCTCACCCTGTTCTCATTAAGAAACTGGGGGACTGTGGTGTTGACACCCACACAGTCAATTGGGTCGCCAACTGGCTGGAGGGCCGCACCCAGAGAGTGGTGATGAATGGGTCATTTTTGACTTAGATGGATGTGGGCAGTGGGGTTCCACAGGGCTCGGTCTTCGGGCCTACACTGTTCAACATCTTCATCAGTGACTTGGTCAAGGGGGTAAAAAGCACCCTGTTCAAATGTGCTGATGACACTAAGATGTGGGGGCATGTGGGCACGCTAGAAGGGAGGAATAGGCTGCAATCGGACCTAGATAGGTTACAGGGGTGGGCGGATGAGAACAGGATGGGATTCAACATTGAGAAGTGCAAAATGATGCACCTGGGGAGGAACAACTGGCACCATACCTACAGGTTGGGGAACTCCCTTCTTGCCGGTACAGAGATGAAAAAGGATCTTGGAGTCATCACTGACTCCAAGATGAACATGCGCTGGCAGTGTGGGGATGCAGTCAGGAAGGCCAACCATACCTTGTCATGCATCCACAGGTGCATCTCAAGCAGGTCCAAGGAGGTGATTCTCCCCCTCTGTGTGACACTGGTCAGGCTGCAGCTGGAGTACTGTGTCCAGTTCTGGGCGCCGCACTTCAAGAGGGATGTGGACAACATGGAGAGGGTCCAGAGGAGGGCCACTCGCATGATCAGGGGGCAGCTGGGCAAGGCCTATGAGGAGAGGTTATGGGACCTGAACCTGTTCACCTCCACAAGAGAAGGCTGAAGGGGGATCTAGTGGCCTGTTACAAACTAGTCAGAGGGGACAAGCAGGCACTGGGGAAGCCCCTGTTCCCCCTAGCACTACCAGGACTGACCAGGAATAACGGTCACAAGCTGGCAGAGGGTAGATTTAGGCTAGATATCAGGAGGCACTACTTCACGGTCAGGGCAGCTAGGATCTGGAACCAACTTCCAAGAGAAGTAGTGCTGGCTCCTACCCTGGGGGGTCTTTAAGAGGAGGCTAAATGTACATCTTGCTGGGGTCGTTTGACCCCAGTACTCTTTCCTGCCATGGCAGGGGGTTGGACACGATGATCTGCTCAGGTCCCTTCTGACCCTAGAAACTACGAAACTATAAATACCTTTTTGAAAGTGAATTTTATTTCCTGGATATTTGTAGAATTCTAGATTTATGGTAACAGCAGTTAAGTGTTGAAAGTCAGACAACATCTTAGCCTTACATGGGAGTCAAAAGAAAGGTAAATGATATGGAAGACAAACTATATCTAATAGATAACTATGACAGTATATCAAAGTGACAATTCATCCAATTTGTATTCTGGGAAGAGCATTATGGCCCATTTTAGGAAACCTACTACAACAAAACAAACAAACAGAACTTCAGCATGAACTTCTTGAGATAGAAATAGTTTCATGCTATATTTATACAACTCCTAGTATAATGAAACACTATCTTAGTTTAGTTGTTTAGGCACTCCGGTAATACATATATGAATAATCTGACTTCTGACTTCCCTGGCTACAGTCTTCAAAGGTTGCAATTTTCAGCTGTTCTATTAGAACAATATTACCAAACAAGTCTTATGGTCTGGAACCAGCACATGGAAGATAACAAAATTTGGTATTTAAAGTGGAAAATTCTCAATGGACATGTCTACACAAGATGTTTACTGAGGAGCAGACTAATTAGTTCTGCAGTAAACATCTTGGTGTCTACATATGCAGCCCTATCAGGGTGCAGGAAACTAATAAAATCTGCAGCAGGGTAGCACTTGTGAATACAAGTATTATCCTGCTACAGTTTTTTATCCCCAGCACCACACATATAGACACTGATGTGGCTGGCTGGGGTGTGGGGACTGCTTACTAACTAGCCCTGTACTGAAGCACCCTTGTGTCCTAGCCAGCCCTTCCACAGCATGTCGATCCAGGAGGGGAACAGCCCTGTGCTGTCAGGCTGATCCCCATACACCCCCTGCTGATTGGGGTTGCATTAAAACATATGTGTAGATACACCCAACGTGAAGAAAAAAAGAAACTAAAGTGCATAGTGCCATCTCCTTTCTAAACTTATGTAAGAAACAAATCATCCTCAGGGCGCTGAACATCTGCAACTTGTTGCTAACATAATGGAATTAAATAAAAGCATTTCTTCTAAGTAGTATTTAACTAGGCGTGAAGTTGCTTGTCAAGTCTGAGGAAGGGCAGTTTTTGCCCTTTGCTAAAATCTCTCCCAACTATAAGTTGGTCTAATAAGAGATATTACCTCACAAATTCTGCTTCTCATCCTGAACCATCCCAGCTTTAACACGACTTTAGAAATGCCTGTTTATACTAAATAAAGGAATCAACTTTCCATTAACTCAGAGTATAAAACACCCTGGAATGTAATCTCTCTTCAGTCCTTGGTGGGAGAAATTGCTTTACTTAATGGTTTGTAGTAATTGTCTGTCCGACACAAGTGGATACTTTAGGAAAAACATTTCCCCCACAGACAGACACTTGCCTGTTTCAGTCATCTGGTGGACTCTTCCTACTAGATATCATTTTTTTAACAGATACGAATGGATATCCTAGGATATATTTTCTCAAGAGGAAAGTATTGTGACCATAGAAAATAAAGAATGGTAGAGAATTTGAGAATTGCATATATTTGTGATAGATTTTAATTTTATTTTCTGCTTTTCTTTCCACTTTAATACCAGGTATCACTGTAAAGCATACAGTTTATTTTAAAATGTTTATAACCTTAATAATTTTAGCTGCCTTTGCTGCTTCTAAACTGAATTTTATAGAATACTATATAATCTGGCAAGTTATATCATGGAAGCCCATGTTAAAATCTAACATTAAGAATAAAGGAAATCCCTATAATTCTAAAGGACATTTACCTAAACAAAAATGTTCAGATTTTTTTTTTTGGTATCTCAGGATGTTTTCCCATATTCCAATAGGTACTTAAGTGAATGGAATGTTGACAACTTGCTCCAAATTTCTAGATACAGAAATTCATGCACATTAACAATTTAGACCCTCATCCCACAAAGCTTTAGTCATACAAAATAAGAATTATTTAAATGCAGGATTGGAACCTCAGCCCCAGGCCTGTACATACTTATGCACATGAATAGCCCCAATGAGTGCACTGAGACAACTCGTGTGTGTAAACTTCAGCGTGTCTGTAAAAGTTCATGGGCTTGGCACCTGAAGGGTCTCATCCAAAGTAAATGGGAGTTGTTTCAAACTATTTGCATTGGTCTAATAAAATATATCAGATTTACCCAAAGAACTCTGTCTGCCCATATATGTCCTTAGATCAACATAGCTACAACCAACACACCTGTTCTATTCATCCAAAACTCACTGAAATTAAATGATTAGCCTGTAAATTCTTTCAGGCAAGAGATACTATTTCACTATGCTTCTTGTATGACCTATCATCCTTTTGTACATTGGAAAGTAATAAAAATATATAGAAGACCTGTCTCATACAACCATTTTTATTTAGGTATTCATAACTAGCTTCTAAATTAATGTTCAGGAAGTGGAATACAAGTGGTACAACTGACCTCTGGGTGGTTTTGAACTTTGTATTTAAAATATAACAGTAGATCATATCAAAATTGGCATTGAAATTCTCAACTTATTCTATTAGGGGACCTTACTCTTTAGAATACTTAATTACCCATCAGTTATGATCAAGAAATAGTAAGTAACATCTACATTCTAAGAGGCCCCCAAGGCTCTGTTTGTTACAAAGTTTTGTCAGCAGGAGTTAACTCAAAAACAGCCAACACTATTGAGCCACCACAGCATGTACATACCACCAGGCTTTTCTCTGATAGAGCCCCCCCGCCATAATGTTCCATTTAAACAAAGTAACCCCAAATTCACATTTCTCCATGATTACAATGAAACACCACTAATATATATTATTATTATATTTTTATACACATTTATATATATCTATTAGTAGCGTTTCATTGTAATCATGGAAAAATGTGGATTTAGGGGGTTACTTTTTTAATGGAAAATCTGGGATTTTTTTTTTTAATCAGAGAAAACTAGGGTCCCTCCATATCACTGTACTTGTACTGGTAGTAAGAATTCTCACCACAAACAGCTGTGTCACCTGCTTGACACACTGGAAGGCATCCAGGGGCTTGTTAACATATTTTAATAAAATGCACTGTCAAATAAGGAAGAAGCACATTATGGGATTCTGAGACTGCCTTGAGAGAATAGTGTGGGTTTAGCATCTTCCTTCCACAATGCTAGTCTCTAAACACTAGAAATTCATGTCATTCCTTTGTAGCTGCACTATCTGACCAGTTGCAGTGAGAAGCAGAATCTAGGCAGTTGTGGAGGGAAGGATGGTTGAATAAAGAGAATCAGTAGACACTACAGAAAACAACTAGGAGTCACAGGCTAACAGATTCACTCACAGATCACACAAACAATATTAAACACGAGTTCTTGCTTTTGCAAGTCTAGGATGATAGGCAGTAGCTACAATATGTTCACGTGCAGAAGGCATCCTTAGGCTAAGCACAGACATTCAAAAGCCTGAGGCTGAATTGATTCAGTTTTTGCAGAGTAGTCTATGCTGCAAAGTTTGGACCAATTAGCAAATGAACAGATACTCACTTTTGATTCAGGAAACGCAGCCACATGCCTGCAGTGGCTCAAGCCAGAAGCTGGGGAGTGCTACAGCATAGCTCTCTGGCATGTAGCCAGCATGGGCTGTGTATTTACTTCCTCTTTCTGCTGCCCCCAAGGTCTCTAGGATTTGCGGTCCACAATCACATCAGCAGGACTCTGCAGGGTTGCTTATCACTTCCTCTTCCTGCTTCCAGGTGCCTCTGGGATTTGTAGTCCACAACTGCAGCTAGCACTAAGTAAACCAGCAGAGCAGGGCAGGGCAGGGCAGTTCTCTACTTGGGGGATGGTGAATTTAACCCTTCTCCTTGGCCCCAAACCTTAGCCAGGTTTTGCCTGGGGGGCTAGTGAGCTAGCCTTCATTGCTCCAGCTAGGGAGCAGAAGGGCAGGGCCAACCCTGCTCTCTGAAGCATACATCACAGTCCAGTCCAGGGCTGTAGAACATGCTGGAATACTCTGATTTAACTTCAATCAGGAAGGGGTCTGGGATAGAAGTTTCATAAACCGGTTTGACCTAAATTAGTTAAGTGTGATACTACATTCAACCTGGTTTATCTTAAACCAGTTTCAGCCATTTTGAAACTGGTTTATGCATGCTGAACTTCTGTTCTGTTACAGGTTTAAACCTTGAACAGATCACTCAAATCAGTTTATCTGTAACTTCTGTCACTAGCCTTTAGGTGCATGCTTGGCTTGTTCCTATCGTTCAGTGCTTTAACACAAATCAAGCAGCAGGCAGTGGCAGTACTTGTGGAGACACCAAATTTTACAGAATAACTGTATCAGAGTTATATAGCATAAGCTTTTGTGATCCCAGGGTGAGACACCAGGCACATCTTCCTGTAGATGTTTGTCATTTGGGGAATCAAAAAGGAAATGACTGGCATTTCCAAAGGAGAGAAGGGGATGAGAGGTAAAACAAGCAGGGCTCATACACTTTTTCTGCTCCCTCCATACACCTAACTTTCCAGTACTTCAATATTCTACCTGTGCAGGGACTGATGTATCAGAGGGACTAGTTTACAAATAAATGTGCTGGCTGATAAAAAATTTGTGCAATACTTACATACTAAGGTGAACTAGCTTTTTTCAAAAATGGAAATGGGAACATACTTCCACAACTCCCATATTAAACACTGGGAACAAAACCTACTTTCATCCACCTTGGCTCATTAGTCATACACTGGCAATCTTGACAACAGCAAGGAGACGTTTAACTACCAGGTAAGTAGTTACAGGATGACAGTGGGCAGTGGTTCTGAACCTTTTTTTAACAGGACCGATTTGTAAATATCAGTGACCAGTTCCAATCCAATGTCCTTCACTCCTGACCCACTGCCCCCCACCCCCAGACCCCCCCAGTGTGTGGGGCAGGGGGTGGGTGTGTGGGGCATGGGGAGCCCTAAGCAGCTCCTTCCAAGCTAGAACTCTGCTAGCCTGCAAAGGAAAAGCCACAGTTTCTCATGTTTTTCTTCTTTAAAGGATAATCCATTTTTAAAGTTTGTTTATGGCCCCTTCATATATTTTTGCAACCCACTTTTAGGTCATGGCCCACAAATTGAGAAACCCTGCTTTTAGGGGTGTGGTAGGGTATTGTTGGTGCCTGCCACTTTAAGGGCTGGGTCAGGCATCCAGCAGGTGCTTGATGGCAACAGCCATTTTGAGAACTTGGTATATAAAGGTTGCAGTCTGATGTTGCTAGTCCAGGTAAAAACACTGCCTAGCTGAGCTACAGCAGGAACAATCAGAAGGTAACTGTGAGACCTTATAGGGATGGCTCTTGGTCCTGGACATGATCTAAAACTGTACCTTGCCAGGGATGGGTGGCCTGGTGAGGCTCCTAGTGTTGTGGGGGTGCCCAGGAAATACCAGGCCAGTTACCACTCTGGTGACAGGTGGGTTGGAGAGCCTTAATAACTGGGAGGGTAACCCCATAGTAGGGCTGAGAAGGTGGACCCTTGTGAGAGAGTAGGCAAGATGCTCAGAAGCCTGACTTGAGGCATCCTCAACTGGTCAATGCTGGGGGGAAGACCAGAACGGTCAAAGGGGCCAGGGGCCCACTGGAAGGGATGCCTAGCTGAGAATCTGGGGTTCTGACTGGCCTTTGAGATGAGGCCAGGGCCTGTGTGGCCAAAGATCCTAAGGGGGGCACACCTGAGAGGGGGGAAGAGTGCAAGGAGCTAGGCAGCCCAGAAAGAAGGGCAGAGTAGGCCACCTGATTGGAGGGATCCAGCTGGGGTCTAGAGTGGAGGTTACTGGGCCCAGTCTGGGGCTGTAGGAATGCCCAGAGCTGAGACACTTTGGCCACACAGGCCCTGGCCTCGCCTCTAAGGCCAGTTGGAACCCCAGATTCTCAGCTCTGGGCTGGAGACACTAAGAACTGTGATGCCATCTGTGAGGCATGGGCTGCAGTGTAGGGGAGGTTCGGAGCCACAGATAGTGCCCCCCTGGCATCGGGATTGGGAATGGCCAGTTCCTGCATTATACCGTCAGTTTATGTAAGCAATGAAGTTGTAGCAGGTGAGACTGGGCAGACTGCCCCAGAGAGACAGAAGGGCAGGCCAGCATGAGACCTGGCCCCAAGAGTTGTCCACTGTTCCAGGGGGCCAGAAGGGAAGCTAGAGATGTCTCATGAAAAGGCTTGACCTTATCAATTCAAATATTCCCCCCCACATGCTGCATTTACAAAACATTTGTGAGGACAAAAGGGAAAGATTCCACCAGGGATCCCAAGGGGAGGTAAAGCAAATGTCCACTAATTTGGGGCAATAAATATAGTCCCCACAGTGCTGAGACAGCAGGAGGACCTAAAGTAATACTCCAAGTACTGTGCCTTGTCTATGTCTGTTGATTTTTTAAAACAGCATGGTCCTGTCTGGGCAGAGCTGGAAGTAGCATGTATATTCATGTAGACATCACATTTTTATTAACCAAATTTAAAGCCAGAATTAAAAAATAAAAGGTTTACCCAAAGTAATCTCAAACAGCAGTAAACTGCTTTAAATCTGAGAAAACTGACAAAACGAGCAAACCACATGGGATCACTCAACTAAAACAATCCTGATATTATTAATTTTGGAATTTGCTGCCTACAGGGATTAATGTCTTTCCCTTCCATTAGCATTGAGCAGTATGACCGGGTAATGGGGTGTCCTCACCTCTGGTTCTCTTCAAATAGACAGGGTGCTCTCTGTGGAAGTGAAGCTGGGCTGCTGAAATGCAGCATGCTAGGTCTGGTGATTTATTAATTTCTGCAACCCTTCTTCCTGCTGCTTTCCTAGTGTACACATGCTCATTTACTTCTCCCTGCTGCTGCTACTCTCCCATATTTTCCTTCTACTTCCAATCCCCAAGTGCCCAATGATTCCATTTCCTCTTAGCCATACCCACATTTCAGCAACTTCTGCCTCCTCCTTAACATCAACTTTGCTTTTGTCACAAATGCCCTGCTCAGTGCCAGGGATGTTGACAAGAAACTGGAAGCTTTAAGTTTCTAGCAGTGGTAGAGGGGAAAAATAATTGCTAAACTGCTGCAAGTTTACTGGAAAATATTTGAGGCAGTTTTTACAATCAGACTGCTTGCTAAGGGAGCTTTCTTGCTGCAGGACACCTTTGTCCCATTTTCCACAGTAATTTTTCTGGGCAAATACATGCCTTGTATTCCAGGGTCTGGAAGTTTAAAAAAAATAAAGAAAAGTGCTTGCTAACTATTGTTAGTTTGGTTGATGCTTCCTTGCTGAGAGCAATGAAGACCCAGAGCATGCAAATCCTGAATGCCTTTAAAGGATTTCCAGACTACTTCACAGGTTACCTGTTACAAGAACACAGGACGGGGATTAACTAGTTCAAAGTCAGAAGCTTTCATAGGCAGCAGCCTACTTTGTCAGATGCTATGAACTAAGATCAGGGGATACCACCAGTAAATACAAAGGATAGGGAAAGGGGGAGGAACCTGGCTCTTTGCAAGCTCATTCAAATCTTCTAATGATGTGAACTAAGGTGTCATCTTTCTCTGCTTATTGCCTGATTTCAAACTAATGCAGACAACTACCTTTTCTGTAACCATCATCAGAAATGGTTCCAGAGGAAGAGCTTGTGGAGTGCTGTGGAAGCATGATCCATTCTTGGGCAGAAACAAAGCTGTTCTACTGTGGAGCCTCCGGACATGGTTTGTTTCTGGAGGTTTGCTTGGAGGATTTTAAAAGACATTTCTGTCCAGGTGAACAAGATCCTCCATATGTATGTGAAGATATGTAGGCTAGACTAGAAGCATAGCTGCACCTGCCAGACACTGAAGCAGAAACACTTAAGACCAAGAATTCATCACTACCACGCTGGCTAGCTTAGCTTGCTTTAAGTGGAGTACTTGGATCCAAGTATGTGGATCCAGGACCGTTGCCACGCATTCACACGCTGTGATTTGCATCTTTCAGGGAAAAAAGCCAATTCTCTTTCCCCCGCCCCAACCAAAAGGCACAAAACAGTATCTCTGAACACAGTAGGAGTGGGCACAGTGCTCTTAAACTTTACTGTAATTGCCCGTAGGGTCTCAAAGGAGCATCTGAGATGAAAGAAAAGCAAAACGTTAGGTTGGGCTTAGGGAGGGTATCAAATTCAAATGAAGTGTGGAGGCATCCTATGGTAGAAAATACATGTGCTCAGCAGGAAGGTGAAATAACTGTAACATTTGCTGCAGTGGTAGACCAATGTGAAGGGTGGGAGGGGGCCATGGCCCCCAGGGACCTGTTGGTTGCTGCTGGAGGAGGGTTACAGCAACAAAGGGAAAGATGAACTCTCAGTTGGTTTTACATTGCATGGGGAGCTGCTTTTACTTGGCCAAAGGAAGAAAAAAAAAAAAAAGGCTTCTGAAAATAATAGAATGTTACGCACAGACACATGCCAACCTTTATTAACAGAATTAAAGTTCTGCCAGCATAACTTGGTAGGAAAAATCGGACCCAAATTAGCAAGTTATCAAAAGAATGATTTCTCTACTTTATGCCAACAGAAAGAGTTGTGGAGTACTATATTATCTTGGTGCGAGTAAACTGACTTTGGGGGAAAAAAATATAAAAAACAACCACTACTCAATTGACACCATCTCTGCACTGACAGATGAACTTCATTTGAACTTTACAGACAATTAATATTCAGTCAATCATTTTTTCAAACACCCAAAACGGATACTGGTGACATTCAGAGACATCTGAATCCACAAAAATGGCATTTATCAATAATACATTTTAAGATTTAGTATTATTAGACAGAAGGGAGACAAGCAGGTTTTCAAGCTTTTGGTTCTTTAGAAGTGTTTGAAGGAAACAGCATGGTACCAGTATGCCACACTGAAATGGCATTGATTCCTGGAAGATTCCAGCAGTGGAGAACTTCCTCTCTGTAAGTAGTGAACTTTAATTGCATATCCTCACATCATTATATCATTCCAAGACAAACCCCTCTCCTCTTAAGTTAAAAGCATTCAGAAAACATTCAGTATTTGCTCCTGACATTAAGTTTTTGGTTACTGTTTTATTTAAAAGAGACGAGACTTCAAAGTCCAGGAATTAAATGTATAAATTTAATTCAATAAGGAAGTTTCTTTGAGGAACTAAGACATCATTGTTGGATTTCCATTCTGGAAAACAAACAGCCTCTAAACAAACTTATAGTTTTATTGAGTTTATAGCATTGTCTTATTTGTGATGCAAAGATACAAATATTTAAGAAATTTATATAGAAGAACTGATTACCCTCCTAATATCCTGGGCACCTCTATAATTGAAATCCAACATATGCGCATTGTAACTTTTAATTTCTATGGATTTTATCGCTAAACACATCACTTGCATTGCATCTTTAACCTAACATTTGCATCTTGTACTTGTAATTAATATTTATTCCTGAAAACCAAGATAAATCAACTAAACTTATTAAGACATAAAACTGGTTTATATATACTTTACTTGTAACAAAAAGGGCAGAAATTGATTGAACCTTCTTTAATTAAATTCTGCTTTCTGTGGAATCCTAGATTCCATCAAAATTGCTATAATCCTACTACACAGTTTAGAGTGTAGCCCCAAGTACTTCCTTAATGATATGGACTATATAACCCTAAATTAAAACTGCATTTACTGAACTCATATAACATTACTTTCTTAATACTGGTTTTACCCAATCCTCCCCTGAAGTTAGTCAATAAATATAAATTTTCTCTTTGAACCAAGGTGGGGAAGGAAAAAAAATAATTCCTGCTTCTGTATATATTGGTTGTTTCACTAAGTCTTGGAGAGAATAATGGAAAGACTTTTATAATTGAACAGGTAATTCTTTTTTAAACATTTTGTTCAGGTTAAATTTCTTTTGTGGGTGCAAATTGTGGCAGGTGGGTGGGGTACCAGCTCCTGGTGCCGACTTTAGTGGGAGTGTCAAAATGGCAGCCTCCCAAGGAGTCTCTGCCAGAGCAGCAACAGCATTCCCATGTCACTACCTTGTGCTCTGCCCTCCACCACTTCCAACAGGGATTGCCCAGGGCAAACTCTGCTGGTTAGACCTCTGACTGAAACATTTTACAAGGCCTGATTTTGCAGGTTTTTTGTAATGGGAGACCTGGAACTGACCAACATCTGTCATTTTCAAGGCTTATACTAGATTCCCAAACATTTTATTAGAAGCCTTGAAACGGCATAGTTCTGTCAGTGCTGGGGTATTAAAATCCCTAGCACTGGCTAGTTGAGCTCCTTGTCTTGCAGCAAACCCTAGCCTTTAGGCTGAAAACAGATTAGTTTAACTCCTGAGGGCTGAGGAGCCCAAGGTTTGAGTCCTACCAAGATAGGGGTGGGAAAGGTGTTTACACAAGGTTTTAAAGGGCAATTACTGTATTTACTCTGCATCCCCCTCCCACCCCTTATTGTCAGGCACAGCTCAACTCCAGCTGGACTTCCCCCAGCACAAAGCACAGGGAAACAGCCCCCTGCTTGCAAGGACCATGCTCCCACATGCTGTCCTTCAGCCAGGGACTATCGTCAGAGCAACATCTGACAAGAAAGAGGTGGAGGAGAGAGGCTGAGATTGAGGGGAGCAGGGGAAGGGAAGGGGCAGTGACTGTAGGGGGCACTGACTGTGTTGAGTGATTGTGGGGAAGGGGCAGTGGTTGTGCTGAGTGGTGGGGGGGAAGGTACAGGGAGCGTGAACAGGAGACACCCCTCCAATACTTAGGTTTACACCTAGAAAATTATGGAAATTGATACATTCCCCATTTACAAAATGGAAGCCTGGGGGGGCATCGTCTTAGATGCCAGTCCATGCTGTTCGGAGGCAGCACTAAATCGGGCTCGGGGAGTAGCGGGCTTGTTCCTCTGTAGCTGGCCAGGAGACAAGATGCGGAACGGACGCCTCAGAGCTCCTCCCTCCCCAGACAGACACGTCCTTGCCCCGCCCAGAGAGGGAGGATGCCAGGAGGGAGCCCCGCTGCTTCAACAGACGCTACAGCGCATGCTCATATGGCTCGCGCATGCTCAGTAAACACCCCAGGCTTTATTCCGAGGCGCATATTCCGGCAGTCCGCGCAGCGGCTGGCTGGGGATACCCCCTCACAACCTGAAAGTGGCCCTGTCCCGGGACGGACGTGCTTCTCGCACTCACACCTCCGGGCGGCGGCTGCCCCCTCCCGCCCCAGGCCCCGCTCCACAGCGCGCAGCCACCCACCTGCAGCAGCCGCCTCCAGCTCTCCGCTCATCAGTCCCACCCCCTGCATGGCCAGCGCACGCTCATTGGCTCTCCTTGCCGTCGCTCTTCTCGGCGGCGCGCTGCGAGTGGCTCCTCGCCTTGTCAATGAGGGAAAGCCCGCCCGCCCACCCACCCTAACGGGCCGCTAGTCTCCTCCATCTTCTTTTCCTGCCCCGCTTCTTGTTGACGCCACGTTCCCAACGGCAACCGCCTCTCCTCTGATAGGCTGGAGGCTCGTGGTATATCCCTGTCACTCACGAGGCTGTACTGACAACGGATTGGCCCCCGGGGTTCTTCCGCACGAAGCGCACGGGAGGGAAGGGGCGGGGTTTTCCTCCTCGCAGGCGCACTGTGCTGGGAGGGCGGGGCCTGGATCAGACGGCTCTGTGGCCGGTCATGGAGCGCGTGCGATGGGCCTTTCCCTGCGCCGCTTGGCGCCCCAGCTGTCGGGACTGGCTGTTGGCTGCGCGGCTTGTGCAGCCCGAGGAACGGGACCGCGTCCACCGGCTCGTCTTTGCCCGTGACGCCAAGGCGGCCCTGGTACCCGGGGAGGGGGGAGCGGGGCTTGGGAAGCTGCATTGGGGGCAGCACTGCGACCGTCTCCGCCCCTCACAAGGGGGCGGCAGAGGGAGCCCGTTGACCACACTGTCCCAGCTCTGGGGCAGGGGGTTTTACTTTCTTCTTGGCCCGCTACAGTCTCTCCCCCTGCCTCCTCCCCTGGTACTCTCTGCTAGGCAGGCCAAACGTCCAGGATTGACCTGGGAATTGGACATTAATCTGCAGGAGACTGCTGAGAGTCATCCGGGAGATAAGTGACAAGGCGTGCATTACAATAAATATTATTAAATGTTGGGTCTGATTTATACATTTGTCATTTTAAACACTATTCCATTAATTATGATATTATTATTCATACACTGTTACATTTTAAAAACTAGGTTTTTAAAATGTAATAGTCATGCATTTGCCTTTGCAACATGCCATAATTACGTCCTGGGATGAAACCTGGAATAGATTCAGACAGAGCTGGCAGCTCTCTGTCTCCCTCTCTTTGCCCTTCTCGTTCCCCCACTTTATTGTCAGATGTTGCTTGGGCTCTAGTCCCTGGTTGGAGGGCTTGGCTAAGCCTTCAATTAATGGTGTGATTTTAACAAGCCACAAAGTTAGTACAAAGGAATCAAAACTTGTTGTAGAGGTGGTATCTTTTAGGCCAACTAGGTGTTTGCAAAAAAACTTCCTTTGCAAGCTTTTAGGCATGGGCCCCTTTCATTAGGCTTGGGAGATTGCAAAGATTGTAAAAGTTCTAGGTGGAACTGAAAATTCATATCACACAGGAGATCTGAAGGTTTTTTCTGTACATGTCTTTTGTGGAATAACTTTGTTCCTTTTTTGTCTTAATTGTGCCTTTAATTGGTGGAATGAGTAGCTGGGGCACAATTTAAGGTTTGACTACCTGGTTAATTGCATAGTAAAGGTAACATGTAGAGTGGGCCTGTGAGTCATTTATGATGGAAAGTTTGCTCAGTTTTCCTTATGTAGCCAAGAGGGGAGTAAAAACTAGGAGAGAAATTCAAGGTCCCCCTTGGAAAATATTAAGTAATAAGTTTGAAACAAACTGAAGAAAGTTCTTTTTCACACAGTGCCATTCAGGTGTGGAACTTGTTGGTCCCAGAGACTGTGGAAGCTGACAGTTTAGCCATATTCAAAAGGTTTGGACAAATTCTTGGAGGAAAGGGGCATCAGTAGCTATTGACAGGCAGTTAATGTTACATCCAGTGGATGATCAGCATCACGGGAATTGAAGGTATAGCCTCTGAGTCAGAACTTCCTAGACCTTAAATGCTGGAGGGTAGAAGTGAGAGAAAATAAGTGGTGGGGAGGGAAGCCCTGGTCGGAACGAGTTCTCTCTCCCTTTCAGCATCCATTCTCTGGCTCTGTGATGCACAAGTGACTAGGCAAGATGGACCTATGGTCTGACCAAGTAAATGGCAGTTCTTATGTTACTGTGGGGTGTCTTGAGTCTGAAAAGGTTGAGAACCACTGAGTTCTCTACAGCCTGCCTTCCCCAGAGAAGGCTCAGGGTGACTTATACTAACACGTTCCCTCCACCCCCCCAATGAAATATGAAAATACTACAGGGGTGTAGGTTGTAGCCATGTTGGTCTAAGGACATAGGCAGGCAAGGTTCTTTGCGTGAATCTGATATCTTTTATTAGACCAACTTAAATAGTTGGAGAACAATTTTTAAGCAAACTTTCGGGTTCAAAAACCCTTTGTCAGGCCAAGGAAGTTTCAGCAGTTGATGTATGCAGACCAGCCCAGCCTCTGGTTTAACTTTTCATCCCATCCAGGAAGAGCACACAAGACAGGCAGTCAGTGAAAATGTAGATAGAGGAGTCAATGGGTGAGAGACTGGCTGGGTCGTGGGGGAGAGAAGGGGGATGAATAGAGAAGTACCTTAGAAGAAAATACTACAACACTCAAGTAGAATAATATGCAATAAACACCAGGCTCCCCAGACAATGCCTTGAAGTTCTGCTCAGCGCCCCCAGCAAGGTGCTCTAAAAAGATAGTGAAAGAAAACTCTTTCACAACTTTATTTTGTGATGTGACATCCAGTGAGTGATCAGCAGGAATCTTGATTTTCTCTGATTTAAAAAAAAAAAAATCCCCAGTTTTTGGTTTAAAAAAAGTAACCCCAACTCCACATTTGTCCATAATTAAAATAAAACACCTCTCTCTCTTGATATAGAGAGATATGTAGATATCTATTATTAGTGGCATTTAATTTTAATCGTAAGAAAAATGCGGATTTTAGGTTACCTTTTTTAAATCCAAAGATTGGGGATTGTTTTTTATTAAAGGAAAGCAGGATCCCTGGTGATCAGCATCATGCATTACAACACAAGCACATGATATAAAAGAACATAAGTTGATGCATCTTGGAAAAGTCATGGAACCTGAACTTTTAGCTTTATGCTTATCTATGACAGCAAGTTGAATAATATGAAATGTCAGACACTTATAAAAATGTTTTAATGCTCTAGACCTATTTCTACAAACCCTCATTTAGGCTTTAAATAAAAGCAATACAAAGGGGAAAGCTAAGTTTTTCACTTGAATAGGCTGTAAAGACATATTGTCCAGTGTTGGACTTGTGGGCAGAGAGTATGCTAAACAGGCTATGTAAAAGGTAGAAAATCCTATTTAATTACAGTTTGATTTGTTAGAAAGGGAATTGGTTTTTTTGTGCCTGGTATTGTACAGCATATAATGCTGCTATGTAACAAATAATTGTTACAATGGTGAACTGAGTGGATACATTTTAACCTTTTTGTTAATTTACCCCATGTTAAGGCATTTGTAAATAGTTATGTAGTTCAAAATCAATATTTAGTTCTGTGTTGTCTTACCGATAATGTATATAAACTAAAATTATCATGGTAGAACTTTAGCAGCTACAACCTGTTCTTTGTACACAGAATAGTAGTTCTGTTTGTATCAGCTTTAAATTATTTTATTTCACAGGCTGGGCGTCTGCTGATAAGGAAACTAATCACAGAAAAACTGCGGATACCTTGGAATGAAATAGTCTTGCAAAGGACATCGAAAGGGAAACCTTTCCTGGCAAATAGCATATCCAGTATCCATTCCAATTTCAACTTTAATGTGTCTCATCAAGGCGATTATGCCGTCGTTGCAGCTGAGCCTGAACTTCAGGTTGGCATTGATATCATGAAGACTAGTTTGCCAGGTAATATGTTAGCATTATCAAAGCAAAGTTTATAATGTCTCCTTATTGAATGTTTTAAGGTTGTTAAAAATCAACAAGTAGTTAAGTAGTAATTGTTACTGGAGAAGAGCAAGAATGAGCCAAAACTTGTATTTGGTTTCTTTTACATCACAGGTTATATTTTTTTGCTTCTGTTTTGCTATAACATTTTTGATAACTCATTTTGCTGTGCTTCTCCTTGTATATTTCCATCCTTCAAGTTGAAAATACAACCGTGGGCCAGCCAGTAGCCTCCTTGATTCTCCCTGCAATCTGCAGGACTGACATCTGGAGAAATCTTCATTGCCTGAATGTTTTTTAAAATGCTAAACTTCACAGAAGTTGCCAGTTTGCTTATTCATTGGCATAAAACTGGAAGGTAACCTGGTTATAGATGAATGAAATGCAAAGCAGAACACTGTAAATATAAATGATTTCTAGATGTGTTCCAAAAACATGTAGTTTTGTGACGAGCTTTTCATATAGACAAGTTCATTTTAAGTATGGCTAGATTAAAGGAGAGAAGTATACTGGAACTTTCAGCACCTGTTTGTTTTTGTTTTTTTTACTGGCGTTAATTCCCACTGAGCAAGTTGCTTCTTTAGAAAATGTATAAACAAATAACAAAATTGATATGAAACTGTAAGAAATGTATTTCATTTTCTGTAGAAGACATTTTTTTCCATATTTCCTCCACAGTCATCAGTTTGTCCATTTTTATGTGCTATGACACTTATAGTAAACAATTAATTATCCACTAAGTAGGATGTGGAGGTTAGGTGCATGCTTCATCCTTCTCTGACCTTAAAGGAGTTGAAGAAGCATATATTGTATTTTCTTGCATATAACCTGTACCTTTGGGCCCAAAACCAGCTGGGGAAAATTGGGGTGTACATTATACAAAAGCAAAGGGCTCCACATGGGTGTGGAAATTTCAAGGGAGAAGGGAGGTGGAGCAGTGGCAGCATTAATTGCTGCAGATCTGGGAGCCAGGGTAAGGAATGCCCAACCCCTCCCCCCACCGCCTCCTCACCCCTCCTGTTCCCCACTCTTTCTGCTGCCAAATTTCAGGACCTATGGGGAACCGCTGTCCCCAGCTGTGGACTGGATTGGGATAGTACATGGGAGTGTGCACCCACTGCACCAAGTCTGATCCAGCTCATGGCCTGGGTCCTGGCATGTTGCTCCAGAGTCAGTGTGTGATCTCAGAGTCAATGTGTAGGGTTGGACTTGGCACACAGCTCCAGTGCTGGTGTTCTAGTTTGGGTTTGGACATGTAGCTTCAGTGTGGTGTACCAAATTGGGCCCTGGCATGTGACTCTCTCAGCTCTAGAAACCCTAGACCTCTACTCCAAGATAAGATTTTTTTGTCCTTCTTGGGGCCTTTCAAAACTAGGGTGTGTATTTATATTTGGGAGCATGTTATATGCGAGAAAATGTGGTCTATGTAATATAGAATAAGACTGTCATTTGGCATATATAGTGCTGTATATGTTGTTTTCGCAGATGTATAAAATCCCTTGTGCTTTCTTCTTCATGATTAGCTAGTCATATCTTCTACTCCAGAGCAAACCAAAATATCAACATGAATCTCTAAAACACTGTTAAAGTTATTCATTTTTGTTGTGTATAACAGAGTAAAAAAGTAAAAGAACACCTAGGTGACACACAACTTCAGGGTTAAAAACCTTCCTGTCAAAACTATTCCAAAATCACTTTAAACTACAGTAAAATCTCTTATTCAGCATCCCCAGGGTAAGGGGATTGCTGGTTATGTAAAAACTCTGGTTATTTGAAATAACCTGGCAGGGTTTTCAGGTAACATGGAACTGGGGGCGCGGGGAGGGGGAGGAGGAGTGGGGGTGGCTACACGCATAGTGCAGGGTGGTGAGTGGCGGCAATAGCCACCACATGTGAGCTTCCCCCCTCCCCCTGCAGCGCCCAGCTGGTGGAACTGGGGGAGTGGGATGTCAGCGGTCACATGTGGAGTGGCAGCAGCACAGGGTGGTGGGTGGTGGCAGCCATTGCTTACAAGCTTCCTCCCACCCCAATGTCTGGCCAGCCGGCCAGAAACTCTGGTTAATGGAGTATTCTAGTTGGTTAAGTACTGGATAGTAGGGCTGTGCAAAAGAGCACCATTTTGTTTTGCCGTTTTGATGGGACAGTTTCATTTCGAGTTTCGTTTAATTTCAAAAGCATTGTTCCATTTTGTTATGTTGAAACAGTTTCCTTGTTTCAACACTGTTTTCAACGTTTCACCTATAGGCTATAATGGGGAAGCATGAAACTGCCTATAACTTTGTCATTTCTTGCCTAATTGGAATAAAAGTAGCAGGAATATAGCACCTTCTGAGGCCATGATGCCTGCCAGCTTTCAAAGAGATTGGTGCAGGGGGGTTTTGGGAAACTACATCTCAAGCTGCTGACAAGCAAAATTTGTGTCGTGTGTGTTAAGGCACAGCAGGGGGAAAACTTCAGGCATGGTAGTCCCTGCTGAGGTCATGATGCTTGCAAGCTTTCAAGAAGGTAGGTGCAGGGGTTTCTGAGAAACCTTACCTCAGGCTGCTAACGAGCAAAACTCGTGACACGTGTGACTTTGTGTGTTAAGGTGTGCCCTCACTGGTGCTGGGGTTTCTATATAACAGGGTAGTGTGCCCCAGTGATGCCTCCTCTTCCCCTATAGTCTTAGACTGGTCCACCACTTTAAATAACAAGTAAAATAAAGCTTAGTGAGCAGCAGCACAGTAGCACCAGCAGCATCTCTGGTAGCCAAAACGTCACAGAGCCTTTCTTTCCTCTCCTGCAGGAGCTTCTTTAGCAGCTGCCTGAGAACTTTCCCTGCCAGCCCCAGCCCTAGGGCTTAGATGTACCCAGGGCCCTGCATCCTTCCAGTCAGGTGCTAGGGATGTTGGTCTAAGGACATGGCACTGGCAGACAAGATCCTTTCGGTCAATCTAATCTGGTATATTTTAGCAGACCAACTGAATAATTACAGAAAGATATCTTAGTAAGGTTTTGGGTTGAAAAACCCTTCATCAGACTGAGGAAGCACCTGCAGTTGGTGTGTGTGGTGTTCCTGTATGGAGGGAATAGTAAAGAAGTCAGAGGCTGGCATGCAATGCAAGCAAGAAAGCAAGTCAGTGAAAATGAATAAGGAGGTGTTGAGGGGAGAGGGACAGGCTGGGGTGGGGGATAAGAAGGATGTAGCAGCTGGGGTAAAAATGGAGAGGTAACTGAGGAGTCAGGTGTCCAGCAGGTTCTAGTGTGTCAGAATTCCAAAGTCTATATTGAGTCCATGAGTTTCTGTACCTATTACCTAGGAGGCTGATGAAGTACAGTTCATAGGCTCATCTGTGAAAAGTGGTTTGTAAATTCAAACAAGTACTTAACCTTGCTAATTGCATCACCAGAAGCCAACTTCCTGCAGTCCAAAATGCACTGAATGGATCCAGGCCATGCCATGACAAGACACGTAAAACCTGCCAACAATATCTCCAGTATGGAGATGTCTTCACAGTACAATACATATCTCCACCAGGGTGCCAAGTGCCCTGATGGAAAATCTGTGGAGACACCAAGCAACAACAGTGCACCAGAATGAGCACACACTGAAAATCTGTCAAAGACAACAGCAGAACACAACCTGTCTCCAATCTCTCAGGCCTTATCTTCAAAGGGAATTGAGGATTCCCTAGGTACAGAAATCCATGGATTAAATATAGCGATTGAAATCCTGACACATTACAACCTACCAGACATCTGACTCCCCAGGTACCTCTCCACTTTTACCTGCGCAGCTACATCCCTCTTCCCCCCCGCCAGCCCATCCCTCTTCCCCTGAGGCCTCCATTTCCATTTTTACTGACTGGCTTTCTTGCCTGCACTGCATGCCAGCCTCTGGCTTCTTTACTATTCCTTCCATCCGTGAACAGCACATGCACCAATTGCAGGTGCTTCCTCAGCCTGACAAAAGGTTTTTCAACCGAAAAGCTAGCATCCCAGACAGCTAAGCTGAGCTCACCTGGAGCCTCACAACTCCACTGCAGCCAGCAAGCTGCAGGCCTGTCAAAGACATGACAGGTCTGGGCTTTCCCAAGCCAGGACTGTATGCGTGTGTGTGGTGGCTGAAGGTTATGGCATCTCCTACCCACTGTTCACCAAGGAGATCCTCAGTCCTGGCATTTCCTGGAGCTGCCACACTGCCAGCAGTCCCACCCGGCCTCCTGACCCTGGCAGAGTACAGTTTTTAGTGGTCATGCTCAGGACTTGGGGCCTCCTCCTTCCCCATAGCCCCAGCCTATGCCTCCAAGTTCATCCTGACACAGAAGCTCAGCAGGAGCATGTTCTTCCCCTGCTGGCTGGTGAGGCAGTGAGTGCCCCATCCAGCTCTGAGAGCAGGGTATTAAATGGTGTTTAACAAATGAAAAAAGGAAAGGAAAGAAATAGGGGCTGACAGTGAGGAGGGCGGCATTCACTCCATCTGCACCTGGAGTTTGGGGAACCCCAGCAGCGGGAGGTTCACCTTGAGGAACACCAGCTGCTCCACCAAACCAGGATCCAAGCAGGTGCAGTGGGTGACACTACATCCTCACAATGCTGAGCACCCTCCCCTTCAGAACACTGGTCGGTGAACAGGACAGGTGTTCCCAGGCAACCATTTTTTTTTCTCTTGTCAGTGAAGGACAACTTTAATGCCTACTTTGCCACTTACAGCTGAATAATAAACATTTGTTTAATGTAAGTGAAAAACAAGTTAATTTCATATTACAGAAATTACAAACCAGAGCTATTCCTTAAAACAAAATGTGTAATTTGTCAGTTCTCCTATGACAATATTTTATCACTATGGTACAAGGGGAAAAAATCATAATTTTCAAATTCTGTAAAAAAAACAAAAACTTTTTGTTATCGCCATACTGTTATCCTTTCTACTATAGTTAATTTTAATTTATAAACATAAAGTAATATTTGTATTTGAGGTTTGGAAATAAAAATGATATAAGCATTTAGTCACTTTGGCATAGTATATTTTAATGGAAAGACCCACACTAATAAAATTTAGTCTTCTGTTTTATGTACAAAATGTTGCAAGTTAGTTCAGGCAACAAGATTAAAAGTGGAACTAAGTTTTCATCCCTGGTATAGCAAACTTCTGCTTTTTTTTCCATATTAGGCTTTGTCTAGAAGCCTCCTTTTCTTATCAGAGTAAAACGACACACTGTGACTTCTATTCTGTATGTGCCTTTCCCTTGGAAAAGATTGCTGGCACTGAAAGCTCCACAAAGTGGTGCTGTTGCTCTGTGATTGCCAGGTTCGTAATCTCTTTGCACGTACAGGTTTGTATATGAACATCCCTAATCTCTTTTTCTTGGCTGCTACAAGGACAAAGAGTTCACTGTTTGTGAAATACACTAAGGTATTCTTCAATATTGCATGTCTTTTAACTGAACATGAGGTACTACTTCATTATGATTTTCTAATGCCTACCTTACCAAATCCCTTGCTACTGCTGTTATATCCCTCAGTTATTCCTTGCACCGCCCTGACATGATTGTGTTGTATAATCATTTCTTTTGTACATTATGTGCAAGCATCATGAATCATTTCAGCTGAATTTTAAGAAATATGCTGGAGGCAAAAATTCTTGTGGACGATGTCTTTTATTGGAGAAACTGCATGGTTGGGATAGACAATGCAGTTGGTTCAAGGGTATTGCAGTTCCCTTCTTCAGATCTCTGGAAGGATACTGTGATACCTAAAAGCTTGCCTCTGTCCATCTCATCCAGGCAGTTGGTCCAATAAAATATATTGCCCACAGGAATCCTTGCCTCGCATATTACATGGACTATCTCAGCAACAACACACCATCTGATCACTACTGTAAAATATGTTGCAATTTTGTACATTTCACTTATATAAGCGTGAGCAGACTAAATGCTGTGAAACATTTGATATTTTTATTTTTTTCCGTATTGCCTGTTCTTTGAGTTGAATTTCATCTTGTATATAGAGAGTAGTGATAGTTTTCTAGTACTTAAAGGTTCCACTGAACTAAGAGGACGAACTGCATGCAATTTTCATCATTCTCTTCCCCTGTTTAGATTAATGGATTATATGCATTATATGTTTTTGTTTTAAATATGTTGTTATCCTGCAGAGCATGATTGTGGTAGTCTCATCTACTCTTTGCTAGATCAATAGAACAAAAATTTTTAATTTCCTAAATAGAAATGATTCCAGTACTACTACTAGATTTAAATCATGTTCCTAACTTAATTTTGAAGACTGAGCTTAGTGCCTTTTAGTTTGTTTCAGATTGTATTAAGATGAACTTTTCAGTGATTTGAGAAAATGCATGCCTTTCTATATATCTGTTAATGGAAGTAATTACATATATATCATTTTGCATGAGAAGCAATACAACAAAATGATTTTTAAAGCTTTGAAGAGTGGCATGATAAGCATTCTTAAACTAATGCCTATGAAGAAGTTAATTGAGTTCCTGATTTTATGTCAGTCTTTTAACCCAGGGGCATGAACTTTTATAACGGCAACTATTAGCTTGACTTAAATAATGTGTAGCATGTTGATATACCAGTACACACAACTTCTGGAACACAAGTTCATTTTCAAAGACTTTAAAAAATAACCATGCATTATTAAAGAGAATATTAATTTTTGCAAAATTCAGAACTTTACTTCCAGAGCCTTCCTGCTCTGGTACTGGATTTATAATAAGTCAGGTAATATTTTTTTAAACAGAATTCTAGACATTGATTGGATTACCCTTTTTTCCCTCTCATCTTTCCTAGGCTAATCGGAATCTGACTTATCTTATCCAGTAGTTGGTTTGATCCTGAAATTTCTGATGTTGATTCAAAATTCAAGTATCTAAGCCACATAACATTTTCTGCCTTCTGTTCCTGGATATTTCAAGCCTACACTGAAGTTTATTAGAAGGCATGAGAAGTTAGTTTTCTAAGTTGGTCAGCCAGCCTAGGAGCAATATTTGAAGTTTGTGAATTTGTATATGAACATCCATAATCTCTTTTTCTTGGCTGCTAGAAGGACAAAGAGTTCACTGCTTGTGAAGCACGCTAAGGTATCCTTCAGTATTGCTTAACTTTTAACTGAACATAAGGTACTACTTCATTATTAGTTTCTAATGTCTACCTTACAAAATCCCTTGCTACTGCTGTTATATTCCTCCATTATTCCTTGCAATACCCTGACACAGTTTCATAGTTTCATAGTTGGTAGGGTCAGAAGGGACCAGAGTAGATTATCAAGTCTGATCCCTGCCGTGGCAGGAAAGAGTACTGGAGTCAAATGACCCCAGTGAGGTGTCATCCAGCCTCTTAAAGACCCCCAGGGGGTTTAACACATGATTGTGTTGTACAGTCATTTCTTTTGAATAGAAAGCATCTGATGTCTGTAAGCATTTAGTCCAAACTAAAGGTCTTGGAAAAAGTGCTAAAGCTCTTTTCATAGAAGATGTCTGTGTGTGATTTTTTTCATCATGCACATCAGCTTCCACATGGTTCTTCACAGAACAGGACCTTCATCCAGTTGAAAGGAGGCCAAGACAATTGAAGATCTATTTCTGCTGCAGCCTTTGTTCACCTTTGTAGCTGTTGAGATTCTAACATCTTCTGCCAGCTCTGCCATTGGGGTCTTGTAGACCCATGGCTCGGGGCTAGGCAGGCTTATTATAGTGGTGACCCATACTCACCCTGTCACAGCACCATCTGTGGATATATGTGGCTTTTCAGGAGGGAGAGCATTGCTGCCTGCTGTCTCCGCCACATTACTGTGGTGCTATCGCTGCTTAGTCTAAGACTGCTTATTCGTCAGAGATATAGTTATATCGCAGGTAATTTTCCATGAAGGCCATTCCACTTTTTGTTACTTGTGGATGTGCTGGGTAGTAGCATAGCTCTGCCACCAGTGGCATCCTTCTCTTGATCAAAAGCACAGAATATGAAGTCACCATCACCAACACCCTGTTCCACCAGAAAAAACAGGTACAAGACATCATGGTAGTACCTATGATTTAAGCATTGGTACTTTATCGACTATGTCACAATTTGTGTCTGTGGTTGCAAGGATACATCACCTGAGGTATAACAGGAGCTGACAATCGCTGGACCAATCACTGAGTCATCCATTTAGTTATGTCACTCAAACTGGCTCCTAAATGATGGCTGCAGCAGAAGCGATGATGATGGAAGATCAATGTTGAAGGACTCAAGAACCCAATCAAGTGGCATCTCTTCCACTAGGACCTCAATGAAAAACCGGCAAATTCCAATTAAGAACGGGAGAATGTCAGCCATGCTTGGGGTACCTTCAAGTCCCTTATCATCAGCATCTGTGGAGACACTTGGATTCTCTACCAGGAAACACCAGGACTGGCTTTATGAGAACACCGGGAGACCCGAGAGCTAGTCAACTGCAAGTGCAAGTTCTTTTGTGCTTGGCAGAATGACACCACCTCCAAGCAAAAGAAATTGAATCACCAACCAACCAAGGCAGAGGTCCAGAGGAGGACCTGCAATATGAAGACCAAATGGTGGGAAGACAAAGGAAAGGAGATTTGACATCTTGCTGATATCCATGATATGCACGGTTTCTTTAGTGGTATACCATCTACAGTAGACCCCTGATTTACGCAATTTCAACTTAGGTGTGTCTCACGTATATGCAATTTTTTATTAGGGTCCAGACTGGAAAATGCCCATTGAGTTGCATGTCATTTGTGTATATATGTGAATGCTTGTAAGATTTGCATATATACGCAAACGCCTTACAAAATTTGCAGGCGGAATCAAGCGGAGCTGTGCCACCATTGTGGTAGCAGTATCTCAATATGCATTGGTGAGATGCTAGACGTGCCTTCTAAAGGCGATTCTGCCAAGAAAACAGGGAAAAAGCTATGACTAAGGTATGGCGTACACAACCCCTCACTATTCTGTTATTTCCTATGGGGAAAGTTCTCCCGACTTACGTGAATTCAGCTTACACAAAATTCCCCCAGAACGCAATACTCGTGTAAATCGACTGTACAGTCTGAGGACTCGGGGATCAACTCCCTTGAGACCTGAGGATGGAGGAGACCTGTTCAAGATAAGGGGAGCCATTAATAACTGTTGGAGCATTTTGAAGACCTCCATCAAGACTCTGTTGTTGACAAGAACGTTCTCAACTGCATCCCACAACACCTACTCAGAGATGATCTTGGAATCTCTCCAACCCATGTGAAGGTGAGGAAAGCCCTCAAGCAGATGAAGAACAACAAGGCATCTGGAGCTGATAGAATCCCTGCCAAAATCTTCAAGCAGGGAGGAGGAGCTTTTATCACTGCTCCATGCCCTCATCTTAAGGAACCGGAGAAATGAGGAAATCTCAGATGATTGCAGGGATGCTGTGATCATGTCAGTCTTGAAGAAAAGTGACAGGTCCAACTGTAGAAATTACAGAGGGTTTGTTTTGCTGTCTGCCACAGGGAAAATCATTGCAAGAAGCTTCCTGAATGGTTTCTTTAGCAGCAAGACTGGGAGTGAAAGACAGACCCTGCCAGGAGATGCCCCATTAGCAAAGGGAGCCGCCACAGAATGGTCGTGGGCAGCTCAATATGGGGCTGACTTACCTGCAGGAGCAGAGAAGCCAAAGTGGCATGAGGAGCCAGCGAGGCATTTTATCAGTGCATACTCCCTGCAGTTTAGAGGGCACATAGGCGAAGATGTCAAAGCACCTGGTGGGCCACATCTAGCCTGCAGACCATATTTTGTCTGCTTCTGGCCTAGGCCCTAGCAAGAGTCAGCAGCATTTTAGGCCATGGTGACCCCACAGCTCAGCACTGCTCAGTATGTGTATAGACTCCAGATATCCTGTACAAAGGATCCGTGTTTAGTTACCACCCCCACCCCCAAAATAGCATAGCTATATTTTGTTTTGATAATTTATAAGCAACCTTTATAATGAGTTAAGGACTATATAGACAGAGTATTAAAAATTCTTGGATTTTCTGTCCTCGATAAAATGAGAACTAGAAAGCCAACATAATAAAAGAGGAGTTTACTTCTTGTGTTAAGAACCTTAAATTTAAGGGTGGTGTACTGGCAGCAAAGTCGAGACATTCTGGCCTGCGATCTAGCACTCCAGTTGTATTCTGTTACTTTTTTGGAGTTTGAGACTTTTATTGCTGCTTCTTAGTTTGTGCTTAGTTAGTTTCTTTATCTTGGATGAAAATGAAGACTTCTTTTTCTTGGGTGTATTTATCCAACCATAGGCTGGTACAAAGCTTATGTTTTGGTCTCCAGTATTAACTGGAGGACCACAGTGAAGGTGGTAAGAATGATTCATTGAGAAAAAAGATCAGAATTTAAGAATATGAAAGTAAACGATCACTTAACATTTACAGTAGTGTTTTTAAGTATGTGCTTGTTTCATAGCATCTTGAGTGAATTAAAAACATCTTTAGCTTCACTTTTTCAATGATTGAAAAGGAAATGAGGGAAAAGAGGCTACTGTAATTTTGTTTCTTTTCTTCCAGCAGACATCATCTGATCAATTTTATTTTATTGTTAATTTTAACAATGGAGAAATGACTACATCTTAACATTTTTAGACAGAGATAATGACACTTTAATTGAAACTGGTAATGGTGGCAGAAAATGTAATATACTCGGAACATTAGAAATGTTTGTTAAGAAAAAAATGTTGAAGGTGATGTACTAACAAAGAGGATGAAAAGTTGTAGGGAAAAAGCTAATGGAGAAATTCGTTAGAGAGAAGAGGAACAGCAAATATACTTGTCTGAATAATAGTGTGGCTTTTGTTCTGCTCCCACAGTTTCAAGTAATGATGACAGATTCCCTCTGATTTGTCCTTTGAATCTAAAGAGGAAAGGGGGCTAGGCAGAATTGTGCATGGCTCTTGGAGAAAAGGAAATACTTCTCAGTAGAAGGAAAATGGAAGTAATGATGTGCATTAACAAAGTCTACTAGAACAAAAAAGAAAGACCAGTTGAACCACATGTTAATTTATGTATAGAAGTTGAGTTTTTAGTAGTATTGTCCATTTCTAATGCTAAAATTACTGGATTCATCTCTACAAGTTTTTTTTTGTTTGTTTGTTTCAAGAAATGTAAAACTAGGGAGAGGGTCTTTATTCCTTCATTATAAAGACTTCCTCTGTTTTAATCATCAAGGGAATATAGTTCAGAGCTCTGACTTACCAATTTCAAAGTTTGGAGATAATGTCTTAGAAAAAACTTCCTACTTTACAGACTGATCTTTAAAATGGCAGAAATATATCTTAAAGGTATAGCATCCTTGCTCAGAAAGTGAGAAGTTATTAAGACTGCAATTCTTTTGATGTAATTCCATCCTAGCAGAAGCTTTGATTTTTAACAATGGAAGACAGTAATGTGTGGCTTTGCCATTGGCAGTTTTTCAGGAAAACTTGGACTGAGGTAAGCTTTTGCTATTTGCATAGTAACATTGTACTCTTGTCTTATTCACACTATGGTGTTAATGACCAGGACCATCTCAGGTTTATCTTTGCTAGGCATACTGTATGTTGCAGTTTTGTTACAGAAAGTATGGGCTGTTAGCATGTTAATATGTGTTAAAGGGTATTTTCAGTAAGAAATACTTCAGTCAAGAAACCATCTGGAGGTAGCGTTTGAAAAAAGCATCCTACTACTGACTTGACATTATTTCTCTGTGCCATTTATGTTTTCTCTGAATATATAGGTTCTCATGTGGTTCCTGTCAGTGTATAATTGGAGTGGTTCCAGACATGAAAAAGGACAGCTATTTCTTTTCCCTACCAGCTTGCATTTTGGTGTCATTTGGATTTGATTTTGGGAAGAATGAGAGAGGACGCATGAGAATGAGACCATTTTGATGTAATATGTTGGAGCAGAGGGGAAGTTTTCATTTAATTATATATGTTGAGAGAATGTTGGATATATTTATCTCTTTTGAGCAGGGTTCGAATTACACTTTGACTCTTGGGGAGGGGATCTGCAAAAAAAATTGGACTGCCCATCACAATGCCATAATAAATTTGGAGATACTCCCCCACCCTCCCGGTTGATTTTCAAATCCTACGGGGGGGGCTCAGCCCCCCTGAACTCCCCCGTAATTCAGACCTTGCTTTTGCCATTCAATATTCTTGGACAGACTTCAATGAAAGTTCCAGCTACTTAAATAAGCAAGGATCCCTCTTGGTCAGAAGTTTCATTATTGTAGTAGATCATACATTGTACAGAGTAACTAAATGTGGTGGATGATGTGTTACTGACTTGATGCATTCTGGACCAGCTTGAGCTTTCTTAGGGTATATAGGCTTTCGTTCTTAAAAGACTTGTAATGGTCAAGTCAGTGGAAGCTGAATCAGCATAAAATTCAGTATGATCAGGAGCAGTCTTCTGACTAGCTGCAGCTAAAAGACGTG
This sequence comes from Crocodylus siamensis, assembly GCF_052110815.1. Classification (NCBI taxonomy): domain Eukaryota; kingdom Metazoa; phylum Chordata; order Crocodylia; family Crocodylidae; genus Crocodylus; species Crocodylus siamensis. Next base: position 391,093,513 of record NC_143395.1, on the reverse strand, counting down.
AGGGGTTTTCCACTGTGGCATTTCAGTATGCCTTCCAGATGTTGGATAATCATGTTTTAATTAGAGCAGTCCTGGACAGCCACTCTAATTAAAACAGCTCAACATCATGTGTATTAAGCTCCGCTCCCTAAATCCCCCCACATTTTAAAATGGCTGCTGGACACTTCACCTAAAGCTCATTCCACAAGGTTTAGATAAAGCTCCTCCTTAGCCATTTTAAAATGTGCGGAGCTTAATACACATGACGGCGAGGCAACATTGGAGCTTTCTAATTAGAATGCAAACACGCACATGTATAGGCGACCTCTGCGTCTTCAGAAATGGTGGTTATGGGGAAGAGAATTCTTCAGAATGCTTGCCTTTTCTCACCAGCATCATCTCAGTATTTTCTGGGTTCAGTATCAACCATGAGCTCTTTATTCAATATATGAATGGCTGCTCATAGAGCCTTGAAATGGTGCCATTTATTTTCAGCATTCTGGGGATGTAAAGCTAAGATATAAAGCACATATAGTAGTAATGTTTGTCTCACAATAACTTAATATGGCTACTGCATGCAGTATCTGGGAAAACATCTTGTAGATCAGTATCTGAGAGGTAGGGGAGTATTTAAGCATTGCATAAGGCAGTGGGGGCAATCATGCCACAGGTTGGCCACCTCTGGAATAGTGGTCCTGGTAACATATTTTTTCTGAGATCTGTTGGATATAGCTTGACAGATGTGTAAATATAGTAGATGAACTTAAAGCTCAGCTTTTCTTTAAAGTGTTCATTTTGGAGGCCAGGATTTACCAAGGTATGTGATATTGCAGGACTCGGTATTACAGTTTCATCAAATGCAGTACAATTTTGAAGACCTGGTAACTTAACATAAATATAATGGTATTGTTCACCAGCAGTGTCTGGTCTTAAGTATATTTAGAGACAAGCAGAGTCTTGTTTATTTAAGTCATGAATTGTTTTTAAAAACCTGTCATCCAGTAGGAAACTCTGAGTGCCATTTTTGATATCTTCAGTCACTCCCTCAGCAACTAGTATGATGTTGTCTTTATTGAAAGTCCGCTTCTTTAAATTTCAGCCTGAAACCATGACAGTTTTCATGAGAAGTACTACGCACTTGTTATCTTGAAAAATACATGTTAATTGCTATAGTTGTATGGACATCTATAGTAAAAAATGTGAGTTTCGGTGCAAAATTTCTGCAGTATTTCAGTTTTCTATTGAAATATGTTGTACATCCTAAGGTTATGAACCTTATGAACTTGAAAGCTTAGGAGAGGGTTGTAAGTTCCATCAAACAAATAATGTCTCTCTCTCTTTCTCGAGTTACTTATTGCAAGCACAAACAGTTAAGAGTGTGGTTCATGAACCCCTTAAGGAAATAAAGACCTGTCTTAACTGCTTTTTTTGCAAGGGGAAAGAAGAATCGCATTAGTAAATCATACCAGGGCACTCCTCAGTTCTTGATCTTCCCACTAGCAAGTTTATATTACTGTACAATGTTTGGCACAGCAGGAACCTACAAGTAGTAAATGAGACTACTACTGAAATTATAGAGCATCTGCCATTTTTTTAACTTGACATGCCAAGAATTAATTACACACAAATGTACTCCTGCTGGAGACCATATACCACATTTCAGTGAATTAGCTAATGACTGAGATATGGCGTTGTCAGGTTAACTGCTTGTGACCTCTCTTCAGTCTTAGGCTGGGCAACACTTGGGTCAAACTTGTCAGTGTGCCAGTGGGTGGGTCTGTTGAGTTCATTATAATTTAATGTTCCTTCACATATAATGCAGGTTTGCTTAATTAACATTGATTTAGTGTTGTTTGATCCAGTGCATCTTAACAGTTTGCTTACTGTTTTAAAGAATAAATAATCCTAAATATAAATGTAAAATTCTACAATAATTGGTTGACAGATGTTGATCCATAGTTTCATTACCTGTTTTGGGGGAATCAGAATATTTCTGTTAACCTAAAGAAAAAATTAGTCTAATGACATCTGAACAGTTAACAGCTGTCCTTTCCTGTACTTGTTAGTAGATGCATTTGAATTGGCTTATGCAGCACCTTTAATATTGAATTTGATGGTATTTGGAAAATGGTTACTCCTTTTTTCATGATTTAAATGGCTACCTGTCTTGGTTGTGGATATCTTAAGGAGATTATATTGTACATTTCAGTTTTAAGAATTTTATTTTCAAGGGTTAAGTGACTCAGATTTTTTAATATTAGTTTTAAATTTGTTTTTTTTTTTAAACTTGAACCTACTGTTAAGGGAAATACTGGCCAAAAGTATGTAGTCCGATGATAGCTGTTAAAGCAGAGTGTAGGAAATAATTTTGTCCAGTTTTGAATGATCTGGCATAGATCATTTTCTTCCTGTTGTTATTTAAATTTCTTGGGGCTTACAGCAATGACAGTATTATTGTGGGGTTACGTCATGTGGTCTTTATGAATCAAACCTTAACTTGATGTTCTTGAGGTAACATACATTACTTTATAAAAATCTCAGTCATGATTTAGGTCATGGGTGGGCAATTATTTTGGGCGGAGGGCCGCTTACCCAGTTCTGGCAGGCTGTCCAGGGCCACATGGGTAGCCCCACTCATTGACAGGTGCCCTGCCTCCTGGTCACCGTCTTGGGACCAATGTCCCAGGGTCAGCACCAATGGAACCCATAGAGCCACTGCTGGCTGGGACCCTGCCCTCCTGCCACCCTGCTTTGGGCCCCATTGGCACTGGCCCCGAGAAATCGGTGCGGGCCCTGTGTTCCCACTGGCTCCCCACCTGCTCACACCCAGTGCCCCCCAGCCCCGTGGTACAAGCAGGGGGCAGTGCACAGCCCTGAACCCCTGCTCGGTGGCAGGGAAGAAGCTGGTGCTGAGCGTGGGGAAGAGCAGCCCCTTACCTGCCCCATGGCCAGCACCCGTCCTGCAGGCACTTGCAGCCCACTTGGGGCTGTCCAGAGCAGGCACAGGCAGCCCCAGGCAAGCTGCAAGTGCCTGCAGTGTGGGGCACTGGCCATGGGGCACGTGAGGGGCCGCTTTTCTCCAAGTAGGGAAGGAAAAGCTGAGCATGGAGGGGGAAGTGGCTCCTCTCCCACCCCATGGCCAGCGCCCCATGCTGCAGGTGCTTGCAGCCCACTTGGTGCTGTCCAGAGCAGGCACAGGCAGCCCCACATGGGCTGCAAGCAGCTGCAGCGTGGGGCATTGGGCGTGGGTGGGGAGGGGCTGCTTTCCTCCCCCCCCCTTGCTCTCCTTCCCTGCCCCGGCCGCGTGGGCGCTGCTGGTACTGAAGCCCACTGGGCTTCTCCTGGGTCCTACTGCCCTTGGATCCTGTCAGGATCCTTGACAGGAACCAAGGGCAGAGAAATATTAATTTTCCAAATTTTGTTAGGGGCCCCACGGGCTGGATAGAATGGCCTCATGGGCCAGATCCAGCCCACAGGCTGTATTTTGCCCACCCCTGGTTTAGGTATTACCACAAACCTGTGATTACTTGACTTTGCAGGGACAAGATTACAACCCATCTAGAATCAGGACCTCTTTTGCAAGCTTAGAGACTCAATCCAAATAGTCACCATACCTTTTAATGATGACTCTTCTTGATGGTCCTCCATTTTGTCTAGTAGGGAGGGTAGTTATCATCACCCAAGTCAAATTATTGACTGCCCGGTAGGGCCAATGCTCGGGTGGCAACCCTGTGGTGTCACTTGTGCTATACCACAAAAAGTGGCAGAGTAGTATAAACAACTGTCTCTCACCCCATCCTCATCAATAAATTAAGCAACTGTGGCATTGATACCTACACAGTTGGGTGGGTAAAAACTTGGCTGATGGGGCACACCCAGAGAGTAGTGGTGGACGGGTTGTACTCAACCTGGTGAGATGTGAGCAGTGGGGGGTACCTCAGGGCTCGGTCCTTGGGCCCGCACTGTTTAACATCTTCATCAGAGACTTGGATGAGGGGGTGAAAAGCACGCTGTCCAAGTTTGCTGGTGATTAAGATATGGGACAAGGTGGACACACTTGAAGGGACAAAGAGGTTGCAAATAGATTTAGACAGACTACAAAAGTGGGCAGATGAGAATAGGATGGGGTTCAGCATTGACAAATGCAGGGTGCTGCACTTTGGGAGAAGGAGTACACAGCATACGTACAGGCTGGGGAGTTCTCCTCTTGAAAGCTCAGAGGCGGAACGGGATCTTGGAGTCGTTATTGACTCCAAGATGAATATGAGTTGCCAGTGCCAGACCGCAGCCAGCAAGGCCAGCCGTACCTTGTCATGCATCCAAAGATGCATCTCAAGCTGGTCCAGAGAGGTGATACTCCTCCTCTATGCGACTTTGGTCAGGCTGCAGTTGGAGTACTGTGTCCAGTAGTGGGCACTGCACTTCAAGAAGGATGTGGCCAGTCTGGAGAGGGTTCAGAGGAGGGCCACCTGCTTAGTGAGAGGGCAGCAGGACAGGCCCTATGAGGAGAGACTGGGGGACCTGAACCTGTTCAGCCTCGGCAACAGGAGGCTGAGGGGGGACCTGATGGCTGCCTACAAACTCATCAGGGGAGATCAACAGCAAATAGGTAGAGCCCTTTTCTCCACAGCACAACCTGGAGTGATGAGGAACAATGGTAATAAGCTGCTGGAGAATAGGTTTAGGTTAGAGATCAGAAGGCAATATTTTACAGTTAGGGTGGCCAAAATCTGGGAACAACTTCCCAGGGAAGTAGTCCTCGCCCTTGCCTTGGGCAAATTCAAGAGGAGGTTGGATGATCATCTGTCTAGGGTCTTGTGAACCCAGCATTCATTCCTGCCTATGGCAGGGGGTCAGGCTAAATGATCTGTTCAGGTCCCTCCTGACTCTAGCTACTATGAAACTTCCTACCACACAGCAACCACCCGTGGTGCCGCTGCTTGTTCTACCTAGGTTACATCAAACTGTTTGGCTACTGATGAAATATGAAGGAGACCAATCTTTCATTATTTACACCCTGAAATACAAGAATAAACATTTATCCCAGTGTCTGTCTGGCTATCCGCAGTAGCACAATATAGATTCTCACCTATATCAGCTTGGGAGACTGGGAAAGGTGGGCAGCAGTCTTGAATTTGCTGAATTCAACTTTTCCATCCAGTATATATTTATCCATAGCTTATTCTAATAAAAATTAAAAATGGTTTATTAACATTTCTTTGTTTTACTGAGGGCCCTGGCATGCGTTCATTTACTGGCACCATGGGATCTGATCTGAACACATACATGGAAGGGGATGCGATTTTTTGGGAGCAGGGATCAGCTCTAATTGTGCACTTTATACTTGCCATTGCAGATCCTGGAATCTTCCTGCATTGGCAAGTTGAAGGTCAGATGTGTGGGGCTGCAGGCACAGGCTGTGCAAGTGCTGCATAGTGGGGAGCTGAAGGCTTGAGTATCGGGATTGTCATGGTCCAGTTAAAGACCCTGGGCTGTCCTGCTGATCAGCTGATTGTCAGCTTCTGCCCTGGACGAGTCCAGGTCAAGTTCAAGGGCTCACTCCCGAGGGCGTGTAAACCCCACATCCAGCAACTCTGATTGGGCTTCTGGGCATGAGGAGCCAGAGGTTCCCAGTGAATGAAACTCTTTGGGAGGCCTTCACTAGATTGTTTGTGCTAGCCCTGGGGCTGGTTGGAAACCTGGGGCAGCCCCAGGTTGGTGTTGACAAGATTGTCAGCACCACTGGTTGGAGACCTGAGTATGTCCAGGGCTGATTTCTGACAATCAGCTGATTGTTGGGCATCTGCCACCAACAGCCCTGGTTTGTGGACATGCCACAAATTCAATTTAAAGTACATTATATTTGAAACCTTTATATGGCTGGTTTGCTATTTGATGGCACCTTAAACTGGGTAAATGTGCAACACCCTTGGAATTTATGATGCAATTAACATGTTAATTGTGGCATAAATGTATAATGGGTACCAGGGACTGAAACTTTGGAAAATGAGCTGAGCCAGTTTTTCTGTGGACTTGGAATGTGCCAGTTAGGATTTATGTCCTTGTAAAAAGTATGGTTCTGGAAAGATGCATTTCTTACCTCCTTCCTTTACCATCTTGGAATGCAGCTTGCCATCATTCTATTTTCTTTTCACTTTTGTTTATGGTTTTCATTGATGAGGCTTCTTCGTTTTTAAAACTTAGTTAAGAAACTTAGAACAAATATATGTTTTAACAAAACTGTCTAATACATTTGGCTGCATCACTGACTACTGCTAGCAGTTGTAAACTAAAGCTGTGATATACCTGTCCTGTGTTTGGATTACCTATTAAACCTTGTTAAATGTTCCCTTCCTGGCCTTTTGCTTTGTTTAATTTGATCTCATTACTGGCTTAACTGGATATGTTGATTGCTTTCTTCACTTTGCTGACTAAGCTAATTAGGTTGTCTGCAAAGGTTCCTTCTGCAGTTATTAAAAAAGAGGCTTTGCGGTCTTCTGCTTCAGGCCCACTTGTGTAGCTTGGTCCACGACCCTGGAAAATGGTTAGGGCTGGCACCAGTATTGAAATTGGTGACTTTGTGCTGTGAATAGTGCAATGCAATCTTCGTTTGCATCAGTATCAAGTTTTATTCACGTGTCTTTTTGTTGTCTTTTATTTTTCCCTCACAACCAATTGGTCTGACAGTTTGTTTTATTCTTTCACTCATATTTAAGAGAACATATTCTACATATTACTTAGAGAAGATCCAGGAGTGAGAACTGAACAGGGTTGTCTGTCTCTCTGTACTGTTTATTTTTTTAAAACCATAAACCAGTAATTCTCAACTAGAGTGTAGTGGCACCCTGGGGTGCTGAGATCCTTTGAAGGGTGTGGCACAGATTCTCCCCTGCCCAACTGATCCTCATTCCTTCTTCCCACTGTCCCCTGTTTGAGGGGTTAAGCATAGGCTTGTTCCTGTCCAGCTGCTCGTTTCTCCGCACCATCACTACGCACCCTTGTGGGAGGAGGTAAGCACTGTAATTAGTAAGTTTTGGAAATGAGGTGCCTCTCATTTCACAGAAGTTATTGGCACAAGGGAGTTAGGGAGTGAGCAGTATCTGGGGTTCAAAAAGGTTGAGAGCCACTGCTACAGACATACCTGTAATGTCAACTCTAGTTTGCCCTGGTTTACTTGAGAGAAAATGCAAAGCATATTTTTATGGTATTCAGTCTCTAATAACGATTTGTAAAATGTTACCCAGTGAAGGAAAAGACTATTAAAACCAGCCAGGTTTAAATAGTCTGATTTGAATCTTTCCCCTGCCTTGTTAATTCCCCAGCTTTCACTTTGGCCTTTTCTGTAATGTCTTTTTTTGTCCCCAGCCTTCAAAGAGTAGACAGGGCCGTAATTTATAATATAAAACACAGAACTGTTATTTTTGGCTTTAAAATACTAAAGAATCCAAAATAAGGCAGAAATAAAACATTTCTTGCAGGCCATCTTTTACATGGTGTAATATACCTTACCAGGTAAGGTAAGCAATATCTTATATATTCTAGAGAAATTCTTGCATTTATGCCAGTTTTACATTTGTATTTCCAATAACCACTCTTGATTTGCATTTGTATTACTGTGGGGAGTGGGAGTGGGAAGGTCCCCACATGTCTGTCAATGTGCAGTATTTCTTTTGGGCACACCAAGAAGTAAACATAGTAGCTTCACTTACTGAGTTTTACTGCAGAAGTTACATAATTATCCTTTTTCAAGAACACTTAATTTTAGCAACAAAGTGGAGCCTTTTTGATTGGCTGGAAAAGCAGGCAAAATATTTTCTTGATCAGATTAGTAGAAACGAGCTGCAAAAGACATTTAGCTTTCAGTCTTTTCCAGGGAAAGTTTACAAACATTAGTAAGCCAAGTTGTAACATTCTTAAAAGAAATTTATTAACAATTTTTTATTTAGGACAGATAGCGGATTCTTTTACTAAGTTATATTTATGATTTCAATTGTCCTTCTTATTGCTTGCTGTCATGTGTTAGTTTTTGCCATAACTAAATTCAAGGTCTCTAGAATGAAATAAGAATCTAAAAGAGAAGTATGTTAGTGATGAGAAAGTGGTCCAGTCCTGAACTTCCATTTTTTAAAGCCAACTACCATAAAAATCTGTCAAAAGTTTTCTTTTTCACTTTGCTATTGCCTTGAGAATTTTGTGAGGTCATTCTTCAGAGCCTGATTTGCTGTCAGATTTTTTCTCTCTCTCTCACTTTTAACATTAAATTTCCAACCCCATCTCCCATGAAAATATATCCCAGTCTCAAGGATAAAACCTCCAGCTTCTCTTGTGAATACCAAAATGCAGAATTCTTTCAGGCTTTCACTAATATTATCGGAGTCTGTCAACAACAAATATTTTTAGTAGCCCCAATGGTTCTGCCTGGCTGTTTTGTCTTACATCTCAAAAGTATGAATCTTACTGAATCTGTTTAGATATTTTTTCCTTATTGATTTTTAACATCCTCTCTGTAACACACTCCCGTGATCTTTTCCTGCATTTTTTAATTCTATTTTTGCTTCTATTTTATATAGTTCATTTAATTTTCCTTGCCTTGTGTTTTGAATTTTGCATAAATATACATACAGCATGGCTTTTATGTTTATGTTTTTTGATTGTTGGCAAACAGAGCACAGAGTCTGTTTCTTACTCTGCCACAGGCTATTTAAGTGACTTGGGCAAATCTTAAGAGAATAAAATTATGAATTTTCTATCTGATACTGCAATACTTCTGTACAAACTTTGGGACTATACTAGTATAAAAGAACAACCAGAACTCCCTTGAAACTACTTCTTACCCTTTGTGTACAAGTTAAAGATTGATATTTGTGAGAGAAATTAGGTTTAAATTTGATGTATGGTATAGACAAACCTTTTACTGTCTTTAAAAAGGGTGAGGGAGCTGCTGCTCAGGAACATATATTACCTTTTATGATCTAACTATTACCTTTTATGATCTAACTGTAATGTTACAAATATGGATGATCCTGTAGCAATAAAAGTTAGCTAAATTGTCCTAACTTTGACCTGAATGAAACAGAGTTAAAATTGCAGTAGTTTTGCTACTCAAATAACAGTTGCATCGTAGAAGCTTGTACTGGCATTGTTTGATATCACGTGCAACTTTTTCAGTCTGACTAATGGAGAGAGAGTCAAATATTGTAATCTTTTTTGTGAGGGAGGAGCAGTCTCAAAAAGAAAGGGGGTGCCCTAAACTAAAATGTTCCTTTTATTCACTTGGCTTATCACTTTAAAAAGAAAAGTGGAAGTCATGTTAAAAATACAGCACTCCTGCTTTAATTTATGTCTCTGGCTAAAAATCTTAATGCATAGTGGACTATTTGGGTATTCTGCTTACTCCTGCTTCTAAAAAAAGGCTCACACAAGACCCCATCTGTAGCTGTCTTCTCCACTTGCCTACTTCTTGAGGAAAAGCAGTCAGGTAGGGCTGCTTAAAAAGCAAATAGAGCTCTCCATCTCCCAGGTACTTCCAGGTGTCAGAGGACTTCTTGGGCTGAGGGCACAGTAGTACTAAATCCTTCCCATCAATTTTGCAGACTGAAACAAAATATCCATTTATCTTTCTTGATGCATTTACATCAAAAATGCAACTCACTGATACATGCAGTGAATTCACTCTCTCTTGGCCAGAACCAGTAATTTAAAGCTTGTGGATTTTTTTTTTTTTTTATAACTTGCATATAATCTTCAGTCTGGTTTTTAGTACTAACTGCTTGATTCAATCCTTCTAACTGCTTTCTATCCTCTCCATGGATGAAGTCGTAAAGAGAAGCTGCTATATATACACCAACGGAATCTAATCAGGATTCCTTGGTGAAGTTGCCCCTTTCAATAAAGTTGATTCAACTAGGCAAAAGTTAAGCTTTATGATTTTGAATGAGGCTGTCAAGCTTTGTAATAATAAGGGCAGTAATAGGGGTTTTTAGAGTTTGGAGTCCTCAGAAGATTGAAATGCACTTCAGGATGAGATGTCTTCTATTCTCTTGATCGGTATAGTTTTCTGTGTGAGTGCTATCAGGGTGTTGTCTGCTATTCCTGGGCAGTGTGGGTTCCCTTGCAGACCCCAACATTATGCAAAGAATGACTGCAGGCATAGTTTAGGGGCAAAAGCATGGACATATTCATTATGTGTAAAATACTAACTCATTAACATGCTTGTCCAAAGGTTTGCAAGAATGCTAGCACTGGATGCTTATAAGACACAGACATAACTTGCACGTGGTGTCCCCTAGGTCTGATGCAAGGTTCCTAAAGTTTCAAGTCCTGTTCCTATGCATGGATCAGAACAATTCTGTATAAATCAGACATGTATACAGGAAACATTAACACTTCTATCAAATTACCCTATGCCCCACCTCCTGTCACTATCATGTGTGCTGGACTCTCTGACACCATCTTTAACAATCAACCTTAACAATCATCTTTATGAGTCAGCTTTGACAGGGCTCTGAAAAGCCTAATATTACAGACAACTTTCAGTCTGAGCCTCATGGCTGTGAGGTCTGCCTTCAGTGAGGCCTGTTTTGGTCAGTGTTCTAGCACATTTTTATATGAGTTCCCACCACAGTTTGTTAGAGAGATGAGTGATTAGATTAGAAACTAAACTTGTGTTTTAAAAGGTTAAATGAAAAAAAAGTATAAACTGGATATCTGCTAGGATTTGTATGAGGGATTAGAAAACTCTTTAAATACTGAGTTAAAGCCAGTATTTAGATGACCTAATATAGCATTGTACAAAAGGTCATTTAGATGACCTAATATAGCATTGTACAATCAGCCATTTAGGATCATTTGCTAATATAGCATTGTACAGTCAGCCATTTAGGATCATTTGCTAACTTTGGCAAGAAAAAAATTATATTTTCAATGAACAAACTCTCTCTGATTTCAGAAGCTCAAAAGATTAGTTTCTTTAATTATACATTTTCTTAAATAGATAACACTTGAAAGGAGTTTGTGCCAGAATTTTTCTGGTATGAACTTTTGTCTTCAGCAAAAAACGTTGGGTTGTCAGAAATTTCTGTGACAGTATTATCTACACATGGATCCTCACTATCTGGAATTTGAGTTCTGATGGTACATAACTCCACTTATGGTACTAAATTTCAGGTTTTTTTAAAGTCAGAGTATATGCTTCCAATGTATTTGAAAGGCAAGTACAAATATAGGTGGGACTTGTATGCTGATCTGTGAAAAAATAGAGGTTTGGAAAGAAGCAAGGATCAATGCAAAGAGTGTGCGTGTAATAAACCCTGGGTTTTTGTTTGTTTGTTTTGCCTCTATTTTCTATTCCTTTGATTCATGAACAACTGCTGCTACTCATTTGGGCCAGTACTCTTTAACGTCTTCATTAATGATCTGGATTCAGGAGTCAGATGCGAAATGGCCAAGTTTGCGGATGGTACCAAATTATGGGAGAGAGCAGTCACACTGCAGGATAGGCTGGGGATACAGGCTACTTTGGACATGCTCTCAAGGTGAGCTGACCAAAACCTGATGGCCTTTGATGTAGAGAAATGTGAGGTGCTGCTTCTCCCTCAGTAGAAAGAACCCTCAACATACTTACAGACTTGGCAGCGCTGCACTCGCTAGCACCATGGCCAAAAGGGACTTGGGGGTCTTGATGAATATGAGCCACCAGTGCAATGATGTGGCTGGTAAAGCAAACCAAACTCTGGTGTGCATCCACTGATGCATCTCAGGCAAAACCAGGGAAGTCATCCTCCTGCTTTACTCGGCCTTGGTGAGACTGCAGCTGGAGTACTGTGTTCAGTATTGGGCCCCCCACTTCAGGAAGGATGTGGAGAAGCTTGAGAGTTCGGAGGAGGGCCACTCATATGATCCAACACCTGGAGGAAAGGCTATATGAGGAGAGGCTGAGGGACTTGGGACTCTTCAGTCTGGAGAGGAGAAGGCTCAGGGGGGCCTTGGTGGCAGCATATAATTATATAAGAAGGGTGCATCAGGACCTGGGAGAACAGCTGTTCACCAGAGCTCCCCAAGGGATAACAAGGTTTAACAGCCATAAACTCTAGGAAGGCCGATTTAGACTAGACATAAAAAAGGTCTTTACAGTGTGAGTGTGCAGGGTCTGAAACAAACTTCCCCCAGTGGTGGTACAAGCATCTACTCTGGCCCCTTTCAAAAAACATGTGGATGTGTTTCTGCTGGAGGTCATATGATCCCAACTGACTTCCTCCCTATGACAGGGGGGCTGGACTTGATGATCTCATGAGGTCTCTTCCAACCCCTAATGTCTATGAAATATATCTGACAAAAAGGGTAGGGACTATTAGTGATGTAATTTTAGTTTTCAAATTAAAGTTGTCATTACAGTGGACATTCCTTCATTTGGTATTTAAGTATGACCTCTTCAGTGTTTTTTAATTATCCTTGTACCATGAGAAAGCAACCATCCTAAACCTGAAACCTAGCATGAGCAGTCCCACTGGCTACAATGACCTCCCTAAGCCAACATACATTTGTCAAAAGCAAGCCATGCTTAATCAGTCTGCTTTCCTTCTGTGACAAGGTGGTCTTTGTGGATTGAGGGAGAGCAATGGATGTGCTGTCCATTAATTTTATGAAACCTTTCAACACTATCTCCCATGATATTCTTACTAGAGCCAAAAAATACAGTCTAGATTGAAGTGCGATGTCAAACTGGAGCACAACAGGGTGGATTATCATGCTCAGACAGTAGGCATCCAAAGCTAACTGTCATACTGGGAGGAGCTGTCAAATGAAGTTCCCCAACAGCCTGTCCAGAATCCAGTATTATTTAATATCTTCATTTAAATACTTGGATGCTGCAGTTGAGTGCACAGTTAGTAAATTTGGAGTTGACACCAAGCTGAGTGGGGTACTGGTTTCCTTGGAGGATAGGATTAAAATGTAAAATGTCCTTTGTAAATTAGAAAAGTATTTAGAAATAAACTGAATGAAATGTGGTAAGGACAAGTGCAAAGTACTATACAGGCATACCTCGGAGATACTGCGGGTTCGGTTCCAGACCACTGCAATAAAGCGAATATCGCAATAAAGTGAGTCGCATGATTTTTTTGGTTTCCCAGTGCATATAAAAATTATGTTTACGCTATACTGTAGTCTAGCTAAAAAATGCTAACCATCATCTGAACCTTCAGCAAGTCGTAATGTTTTTGCTGGTGGAGGGTCTTGCCTCTGTGTTGATGGCTGCTGACTGATCAGGGTGGTGGTTGCTGAAGGTTGGGGTAGCTGTGGCAATTTCTTAAAATAAGACAACAATGAAGTTTGCCGCGTTGATTGACTCTTCCTTTCACAAAAGATTTCTCTGTAGCATGCGATGCTGTTTGATAGCATTTTACCCACAGTAGAACTTCTTTCAAAATTGGAGTCAATCCTCTCAAACCCTGCCGCTGCTTCATCAACTAAGTTTATGTAATATTCTAAATCCTTTGTTGTCATTTCAACAATGTTCACAGCATCTTCACCAGGAGTAGATTCCATCTCAAGAAACCACTTTCTTTGCTCATCCATAAGAAGCAACTCCTCATCCGTTAAAGTTTTATCATGAGATTGCAGCAATTCAGTCACATCTTCAGGCTCCACTTCTAATTCTAGTTCTCTTGCTATTTCCACTTATGCAGTTACTTCCTCCACTGAAGTCTTGAACCTCTCAAAGTCATCCATGAGGGTTGGAATCAACTTCTTCCAAACTCCTGCTAATGTTGATATTTTGACCTCCTCCCATGAGACACAAAGTGAGCAAATGCTGTTGGAAAAATGGCGCCGATAGACTTCCTCGACACAGGGTTGCCACAAACCTTCAATTTGTAAAAAACCCAATATCTGCGAAGCGCAATAAAGCGAAGCGCAATAAAACGAGGTATGCCTGTACTTAGGATAGAATTATCAACACTTTAGGGAATGGCTGGATAGGCTACAGTACTTTGGAAAACAACCTGAGGTTTGTAGTTGGTGGTGGCTGGAGTATAAGTCAACAGTATTTTGTTGCAAAAAAGCCAAAAATACTGAAATATATTAACAGGAGTATTTTAAGCAAGTTAAGGGAAAAGATTCTTCCTTTCTACTGAACACTGGTGAGGCCTCAAAAAAGATATGGACAAACTGGGGAGAGGTGTATGTACAACAAAAATGATTAGACATCTAGGAAATCTTATTTACAAGAAAAGGTTGGAAGGACCAGGAGTGTTTAGTAGAACGCTATGGGGAGATCTGATAAGACTTCAAACATATGAAGGGTGGTTATAACGAGGATAGTGAATTGACTGTTTTCTGTACTTACAAGGCACGGGGCTCAGAAATGCTACAAAAATACAGGTCGGATAGGAAGAACTTTTTTACTATGGGGTAGTTAAGCCCTGGAACAGATTACCTAGAGCAGGCGGGTCAAACATATGGCCCACATTCTAGATCCAGTCTACTGGACTACTAGTGGGCAACTGGAAGTTGGGCATGGCCAGGAATGTGGATCACATAATCTGGGGGCCTCGGACCCTGGTGGGCATGGTGCTTGGTGGCAGGAGGGAGAGGCAACATGCTTCAGTGAAATAGTGCCACAAGTAGATGAAATGATACAGCTGTAGAACTGCAATAGTGATAGAGCTGTAGAAGTGAGAGAGCACTAAGTGGATTTTTGTAACATTCATCTTGATAGGATCATTTTAAGTCTACAGTCTTAGATGTGAGGATGTAGTATTTCCCACCCTAAGCTTTCTTCAATATATTCACTTAAGACTTAAAAATTATCAGGGGTGTTTCATCTACTTGATCTGTACTATAACATATTTGTCACTCCAAATCAATCTGGTTTTTGTTTAATAATAGATTGCTTGTGGCACAGTACTCCATATTATAGGAAATAGGTTTTGGAATTAAATTCCTCTGGTTTTGGGAGAATGCTTCTGTTTAGTCTGGATTCCTTATATGCCTTTAAAATATTTATATACCAAACGTTCACATGCATACATACATACAGGAATGCCCAGTGCAGCTAGAATTCATTTGAAAATCTAAAATATTTTATTTTGAAATGGAAGAGAAACTACTGAATATTCACATGTACTTAGAACTTGGGTAAATAGAAGCCAGTTCACTGGAATGCGAAGAAGTGAGTGGTGATTTTTGCCTAAACATAAAAGTGAAGATTTGTCAAAAAATGTGATGTGCCTTGACTATAATAAGACTGTCAGCACTTGCTGTTGACATTTTCATATGGAAACTAAGGAAATATGTTCTGGAAGAAACTATCAGAAGATGGATACATCATTGCTTATGTAATGGCCTCAAAGAGTAGTCATTAACAGCTCAATTTCATTTGAAGGAGTTATCAAGTTGTTCACCTGACAAATCTTCCTTGGGTTCAGTACTGTTGATATATCTATTAATGAGTTAGAGGAAAGAAATATATATATATATTGCACTTACTTTATGCTGGGTAAAGTAGTAGGCCTTTTATAGAGCATCAGATTAATATCAGTGTTGTCTTGATAAACTGGAAACATGATGTGAAATGAATAGGATGGTCTCATTTATTGCTAAGTACCATATTTACTTGATTAAAAGACAATGGCTTATTGACTTTTTATTTAACATGGTGGGGAGAGAACCCCTCATCTTGCAATCAAGGATGAGGTGGCAGGGGCAAGCAACTGCTGCAGTTCCAGTTCTAGCCCCAACTCCACCCTCCAGCTGCCACCTGGCCCCCCTTGCTGTTCCTTCCCTAAAGCCTCAGGCTTCCAGCACACCCAGTCTCCCCCTCCACCCCTCCTGTGCTACTACTCCTTCCCCCTCTTTTCCACCCTCCTACTGTACTCGCCTCATACCTTTCCTTGCTGCGGCCTTGGAGCACAGAGCACAGCACAGCCCTGTAGCAACAGGGCTGGCTTTACACTGATGCTACAGGACGGGGCTGGAACCATACTCAGTACCCCCCAGGCTGCAGTGGGGACAAAGCCTGCCAGAGCTGGAGCAAAGGTAGGGGTGGGGTGGAGGGGCAGGCTGCAGGGTAGAGACTTCAGGGGGAGGAGAGAGCAGGGATCCAAGGCTTTTGGAGCCAGAAGCAGCACTGAGAGGGGAAGTAGGGCGGGGGCCTGAGGCTGTGGGGGTTAGGCACAAAGCAGGGTACGCAGAGCAGGAGGAAGGCAGCAGGAGATAAATTGCATGCCTTTCATACTGCCTGACCCCTACCACTTTTGCTTCCTCCACTGCCTTCCCAGTATTGTCCCCCCTACCACCTGCCTTACCACGTGCCCTCTCACTGCTTCCCTTGTCTGTCTGTCTTTCTGTCGCCATTGCTGCCCCCCTCACTGCCTGAAGTAGTAGGGAGGGATGAATTTATGACAATGCTCCAATAATTACATTCTACACATGGAAAATTATAATAAATGTATACATGTACACTAATTATTTGAGTGTTGTCATAAATTCAGAGTCGTCTTAGATTCAGATAAATATGGTATTATGAGCAGTCAAATGGGTAAATACAAAATGCTGAATGCCTGGCTTGGTTGTAGTACTGTAAAAACATGCAGGAGTACAAGGGATTACAAGTTAAGTGAGTCAAGTGTCTAGTTGCTAAGAAATCTAATAACAAATAGGTATATTGCCAGGGAGGTCATACACAAGTCATGGGAAATGTTTTTTTCCACTGTTCACCTCACCTGAAGTCCTGCATTCAGTTTGGGGAATCACATTTCAAGAAAAAATGTGGAAAAATCCAGAAGTGAGCAACAAAAATGAGAAGTCTAGAGAATGTAGCATATAAGAAAAGGTTGGAAGACCTGAGTTTTTTTAGTTTAAAGAAGAAGCGACTAGAGTGGCCTACAGATTGGATGTTTTGATAACAGTCATGAAATACAATACAGGTTGAAAGAAGTGATTGAGTATTTCCTGTGTCTGCAGGGGATAAGTCAAGAAATAGCCAGCCTACATTGAACGAAGGAAGATTTAGGTGACTTATTGAGAAGAATTGTCTATGAGGGTGGCTAAGCACTGGTCCAGCTTTGCTAGAGAAATAGTGAAATCTGTCATTGAAAAGCTTTTTGCTGAGGTGACCCCAGTACTTTTTACCCAAGAAACAAAGAGGACAAAGAGGAGCAGTGTTTTGCTACAGCAGTTGCAGAACTGTTCAAAACCATTTATGTGTGCTTTATGTATGTTAGGGGGCAAATACACATGCATCTGCAACTGGAAGTTTGAACAGTCATCTTCTTACCCTTGTTTTTGGCAAGCATGGCATCAACATTGATGCAGCCTAAACAAATAAATGGTCTTTGTATCTCACTTATTTAGAGCTGTGGAAGGTGTTTTCCTAACGCACAAGAAACAATATGCAACCAGAAATCTTATTTGAAATTTACTGTGTAGATATACTATTTCTAGTAATCTACCTATGCATTATAGCACACACATTTGCATAGTGCTCACTCGCAAATAAGACATTCAGCTTGTTTCTAGAAGGCAGAACATAGAAAAATTTTTCCAGGGTCATGACCTAGAGCTATTCTTTTCATGGGGAGGCTGTTGAAAAATGGCTGGTGCTTCTTTCTGCCAGAAAGCACTCAAATTAGCAGCAGTTTGGGGCCAGTTTGCCAATTTGAGAGCAGGTGTGAAAGGGTTAACACTGGACTGCAGCTGATTTTTGCTTGCTGGCTGAGGGAGAAGCTGGCATCCATTTTGCAGCACAGTGTCTTCATGTTTTTACTTTGTACTACTAGTCTGGCAAAGAAAACCAACTTCCCTGCTTAAAACATGCACCCCAATTTTGGAGGGGCTGATTTTTGGGGGGCAGGTGTGTGCAGCATGTAGCTATTTATGGTAAATGAATTCTTTCTCCTGGCAACAGAATAGTTTCTTTTCTTTTTTTTGCTGTTGTATGAAGGGGAAGCAAACCAAGTCTTTTCACTCGGCTATTACATACAGATGCCTCATATACAGTGTCTTTGAAACTCCATGGTAGAACTACAGTTATGTTAACAACTTGTGGAAAGTCTGAAAAGTTTTTTCTTCTTTTATTAAAAATAGTGCATGGGGAAAACAGTCTTTTACTGTAAAGTTCTGTATGCCTCACAAAAGTTGAATTGGCTGAGAATAAAAGCTAAATCAATACCCTTGTGTGGCAGGGCATGCTGGATCTCTGTCCCTTTCCTGGTCTTTCGGATTTCTCAGTTCTTGAGTTGTGTTCTTTTATCTGTTTCAGAGACACAATCTGCAGTTCTGCTTCTGGACTTAAAATATTCCATGTATCATCTATTTTACCCATCAAGTTTTTTTCCCTCTGTGGGTTTACAACCAGTGATTTTTTTACACTGTCAAAACAGTCTCCTGAAAACCAAAGTAGTGTTTGTTCTAGCACAGGAACAAATCATTCAATCATTAAATTAAACGTTAAATCAGTCTAGTTTGTCCTTCTTACTGAAACACTTGCCATCCTCTAATGGTAGCCTTAGGAAAGTGTAATTTCTTCAGACAGCCTCAGTAGGTCTCTGGGTCCCAGGCCACCTTGAAAGTTTCAGTGGTTTAAAAAACAGATGCAACTTACACTAGTCAGTAAGTGTTGTGCCTTCACTATCATTTGGCAACTCTAGCTATTCCAGAAAAGCCTTTGTAGCATAGACTTGCCATCAGTCTCCCACTCCCCAAAAACTCCTTAGTCTTTTTTGAGATAGTGTCTTTAAACTGTCCTGTAGTTCTTGGATCACCTCATGCTTTTGAGGTTTCTTGTAAAAAAAACTTTCCAGTAGGATTAGCTCCAGATCAAGCCAGAATCCTTGAACCAAGTTGTCCTTCAGTTCTCAAGTGTTTTTCCTAGACCAGCTTGCAGCACACGTGACACAGGCAACCTCTGTATGGCACAAGGCAGACCAGGGAGGAGCAGGCAGTACAAAGGCAATAGGGCAGGGAGCAGAAAGCAGAGCTGAAGATCAGACTGGAAGTACAGGGTGGGGGGAAGAAAAAGCAGAACAGCGGGCTGGGCAGGGGAGGTGGATTGGAATGGCACTTCAGGAGGGTGCAGGAAATTTGTGGCATACCTGCAAAAAAAGGTGGCTTCCAGTGTCCCTGATCATTCTTTTCCATCCTGTCTCCTTTTCCAGATGGAGTTCTATAGTAGTCTGAATTTAGTATAAATAAATGAATATAGAACAGTTCAAATCAATTATATCTTGCCTGAAAATGTTAAGGTGGCCTGTCAAAGGGTGGGGGGAAGGCATCGTAATGTTTTGGTTAACTGTATTGAATTTAGATGGTGAAAAAATTACATTCTGCCTTGTTTTGATTACCCTGTTATTTTCAGGATTAAGAGTGCAATTCACACAATTTAGATTTTACATTTAGAAAATATTACAGCATCACAAAGACAAAATGTTGAGAGCCTATGATGAAGTGGTGGTAATGTTGGTTTTTTAATTTTTATTTTAATAAGAATGAAAACATATTCATTCAGTGAAGGGCACCATTAGCTTATCTATACTAGTACCTCTAATGCTGATCTAATATAGAAAACAAGTGTTAACCTATATCCAATGAATTGTACAAAGTTAAATCTCAAAGACATCTTTTAAAAATTGCACTGTGAGTATATTTTGGGAAAAATTATGAATTTTATAAATTAAGTGTACAAGGTTAAAATTCTCATTTTAACATGTTATTACATGTTCATATTCATTAACCATGCTCTGATTTTAAAATCAAAATCTAAACACTCTTTAAAGAAGCCTGCTTATTTAAATGAAGGCATCCTATTAAAAAAAGTAATGATTTCAAGGGATTTATCTTGGAATTGAATTTATTCTCCCTTTTCTAACACACGTCATATAGTAGCACAGATGCATTTCATTTTTTTTGACAGGTCTTTGTCTTTGCTGGTTCCAAGAACAAACTGCCTTGGTATAATTAAAGTGCATGCATCTTTGCTGTATAGAATTTGTTAAAGTTACTAAGTTGCTTTCTGTCCTACATCGTTTAGGCGTAACCTTCATTGACTTACAATATGTGCTATATTTACTCAAACCTAGGATGAGGGATTTTCCCTCAGTCAGCACTGAGGGGGGAAGACCGTCATCTTAGATTAAAGTACAAGGTGGAGCGGGGGAGGAAGGGCAGGTGATTACTACAGCTCCGATTCTGGCCCTGAGCCTAGGTTGGGGCTAGAGTCAAACAGCAGCCCCCTGCCCCCCTCCTCTTCGACTTGCCCTCTACAGTTTCTGCTCCTACCCTACATCCTTACCCCCTTTATTGTCAGGGACAGCTCAGCTCCAGTTGGGGCTGGGTTTGCTTCCAGGCATATAGC
The DNA here is from genome assembly GCF_052110815.1 of Crocodylus siamensis. Classification (NCBI taxonomy): domain Eukaryota; kingdom Metazoa; phylum Chordata; order Crocodylia; family Crocodylidae; genus Crocodylus; species Crocodylus siamensis. The sequence goes on along the minus strand of NC_143395.1, from coordinate 391,073,184 downwards.
GCAGGGAAAATCTGTCCCCTACCCGGGTAGTCATCAGCAGTGCCTAGCAAGGGGTTTGCTTTCACATGCTGTGGTCTGTGGCCCATCAAGGAACAGAAGCCCCAGCAATGTCTGAGGGTAAGGAGGCAGGGAGCAGGAGCAGAGGGGAAGGGGCAGAGATGGAGGAGTGAATGCAGTGAGGGACAGAGACTGTTGGGATCTGTGGGGGGAAGGGACAGACATTGTGGGGAGTGGGTAGAGGGCATGGGGCAGGAGTGGGGGTGGAGGCATGTAGGGGGAGCAGGAAGGCTGCAGGGGGAAGGAAGTGGGGCAGGGGCAGAGAGCAAAGGGGCCTGCCTAACCCCTCCCCCTCCACCCCAGTCACCTGACCTCCCACAGCCACTGCTTTCCCTGCTGTAATAGTGTATGTGTGGGGGAGAACTAATTTAAGATAACTCTCCAATAATTAGATTCTATACCTGAAATATTATAACAAATTTATACATTTTCACATATAAAATCTAGTTATTGGGGGGTCATCTTAATTCAGAGCTGTCTTAAATTTGAGTAAATACAATGTTAAATGGGAGAAGTTAAAATTGTAAAGACAGGCTTACAAATTTAGTAAATGTGTAAGTACAATCATTCAAAACTTTAGCAGAGAATTTGTAGGCACCTGCATATTTGGTCAGTAATCCAAACTTTTTTGAATGTGGGAAATAGCTTTATATTAATAAGACAATGCTAATCATGGTTTTGTTTTGAAAATTGTTGTCATGTTGTTAAGTTTTCTTAAATTATAGCTTTGTTTTTATAATCTGTTAATATCAGGGGAGGAAATAAAGGCAGTGATTCCAAAATAAATAAATAAATAAAGTTGGGGATGGTCCTGCTTTGAAGGAATTGGACTAAATGACCTCCTGAGGTCCCTCCTGTGGTGGGCCAGTAGGGGGTGCTCCTGCATTGAGCCACCCACCTCACTGCAGCTGACCACCTTCCAGGCTCCGACTGCCTCCCTGGGGGCGCCTCATGTTCAGCCAACCTCCTTCCTGGATCACACCCACAATCCTGGGGGTAACACCACCACCATCCAGGGTCTGGATTGATCTTGGACTTGTGCCTCTGGGAAACACAGGCCTAGTAGTCCTTAAGGGTACTTGACCTACTGCAAGAACTTAGGGTGCTTCCCTCAGTCTGAAGCAGAAATAGTGGTCTCCCTTATTTAGCTGAACCAAGGGGACCCCAAGGCATAATTTAGACCCTCTCCCAATAAGTTTCCCATGCTAGGTATAAAGGAGAACTTCATTGGTAACAACAAGTAGGTTTGGAATAGGGTACAGAGTAGAGAAATACCAGAGAAATACCTTGGAGCAAACTGCGGCATGATAGCCTTTGATCATGCATCTGAGTTACTGCAAGCTATATATCTAGTTAGATCTTAAGTAGCTTAGTCACAAGTATCATCCAGAGGCAGGTGGAGATTCCCTCTGGAGGCAGGCAGGTCATTCACCATGAGTTTCAAAGGAGAGCGTGAGTTTCAGGTGGTCCAGTTTCCCTGAGAGTTCTCATCATCGCTGTTGCCTTGCCTTCTGGGCAGTCCTTAACTTATATAGACCTTATGACCTCATTTACCTGATCAAATGAAGGCCAGCAATTGTTGGCTGCCAGCCAACCAGTTTGAAATGCATCACTGGTTGCCAGGTAGACTGGCAGGGTCTCTAGCCCCCTTCCAGTCATGATGGCATTGCTTAGAACAATAGGGAGTTTAAGCCCCCACTCAGGTGTGTGTGAGGTCACTCACGTAGGCAGAGGGAGCAGGTTTTCCCCTCCCTCAGGAATGTATCCAGTTCAGGTTACAATTCAGGGTTATCTGAAGCCCAGGGGTCCAGAGGTGTGTGCCCTCTGCTGTGATCATGGTAACTAATTTGTCAGATTAGGCATCCACCTGATGGCAGACTTTGGGGAGAAACAGAGATGGCATTCTGCCATACCTCCAACCCTCATTTTCTGATTCTGTGTTATTTTTAAGAGGAATAATAGCTGTGTTTCATCTTGTTCTGATCTCAGTCCTTGTATGGGACTGAAAAATTTGACAGGTACAAACATGTAGTCAGGAGCCAGATCTAAAGTATGGAGCACTCTGGGCAGAAATCATCAGAGGGCTTAGGTTAAGTATAAGTGGTGAGACAAAGCAAGACAAGGGCATGAGGAGAAGGAGAACATGAAGAAAGTAGTAGTACCTGAGGTTTGCAGAGAAAAGAGTTGACTGGCTTTGCAGTGGAAAGGGAAGTATGAAAACTTGAAGATGTAAATTAAAGAGTATTTCAGGGAAATGTAACAAGGCACAGAAAGAAAAAACTGGGATCAAGAGTGTAAGCGTAGGAGGCACGTGAAGTCTGGATGGGAGAAGTATTGGTAGTGAGATGGGGAATGTCATGCATGAGTGGTTAAAAGTCCTAGGTGGTAATGAAGGAGGCACTAGAATACTACAAGCAAAGCTGACCGTGATGTCTCTGGAACACATACTAGTGTAGTCATCGGATTGTGAAAGGGATTGTAGAAGTTGAGTAGAGGGAAGGGCTGCTAATCGGATTCTTTTCTTAAAAGAGTTTATCAACTCTATTTAAAATGAAAAAAAGCATTTCATAGTTAGTAGGGTCGGAAGGGACCTGAGCAGATCATCAAGTCCGACCTCCTGCCACAGCAGGAAAGAGTACTGGGGTCAAATGACCCCAGCAAGGTGTTTGTCTAGCTTTGTCTTAAAGACCCCCAGGGCAGGAGCCATTACTACTCTTGAAAGTTGGTTCCAGATCCTAGCCACCCTGACAGTGAAGTAGCGCCTCCTGATTTCTAATCTGAATTTACCCTCTGTCAGCTTGTGATGGTTATTTCTAGTCACTCCTGGTAGTGTTCGGGGGAACAGGGACTCCCCCAGTGCCTGCTGATTCCCTCTGACTGGTTTGTAACAGGCCACTAGATCTCCCCCTCAGCCTTCTGTTGTGGAGGCTGAATAGGTTCAGGTCCCTTAGCCTCTCCTCGTTGGGCCTGCCCTCCTGCCCCCCGATCATGCGAGTGGCCCTTCTCTGGACCCTCTCCATGTTGTCCACATCCCTCTTGAAGTGCGGTGCCCAGAACTGTACGCAGTACTCCAGCTGAAGCCTGACCAGTGCTGCACAGAGGGGGAGTATCACCTTCTTGGACCTGCTTGAGATGCATCTGTGGATGCATGACAAGGTGTGATTGGCCTTCCTGACTGCACCCCCACACTGCTGGCCCATGTTCATCTTGGCATCAATGATGACTTCAAGATCCTTTTCTGCTTCTGTACTGATGAGAAGGGAGTTCCCCAGCCTGTAGGTATGCTGCTGGTTCTTCCATCCCAGGTGCAGCACCTTGCACTTGTCAGTGTTGGAACCCATCCTATTCTCATCCACCCACCCCTGAGCTGCACTCCTCTATTGTTGTGGTAGGTTCCATTAGCAACATAGCTTCTCAGCTGCCTTTGGCTAAGATCAAGTGTAGTGGCTGGGTGGAGGCCTGGTATACTGCCTGGATTGGTGCTAGAAGCTCAGAAGCGAGAGACAGAAAGGTAGGTAATCAATGTTTGAGAATAAGACAAGTAAGAACAGGGGAAGGAGAACAGAGATGTTGGATGATGAACAGATATGAATTTATAGAAAAAAGTTTGAAGTTTGGATATTAAAGCAGAATGTCTTAATAGCCTGGCCACCTTTCCAAACTGGAAGTCTTGGGAAATTTAGTATTGGAGCCAAGAAGGTTATGAGGATTTTTGGAAAATGGATGTGGCAGTAGGTAAGAGAGAAAAGACTAGTGAAAGGACTAATTATTCAAATGTACATGGACATGCTGTAGATTGGGAAGATAAATGGTTGGAGAATTATGCACAAAAATTTATGTATGTTAAGAAGATATATGATACATATGGTATATGGGCAGGACTGTGGAGAGCTCAGGTGGTAATGAAGGCAGATGAAAGGAGTTCTGGTGGGATAATGCACTTACTGCCAGTAATCCAAGTAGGGCCACACTGAGGGTTACGATGTATTTTGGGCAACCTAAACTCTGTAGCAAGTGTGAGGAGAAAGGACACTTGGCCACAAGAATATGGCTACAGCTGTGAAAGGAAAGAGCACAGTGTGGCAGAGTGCCAAGAAATACTGAAGTGTGTTATTTGCAGCGAAGACTGACACTTACAGCACCAATGCCCATGGTCATTCTCAAACAAAGCTAGGTCTACAGAGGGGAAGCAAAGACAGGAAAGGAAAAGTGGGGATGAAGATGATGTTAAGTGATGAATTCTAATTCATTATAGTGGAGGGAACATCACAAAAAGGAACATCTGGAGAGGAATAGAGTGAAATTTCAGTAGTCAAAGTGGTGCAGCTGGCAACAGAGGAAGGAAAAATAAGTGGAAAAATTACTTTAAGACAGAGGAAAGAGAAGGGAAAGAAGAGAGAGTGATAGAGGATGAAGAAGGAGTGAGGATAGAACAGGAGGTAGAAGACAGCCAAATTAGGAAAAGATCATCATAACATCATGTTATGAAGCTTAGGAAAAAGAAGGTGGACAAGGAGAGAGGGCAAAGGGAGGTGGGTTGACAAAAAACTCATCGGAGCTCATGTGGTCTGGGTCTAATGGACAAGGGAAAGGGGAAGGAGGGAAGCAGAAAGGTGGGGGAGAGGGGAAGGGGTAATCTTTCTTAAATGCTACAGCAATAAAACAACTGGCAAAGACTGCAGATGTGAAGAAGGGGAGGATTAGAACTGACAGCATCAAGCAGCAGCATAGAAGACTTGTTATGTGGTATAGATGTGTATTTAAATGGATAAGAATGACTGTGTGTTGCATCTATAAATGTCAGAACTGTATTATTGAGGAAGACATGGGATAAGATTATGCCAATATTGAGTGGGGTAAAGCAGACATAATATGTTTGCAGGAATGTGGAATCCCATGGGAGAGGGATTACAAGAATTTTTTAAAGAGATAGGGATGGGGTGGGTGGGTGGGGTCAAATGCAAACAAAGCAGCTGGAGTCATGTTTTTGCTCAAGACTGAGGAAGCAGAAGTGCAGCAAGTGTAAGTGATTGTGGAAGGGAGACTGCAATAGACGGTGGTAGAGTTTGAAAAGAAAGTGTTAGTGATTTTTTTATATATGCATGCCAGCTAAAAGAGAAGGAAGGATCACTCTGTTTAAGATATTAGAAATATATGTAGGTGGAGGTAGGCAGCATATTCTGGTGGAGGATTTCAATTGCATTGAGGAGGGAAATAGGAGGAGGGAGAGAGAGCTAGACAGCTTGTTAAAAGTACTAATTAATATAATAAATCAGGAAGGTTTAAAGGATGTATGGGCTGGTGAGAAGGTGATTACAAGGATGGAACCCTAAGGTGGCTCTCATCTACTTCAACTATCCACTAACATGTTCATTTTGTCTATATAATTATTGCACTCCAAATGTAACAGTGTTATAGTCTATTCTTGAACTTACTGGGTACCTTTCCATCTTACAAAATATTACCATTATGTGAAGCATTTTGCATTTGATACTCTGATTCTTTACTGAAAGAGAGAGGGAAACTTTCTAAGAAATCTTACTGTGGTAGAGTATAGGGGATCTACTTTAGCCATATCAATTAATAACACTTAGAGCGTTTAGATTATCTTTGTAAGAAAAGTGCACTTTACAGTGGAGTTCAGTATTATTATCTCCATTTTTCCCATGGGAAATTGGGTAGATAGAAGGGAAATTATTTGTCCAATGTAATCTAGAGGTTAGTGACAGACAGAAATAAAACCCAGATTTTCTAAGACCTACTGTTAAGGTGTCTGCTTGCTAGGCCATGATGAGTGAAGAGATGCTGAAAAACACCCTAACATTTCCAATTGTCACTACAAGTTTTAAAGCAAAAGCTGTATACAAGAAAACACATCTTAACCTGTCAAAATATCTTCAAAATGTATGTTTTTTTCTGTATCTAGAATTGGATAGTCCCTGCTCAAGAAAACAGATTGTTTCTGCAAGGGCAATTTACTGAGTTATAAGATTTAACAGATAGATTGCATAGTTATGCAGATTAATGATCTATGCTTTGGGTGTGTAGTGAAGCATACAGAGATGTCCACAGCTTCTAGAATCACACTTGCAATATCATAGAAGTGCCATTAATCAATATAGTATCTCTAGTATCTTCTGCTGTTATTATAGTTGAGTTAGATGAAATCTGACTTTTTGAAATCTAGCATCCTATTTTTTCTGACCTCATCCTTTTCCCATCTCTAGATCTGGAATTCTATCATATAATTATGTTATCCCAAGTTTCCCATCACCTTCACCTTCTCCATCAGTTCTTCCCTGTTGGTCAGGACAAGATCCAAGATGGATGACACCTTAGTTGTATTGTCTACCTTCTGGAACAGAAAGGTGTCCTTAACACAAGTTAGGAACCAGCTCAACATTTATGTTTGGCTGCATTGTTCTTCCAGCAGATGTTAGGAAAATTGAAGTCTTCCATCAGTACCATTCTGTAGCTTTTGGATAGATTTGTCACCTGTTTGAAGGGTGCCTCATCAACCCCCTCTTCCTAATTTGGTAGCGTATAATAAATCCCAATCATTATACATTGCTGCATTTTTCATCTTTCATCATTACCCAGATGCATTCTTTGCTGTCATCTTCCTCCTGAACTGGGGGACAGGTATGTCTGTTTGACATACAAGCAAGACCTTTACCCTTTCTACCAACTATGTCCTTCTAAAACAGAGAGTAAGCCTTGATATTGACATCCCAGTCATAAGACCTATCCCACCAGGTCTTGGTGATGCCAGTCAGATCAAAATTCTTTTTGTAGAATGCAGCGTCCAGCTTATCATGCTTATTCCCCATACTTCTTCTATTTGTATGTATGCATCAGACTTATTGATCTACTTGCTTCCCTTTTGCACCACTTGTAGTCCTGTATCTCTCTGGCCTTATCCCAAAGTTAAGTTGTGTCTTCAAGAACTTTTTCCTCTGGACTGTGTGCTCTGTTAGTGGAAGGTTGTGACCACTGTCGACACTGGATTTTGGGAACCGAGCCCTTATACTTTTGTTCTGGGTGAGCACAAACCTCAGAACAAGCACAACACCTGCCAGTTGATAATAGGCGAGTTTATTGACACAGAATGATAACGAAAAGCAACAATACAAACAGTCAAACAGTTCTACATCTACCAGTCCTAGGGCTGTCATCACAGTCAAAATACATCTGGTGAGGATGCAGGCTCCACTCTGAGGCTCTTTCTCTTAGGTGTCAGCATTCTGGAGGTGGGATGCCGAGGCCCACAGCCTCCCTCCAGCAGGGTGCATGAGACAGGCTGCTGGTATGCCCTCAGTCCGTGGTGGCCTCGAGGACCCTTCCCAGGGGAAGGGGACCCCTCTCAAGGAAGAGACGGAGGGACAGGACAAAGGGAAGGACCCTTTGTTAATTTCAAGTCTCTGCTTTTGTATTCTTCCTCCTTGATGATGCCTGATGACTCTTCATCCATGGCTATCTCTAGTTGGTTGCCTCTCTGTGGTCACATGTTCATGTAGCCTTCTGGGCCTTTTCCTAATGTGGTCTGTTCCCCGCCAAACCAGGACTGTCACCTCCCTCCCCTACCCCCCCGACCCCACCTTGCTCTGGGGCCTTGTTGCTGGTGTCACTTATGTTATGGGACAGTATGGTACATACTTCTTTGGTTCCCTGGATGTGTGTCCTTGTTGTGTTAGACAACCTGTCTGCCTTGAGGGCTGTAATCTCATGTTATGGCATGTCCCCCTTAATTTTCAGGCTGTGTCCATCTGTTGGCCTTGCCGTATTAGACAGCTGGTCTGCCTTCTGGGCCATGAGAAGCTGTGTGAGAGATACCCAGGATCTTACAGGTCAATTAACCCCTGCTTGAATCCTTATAATACATATAGCTATACCTATATGTATTCCCCCGTGGAATCTAGTTTAAAGTTCTGCTTCCTAGGTTGGTTAGGCAATGCCCAAAATGTAATGACTAGTTATAGCCAATGGTGCACAAGTGTTCTTAATAACCTCAAACAGTTCTTAATACTGCTCCAGATGCCTCTGATAGCCCATCCAAAAATTACTTTGGTGCACATTTCAGGCTGAACTCAGATCCCTGGAGCTAGAATGAGATGCCTTAATCACTCTGCTGCAGTAGCACAGGAAACTTGACTTCTCTAGACATATTCTTTCCACAAGTAATTGTGATCAGGGTGTCACCGATTAGATACAGTCATTCTGAAGGATACTGAAAAAGCTGCAGAATGCTATAGCATCCCTCAATATTCATCTTCTTATGATGGTACTTTAGCTGTGAGAGGACTTGTTTTATTCATTTGCTTTACACATAGTATGTTATTTGTCATAATAGACTTTTATCATCAGCTCTACATTTTTAATATGTTGCATGTATATTTGATTGTATGAACAGTGGCATTTGCCATCTTACTTAGGTTTGAGATTTTAGAACAGGTTGAATTCAGAAATTCAGGCTGAGATTGAGCCATTGTTTCTTGGAATGGTAACTTGAGGCAACTCATTCACTTATAATTATTGCTCTACTAAAATACCTTTTTAAAATATCTTTTCTAATTTACAGGTAGTGGTTCAGTTCCAGATTTCTTTCGCATTATGAAGCGCCAGTTTACAGATGCTGAGTGGGGTGTAATTGAGTCCATGAACAATGAATGGATGCAGCTGGATATGTTTTATAGGCACTGGGTATTATATATATTTTGGTATTTCTTTTAAGAACACAAGGAATAACTATTAAATGTTTCTTTGATACCATGTTTTCTTAATGTCATGATGTAAAAATTATGATTTGAATATCTGAGTGGCTGTGTTTGGATCCATTCTTGCTGCCTTAGGGTGTCTTTAGGCATGCCAAAGGGTCACTATTCCGCTTGAAATTCTAAGGGAGGATTATGTTTGGTGCTTTGACACTAAGGTGGGACAAAAAGATTCCTAGTTCATCCAGGAAAGTCCGCAATCTGGCTCTTTATTTCTTAATTGTATGATGTTGTTTTATAATGAAGTATGCATTACAGCATCAGGTTATCTACTGTCCTTGCTAATTGAGGGGCGTGGGGTTGAGGGAAAGGGAGGAATGTGTGAAGAGATGGATTCTGCTGTTAGTAATTAGACTAATGTAAATGTAGACTAACCCTTATTTTTAACATCATAAGATTATTCATTTGAGCCAGTGTCTGATCAAAACAAAGTTATATTTAGTGCAATACATTTTCAGACATTAAAAGCAACAAATATGAATTAAACTAATGTCATTCTATATTTTAGGCACTGAAAGAAAGCTTTATAAAGGCTATAGGCATTGGTCTAGGCTTTAATCTGCAAAGAATTGAGTTTAATGCATCCCCATTGAACCTGGAAGTAGGAAAGGTATACAAGGAGACAAAAATGTTATTGGATGGGGATGAAGAAGAGGAGTGGACTTTTGAGGTAAGGACCCTTTCAAAAAATTGTAGTAGAGCTATATGCAATTTCCGACTAAATATTCTGGTTGTATTACAGATTTTAATTTTAACAGCAGCTTTTTGTAAAAATCCTAAACCGCAATGCACTGCACTCTTCTTCCAGCATGTCAGTAGTTTCAACATAATCCAAGATTTACACACATTGGCAAGGATCTTGGACAAGATTGTGATGTGTTTTATAGTAGAGTTCCTTCTAGAGTGTGCCTACAAATATATAACTTAAAAATCCTGCAGTAATTTGATTTTCATTATTGTGCATCAGTATGTCTGTTATTCTTTAATTACTACCAGTAGCTTAATTTCATTTTTGTCTGGGGAATCTTTCTTCTTCCCTTTCCAGCTTCCTCTCCCCTCCCCACAACTGCCTCCCACTAGCAAACTGTTTCAGATAAGCAGATTGCTACATTTGGGGGAAAGATTTTTTTTCGGATTTCTTTTAGTTACCAGTTCAGTTAGCTATCAATACAATTAACTGCCAGCATTAATTATAATTAAATTGAATGAATATTAAGTTTATTTCAGTTGCTTTTCCATAGCCTGAAATTAAGCACTATTTTCTTGTTTAATCCCCCTTATTCTTTTTGTCTGTCTCTCCATTTCACCACTAAGCTTGTCTCTCTGCATTTTGTGCCCTGGTTCTTTATTTACAGTGTTAGGTCTGTAATCTCACGTTCAATTAATATCACTTTATATCATATATCATTTACAGGAATTGGAACTTGTGGCAGAAGTTAAACCCACTAGATATTTGCAAATAAATGTATAATTTTTTTAAGGTTTTGGATGCACACATACTTCCTAAGGCATAAGAGAATGAAAAGATTGTAAAATTTCTCCAAGGTGGAAATGAAAATTCATATTTCACAGGAGAGCTGATGGAGTTCATTTTGTACAAATTAGGCTCAGATAAATATTAGAACAGTCTGTGTATCTCAGTGTTGTCTGGTGTCAAGCAGGATGTTGAATTATGTTTCCTTCTGGTTATGATGTTTTACAGGAGGAGGATGTGTTGGATACTCTCCTGAGTATCCTTGAAACATGAAAGATATCAAATTTTAGCCATTTTTTAAATGAAAAGTTTGTAAACTATCACCATTCAGAAAATTCCAAAATATGGAGAACACAGTGTCTTTTATTCAGCCGTGTGAATTACTGTGGCATATCAAACTTCCCTCTGTTGCCCATAGCTAGTGAACTCCAGAATTCATGCCAGAAGTTCACAGCATGGCAGCTTCTTTGATCTTAGAATTACCCCCATGCTGTCCCCCACTGCTGTTTGGCAGAGGCCCCACTGCTCACCACCCATGCCTGATGGCCAGGAGGTGAAAACCACAGCTGCAGTTTCAGGCATGAGTGCCAAGTGATGGAGCTCATCTGCCAATCAGCAGCAGGGGGTGTGCAGGGGAAACTCCAAGATTAAAGAAGTCACTGCGCCATGCCACACAACCCACTTCCAGCACGAATTTTGGAGATCCCTATGCATAGCATGTTGAGTCAAATTCAAAATGTTGATTTATATCTTCAAGGTTCTGAATGAGGTAAAAAGCTTTGGATATGTCTGAAAGTTTATGATGTGGGCTACGGTGGCCAAGTCCTTTTCCTACGCATGCTAGGCCTCTTCACCACAGGAAGACTGAGTTGGACTGAGTGGACGTATTTCATCATTTCACAGCTTCAGTGCAAAGTGAATTTTAGCATTGTCCTCAGTAATAAAGCTCAGTCTAACTTATGTTAAAAGAATTCTTACATAAATTGAAGGAAGTAGAACCGACAAAGAGCTGCACGTTATTGATAGTAGTTGTGGTGTTCAGTGCATGAGTTGGCTAACCAGTGAAGTTCCATATCAGAATTGTTTTTCAGGATTTCAAAATTTGCTTTAATTTCCAGTTGAAACAAAGCGAAAATCATTTCAACTTTTTTAAAAAACAGAATTGTAGCGCAACATCCATTTTCAAATTGAAAACCTGACCTTTTTTCATTTGAGTTGGTCTCTATCTCTCTCTCAGTAACCTTTCAATCTTAGAAAGCTGCATCAAAATGTATTACATCCCCAGAAAATGTTTCGGCTTTAGTAGAAATGCTTTCAGTAAATATTTTTCAAGCAAATCAATTCAGTGTCCTTCATTAAATTATCTTGATGCTACTCCAACATGATTATAATGCCCAGAGTGGTCATGCTAGAATAAAATGTGCTTAGGTTTGTTATGAATCAGCACTTTTTGCTTAATACAAATCCTCTTGTAACATTTTATTTTTGTTTAGGGACCAGGAGTTGAATATGGCAAAATGAAATATCCCCTTAACATTTAAAGAACATTTTTATTTTATGAATAGTTCAACAGTTTTAAAATAGCATAGGCCTGGAAAGGGCCTCCTGGGCCATTGAGTCTATTCCCCTGCATTTGCAAGCAATTGTTTACCCAAAGATTCGAAAAAATCATTCACTGTACACTGTCATACATAACAGCTGCAAGGTACAAAGCCAGGAACAGAGAGTATCTTGTAACTAGCCACAAGTGAAAGAAGGGGAAGCAAAAGCACTACCAATATCCTGTATTATATATGTTGTATACATAATATACTGTAGTGGGGAAAGAAGGAATTGTTTGATGAGGACAATACCTAGTACTTCGGAGGAAGCTGAAAACCCCATGGTCTTTGCCAGTCTGACTTGGGGGAAAACAACCTGCCTGATCCCCATTGTGCCAGGGCACTAGTTGTGCCTGCTACTTTAAGGCCCTGGAGCTGGCAGCCTCCAGGTGCCTAATGAGGGCAGCCATTTTAGGCTCAGGGCTGCCTTATAAACAAGGCCGTTTGGCTGCTGGAGGTCAGGCAACAACATCACCTGGCCTGAGGGCTGACAAGTTTCATCTGGAGGTAAGGGAGGAGCTGTAGAGGATGGTAGGAGGCTCCTGGTCCTGGCTACAACCAAAAACTACACCCTGCCAAGAGTGGTGGCCTGGTGGGGCTGAGACCCTGAATAAAGGGGGCGTTATGAGCAGTGTGAAGCCCCCAGTGTGAGGGGGGCAGCGTGTGGAGCCCCCAGTGTGAGGGGGCAGTGTGTGGAGCCCTGTGATGGGAGAGGGGGCTCAGCCAGAGAGAGCTGAGTCCTGACCCCAGTAAGTTCTCCAATACGGGGAGCCAGAGTTTGGATCGAATATAACACCAGTAGTAGTACCATGACCTGCTGAGCAGGGGGGGAGTGAGAGTCCCCTGTGAGACCCCAAGGCCCCAGTCATGATGTGAGGTAACCCCAGCTTCCCACATCTGTGGAGGGGGACCCTGGGAAAAGAGTATGGGTCATACATCAAGGCCTGCCAGAGCTTCCCCTGACTGGCCTAGGTGGGGGCCAGGACCAGGAGGGTCAGAAGGGCAAGGAGGCCCACCGAGAGGCACACCCAAGAGCCAGGGGCTTGGGATCCCGACTGGCCTGGACGTGGGCCAGGACTAGTGTGAGCTGAAGGTCCCAGTAAGGGGACCACACCTGAAGGGGAACCGGTGGCAGGAAGATATATGGCCTGGTATGACGGCGGCAGAGTCCACTTGAAGGAAGGAACTCATATGGGGGTCCTACAGCAGGATTCTGGGCCCCATTGTGGGGGACTGGCACGTATGAGAACATTGATGTCACCTGCGAGGCTTGGGCTGCGGTGTAGGGGAGGAATGGAGCCGCAGATAGTGCCCCCTAGCAGCAGGGCTAAAAATGGGCAGCCTTCTGCCTAATTACATTTACTAATTAATCAATTAACACCAAGGCATGGCAGGTGAGAAGGCGGGCAGTTAGCCCAAGAACAGGTGGGCGGACCATACGGAGGTCGGCCCTGGTAGGCCCCCTTTTACACCCATTATGGCTATTATTTTGTCTCTCAGCAGAAAAGCCAGACCCTTTAGCTGAATGAGGCATTTTAGCACTGAGGGATACCTCTGTCAACACCTCTAGCCTTAGGTGTAGCAAATATCCAATGCTTCCAAGAAAGTTTTTAAAAAGCAGAGTCATAGGGGAGAGGGGTGGTGTTCCTTGAAGCCTTAGATGCCCAGATTTCTACTTCTCACATCAAATAAGAAACCATTATACCTCAACATGGATGTAGTAAATGCTTGAATCAGTATATTATCTATATGCTGTTTATTGAGCTAAGAACATCAATCCATTAACTTTTTGAGTATGATCTTTAAAATGGTTCTGATTCTTTACCCCAGCTACTTTGCTTAAAAAATTACTTAAAAACTCCATCACTGATAGTTATGTAAATCTAAATAGATAGTGAATCTTTGCTTATAATCAGTTTGTAGCCATTTCGTGTTGTGCTTTTCTCTCTCTCCTAATGTTCACCCCTATGAAAGTATTTATAAAAGCTATTCCTGTCCACAGTTAATAAATATTTAACAAGTTAGGCCAAATTCTTCCACAAAGGAAGCCACTTTCTAAACTAATTATATTACTTACAAAACATTTTAGCACTATAAGAAACACAAGCAAAAATGTTGGTCTCATAATAAATTATTGCATGGGGCTTGATATATGCCCAATGAATAATTTTCTTGCCTAGATCCTCACTGTAAAAGTATTAAAAATAAATTTTATCAAACCGGTTGGTGGAAAAGAGAACTATCTATACCAGCATTGCTAAATACTTTTTGCTAGTATTCAGACTCAGATTGAAACTTGTTATTCCTGTTATACGTTATACTATATAAACTTCCAATAAAGTTCTGGCACCATGTTCTTTCAGGAAGTCAAACTTTGGGTTCTCATACCATCTCAACCAGTGTCCCATAAGATCCTTTTAAGGGTGCTGAGGTATCGCTCAATATAACTGTTAGGTGTAGGGTCAGTTAATGTCAGCTGATTAGTCAAATAACCATTTATTATTTGACCACATGAAAAGAGATGTCACCTTCATTGCCCTTGTGCTACCATAAAAAAATTCTGAACTTAGGAAAGCCAAAGTACAACTGGATTTGCAGCTAGCAGTGGACATGAAGGGTGACAGAGGCTTTCTACAAGTATTTCAGCAACAAAAGGAACATCAGGGAAATTGTGGTTCCCTTACTGGATGGAGGAGCCAAAAAAGTAACAGAAGATGCAGAAAATGCTAAAGCACTCAGTGCCTTTTTTTTTTAACCCGAGTCTTCACAGGCATGGTCAGCTCCAAGACTCCTGGCCCTAACAGAACAGTTTGGGGAGGAGGTGAGCAGCCAACAGTGATGAAAGAACAGGTTGGGGACTATTTAGAAAATCTGAATGTGTCCATGGAGCCGGACGCACCTGGAGTACACCTGAGGTTGCTGAGGGAGTTGGCTGATGTGATTGCAGAGCCACTGGCCATTGTCTTTGAAAACTCATGGCAATTGGAATTGGTTCTAGACATTTGGAAAAGGGGAAATACAGTTCCTGTCTTGAAGAAAGGGAAGGGGAATCCAGGGAACTACATACCAGGTAGCCTTGCCTCAGTTATAGCCCAGCCTCTGGCACAGATCTTTGAAAACTCCTGGTGCTCTGGTGTAGTGCCCAAAGACTGGAAGAAGGCCAATGTGGTGCCTATCTTCAAGAAAGGTCTTAGAAAAGTTTGTTAAAGAGGCCATCCTTAATGGACTGGCAGATGCCAACATCCTGAGGGATAGCATAGGTTTGTTGCAGGTAGGTCTTTCTTGACCAATCTCATTACCTTCTACGACCAGGTGACCTATCACCTGGACAAGAGAGAAGAGATTGATGTTATATATCTTGACTTCAAAAAAGCCTTTGATCTGGTATCCCATGATCACCTCTTGGTGAAACTGGCCAGTTGCGGCCTTGAGTCCACCACAATCCGCTGGCTCTGTGATCAGACCCAGAGTGAATCGTCATGGGGCCGTAACCAGTGGGGTCCCCTAAGGCTCTGTGCTTCGACCCATATTGTTCAACGTCTTCATTAATGATGTGGACATTGCAGTCAGAAGCAGACTGGCCAAGTTCACCAGTGACACCAAACTTTGGGGCAAAGCATCCACACCAGAAGACAGGAGGACGATCCAGGCTGACCTGGACAGGCTCAGCAAATGGGCAGATGAGAACCTCATGGTGTTTAATGCTGAAAAATGCAAGGTTCTCCACCTTGGGAGGAAAAACCTGCAGCATCCTTATAGGCTCAGCAGTGCTATCCTGGCTAGCACTACAGAAGAAAGAGACTTGGGGTCATCATTCACCACAAGATGAACATGAGCCTGCAATGTGATGCTGCAGCTAGTAAAGCGACCAAAATGCTGGCTTGCATCCATAGATGGTTCTCAAGCAAGTCCTGGGACGTCATTCTCCCCTTGTACTTGGCCTTGGTGAGACCGCAGCTGTAGTACTGTGTCCAGTTTTGGGCTCCACAATTCAAAAAGGATGTGGAGAAGCTTGAGAGAGTCCAGAGAAGAGCCACGCGCATGATCAGAAGTCAGGAAAACAGACCTTACGGCGACAGGCTGAGAGCCATGGGGCTCTTTAGCCTGGAAAAGCGTAGGCTCGGGGTGATCTGATGGCCACCTATAAGTTTATGAGGGGTGACCACCAGTACCTGGTGGGGAACGTTTATTCACCAGAACGCCCCAAGGGATGATGAGATTGAACAGTTATAAACTCCTGCAAGACCGTTTCAGGCCGGACATAAGGAAGAATTTCTTTACTGTCCAAGCCCCCAAGATCTGGAACAGCCTGCCGTCAGAGGTGGTTCAAGCACCTATATTCAACATGTTCAAGAGCAAATTGGATGCTGATCTTGCTGAGATCCTATGACCCCAGCTGACTTCCTGCCCTTTGGGCAGGAGGCTGGACTCAGTGTTCTTCCGAGGTCCCTTCCAGCCCTAATCTCTGTGAAATCAATTCCTGAGAAAAAATAATGGAGCAGGTTGTTAAGGAATCCATTTCTAAGCAACTTGGAGGAGAAGGTATTTAGGGACAATCAGCGTGGCTTCACTAAGGGCAAATGCCTGACCAACCTGATTGACTTTATGATTAGATGACTGGCTCTATGGATGTGGGAATAGCAGTGGACACAATATCCCTTGATTTAGCAAGGCTTTTGAGACAGTCTCCCACAACATTCTTGGAAGCAAACTAAAAAAGTACAAGTTGGATAAATGGACTGTAAGGTGAATAGAAAACTTGTTGGATTGTCAGACTCAGAGGGTAGCAATCAATGGCTTGATGTCTAGTTGGCAGCCAATATCAAGTGAAGTGCCCCAGGGCTTGGTCCTGGGGCTGGTTTTGTTTAATGTCTTCATCAGCTACCTAGAAGATAAGATGGAGTGCACCCTCAGCAAGTTTGCAGATGCCACTAAGCTGGGCAGAATAACAGATATGCTGGAAAGTATGGCTTGGATTCAGAGTGGCCTAGGGAAATTGGAGGATTGGACCAAAAGAAATCTAATGAAGTTCAGTAAGAAGTGTGAAGTCCTGCACTTAAGATGGAACAGTCCCATGCACCAGTACAGGCTGGGGGCAGACTGGCTGGGCAGCAGCTCTGCAGAACTGACCTGAGGGTTACAGTGGACAAAAAGCTGAATATGAGCCAAAAGTGTGCCCTTGCTGTGAAGAAGGCTAAAGGCATACTAAGCTGAATTAGTAGGACTGTTGCTAGCACACTGTAGGAAGTTCTTATTTCTCTCTGTTCAGAACTGGTAAGGCCACATCTGGAGTACTGTGTCCAGTTTGGATCCCCCACTACAGAAGGGATGTGGACAAGTTGGAGAGAGTCCAATGGAAGGCAACGAAAATAGAGGACTGAGGACATGACTTCCAAGGAGAGGCTGAGGGAACTGGGCTTCTTTAGTCCGGAGAACAAAAGACTGGAGGATTTAATAGCAGCCGTCAGCTACCTAAAAGGGTGGTGCCATAGAGGAAGGAGCTACACCAGTGGTCTCCAATCTTTTTATGGTGAAGATCACTTTTTGTAAGTAAAGGGCACCTCAGGATCTACCGGCCCTCACCCTGCCCCACCCCCCCTGCCTTCCGAACAAGCCAACCGGGCTCTGACCCCCAAAACCCAGCCCAGCCCAGGCGGTAGGGGGTGTGGCTCAGCCCTGCTGCTTTTGACTGCGGAGCCTCTGACAGACTGAGATTGGGTGTTAGAGGCTTCACAATCGACCAGTCAATCAAAATCGAGGCTGACTGGTGGGTGAACACTGAGCTACTCTGTTCTCAGTGGAGGCAGATAACAGAACAAGGAGAAATGGTCTTAAGTTGCAGCAAGAGAAGTTTAGATATTAAGAAACATTTTCTCACCAGGAGGGTAGCAAAACACTAGAACAGGCTTCCCAGAGAGTTTGTAGAATCTCTGTCCTCAGAGGTTTTTAAGACCCAGCAAGACAAAGCTTTGGGTGGGGTGATCTAGTTCGGGATGGCCCTGCTTTAAGTAGGGGGTTGGACTAGATGACCTTATCAGGTCCCTTCCAGCCTTAGTTTTCTGTGATTCTGTGATCCACGCCCCTTGTTGCTCCACATATGTCCATTATTTGTGGATGCAACAAAGGTATTAATTTGTGTGGCTATTTAACAGTGAACATCTGTTTATTTTGGCAGGACAGCCCAGGCAACCCGGAGCTGCCCATACTCTCCAGCCTTCTTGGACAAAGGCCCACTCCTGCACAACCCAGGAATTCCCCTGCAGAATTGGCCCCCCCATATCCTAGGAGCAGCTGCCTGTCGCAGAGAGATTCTCTAAGGAATCTTGGGGTGCATTTCTGTAAGTGGGGAAAGCTGGATGTTACAGGGGTGTATCTTTGTAAGTGGGGAAACCCAGCTTACAAAGATACCCTGATATTCCTTGGTGCATGTCTAAGGTGTGAAAGCCAGGCATATGCTCTTGCAGCTTGAAGAGCTCTGCTCAGGAGCACACAGGATTGGGTCCCGCAAGGCTGAGAAGAGCATGTCACCTCTTGGCCCACATCCCAGCATAGCTATTCTGCTTCATTGGGGAACTTTTTTTCTACCTATAGGGTCATCAGTTAGCAAGGGGAGGAATGGAGGTTTTTCCTTCTTCGTCATGCAGAGGTCAGAATGCACTCTCCAGGCAATCCCTGCTCGGCTCCTCATTCCTGACCAGTTCCACTCCTGACCATTTTCTCTTTCTCCAGTAAGTCATCGTGGGGCTGCAGGAGCAACTCTGTGCTGAGGGAAGAACCAAAACCAGCAGCATACTGCATTTTAGAAACTGATTTTTTTCTTTTATAGTGCTGTGTGTGTTTTGTTCCTGATTTTTAATGTTTAACTGACCTTAGGGTTTGAAGATAAAGCCCAAAGAAAAGAAGAATGTTCAGTCTTGAATATCATTCAAATTTACATTTACCTAACATTGATAGTTATACATCCTAAAATATTGTATTGATTTTTTTAAAATGTTATTGTTTTAGAATAAGTTCTCTAACTTTGGGGGGCGGGGGGGCTTGTATTTTTTACCAGAATCTAGCTTACTGTCTTCACTGTACTAATAAATTTATACTCGAAACATTTCACCATTACTGGTTGGGACCTACCCAAATCAAAGCGACAGACAGGCAGTTTCACAGGCTGATTGCAGCATTGGCCATTTTTGCGGGCTTATCACGGCAGGCCTCCCCTTCCCTCACACTTCTGACTGGCTGAGGGGCCATGGCAGTCCTGCCATTCCCAGCAGATTGGCAGATGCCCTGAAACCATGGCATAATCTTCCTCTGGCTACAGCGTGCTACAGCAGCATGCTTATGGCTGCTTAAAAGATGGTATCAAAAACCTGTTGCTTCTTTGACTGGCCCCAGACTTGCACCTGTACTGAGCCTTTGTCACAGGTCAGCCTCTCATTTGCTCCCTCTTCTCCCACCTTGTGCTCCAAGTGATGGAGTAGTTTTATGACTAGTCAAATACCCAATCCTAATTGGATAGTTAAGTGTGCAAATGCCTCCATATGATTTGCAATATAAACCAGAGATTTCACATAGGAATCCATACTGTTAAAAATATTCTGATATATTCTTTGAGTTCTTTCCAACAAAAAAATTGCTGTGTTTTTCTGTAATCAAGAAGAGGTGAAAGCGAAGGGCTGTCGTTTTTCAAGATTCTAATGAGATTGCCGTGATTCTAAGGAGAGGTGACTTGAGTCTTAAAAGGCTGAGAACCACTGGCTTAACTTGGCATCAGATGAAGCATGTATTAGTGAACTGTAATAATCTTTTAATCTGTGCACCTAGATGATGTGGAGCAAAATATTAGCAGTTGCAATTATCAGGGCCTGGATTCAAAGAGGGATTTAATTGCTCTAGTTGCTTTTTAGTCAGAACTCATGTATCTTTTCTCAAATACACAGTTTAGCACAGTCCTACCTCTTCACACATGTGCGAAATTCTGTTGCACTATTGTGCATTCCAGCACTGGCAAGAACAGAAATGCTAGTGCGTTCTATTACTAGTGAGAACATAGTTCTCCATACCATGAGAAAGCACAGTATATAGCTCAATAATATTTTGAATGAGAGATGCATTTTATACTTGAATCCTGCCTAAGTCTGTTTTGAGGAATTCAGAAACTATTCATCACTGTTTGCATCCCTTAAGGAACAATCTGGTACCATACTCTGAGCATGTTGCTCAATAATGTATTGTTCAGATCATTTGCCCTGGAAATGGGAACTTCCACCTTGAAGGAGATTAAACCCACACAGCTCCCTTTCCAGGAAAGCTCTCTAACCTCCAGTATGCCTGCTAGAGATTTCTTCCACCCCATCTGCTGAAGCTGAACCTCAGCAGGGAATCAGGAGTGCAAGACTCCATGGGATTAGAAAATGATGAAGCAAGAGGCTCCCTTTTTCTGATCTCTGCTTTTGGGACTATTTACATAATTTGTATGAGATAATCGGATAAAATGCATAAACAGTATGTCCAGAATTTGGTTTTGTTTGAGGCTTTTTTCGGTTGGGGTAAAAGAACGAGCTCAAATAACTTCAGTCACAATCAATCTACTTATTTTTAGGCATTTGTTTCCTGCTGTTCTTTAGAGATTGCTTTACAAACACCCACCAACTGTGCTGTGAACAGAGTTTGAGAGAGAATTTCTTACCTAGTAATATTTTTTCTTGGACCTGTTTTTCCAAGGTAGATTCCCATTTTGTGTTGCTTATTTTTTTCTAACATATTCTTTAAATTCTGGTTAATTGACCAAAAAAGTTCTCTCTGGACCTCAGATGGAAAAGGTGGGAGGAGTTAGAGTGCCTAGTTAGGGATAAGAATTCTCTGTTCTGTGTACAGAGGGGGGGGCTATCCATCTGTCTGAACAGATGGGAAAATATAGGAAAAATACACTATTATTAAATAAATTCTTTTTTTTTTGGTATTGAGCACTTGGTTTGTGGTAAAATACAGAGGAATATTTTACATAATAGAAACAGCAGCCTTCTTAACAAATAAGTGAAGAAAAATAAGATTGAAGTGAGAATGTATTTAAATAACATTTGTTTACAAAGATAAAAAGCTTGATTATGCCATTCCTTAAATTGAATAATCCTAATTACTTAATTGTCCCTCTTAATTAAATTGGACTGCTTGTGCTAGAATTAGATTTTCCAAACTTTTTATGATTCTAAAAAAGTTCTTGTGTTTTCTTTTTGGTGGTAAATAAGTTTCAGCACTCCACAAATGCTCAACCCTGCTTCCATCTACGTCTTTGAAAAGAGTTTATTGGACAAGAAAATTACTAAATTTATTAGTGATTATTCCGAAACCACATTTTGGATATATTTGCTGATTCATTTTTAATTGTTCTGAAGAGCAGTTCATAGAAGATTTTGCAGAGCTCTGTGCTAAATATTTTGTGGCCCTTCTGCTTCACTTACTCATTCACAGCAGCAAGTAAAACTCATTCCAACCCCTTGGCTAGATCGAGGGGAGTTAACCTAGCTGTTGCTTGCTTCTTGCTGCCAACACATCCCCAGTGGGACTCCTTGCTCTGAATTTCATTGGTGGGCTTTGCCCACCCCAAATTCTCCACTTGTCCACCCCAAATTCTCAGCATCTCTGGAAGCCCAGCAGGTTAGACAGCACAACTTCAAATGCTGAATTTGGCTGGTGGGCCACATGTTTGACATCCCTGATTTACAGTATAGGACAGAGGTGCTCAACCCTATCCATGGTCAGTGGGCCATATCCTGGCTTGCTGAGCTCCCCATGGGTCCACAGATTTGGCAATGGGATAGCAATGGCAGTGTTAATTGTCACTTCTCTGCTGATAAATTTCCATAACCAGGGTGAGCCTGGTGGGTTGGATAGCATGGCCCTGCATGTTAGATCAGGTGCATGTATCTTGTGTTCATGGGGTTCAATCTCAGCACGCAGGGCTCAGTCAAAGCAGTGTGGGGCTGGACCCAGCCACAGCAGCACAGGGCCATATAGGGGCTCATGGGGCCTGACCCCAGTCACTGACCCCATAAGGGGTCTGGCCCATGGACTGGCCTTGCTGCAGACACCTGGCCCAGAGGGCTGAAAAGTTGAACGCCACTGGGATAGAATAATACAAAAGTAAGGCTGGAAGGGACCTCACATGGTCATATAATTCAGACCCCAATCAAGGTAGGACAGTCCCTTAAGTAAACCATCCTAGCCAAGTATTCATATAACTTGTTTTAAAACATCCAAAGATGGAGATTCTATAACTTCTCTGGGTAGCCTCCTCCAATGCTTAACTACCCTCAGAGCCAGAAAACTTTTCATAATATACAACCTAAATTTTCTTTGCTACAATTTATGACCATTGTTCTTTGTCTTGTATCCTTTGGCCACAAAGAATAGTCTTGCACTCTCCTCTTTGTAATCACTGTTCAGGTATTTGAAAACTCTTACCAAGTCTTCTTCTCTTCTTCAGACTAAGTGAGTATATGTGTGCAATTTCTGATTCTGAACTCTGATTCTGAGCTTTGTTTTACACTGAAGAACCTTATAAATATGGAAATAAAACAATGTTAGGATTTAATTCAGATCATGAATGTTTTTCTCTTTCTCTTTGTTGCAAATATACAATTGCAAATATTAGT
Organism: Crocodylus siamensis; assembly: GCF_052110815.1. Classification (NCBI taxonomy): domain Eukaryota; kingdom Metazoa; phylum Chordata; order Crocodylia; family Crocodylidae; genus Crocodylus; species Crocodylus siamensis. The sequence goes on along the minus strand of NC_143395.1, from coordinate 391,050,632 downwards.
TAAAATAGTTGAGAACAGAAGTCATGAATAATTTTAGGAAATTATCATGCCTTTGTATATACATGCAGTTTATTAGTGGCCTTCCATATGAACTTAAGAAAGCCATTAATTTTCTTCTTTGTAGACTATATGAGCTTGCTTTTAATTGATTTGAAATGCTCACTCTGTGCTTCTTAACATGTAAAATCAGTTAATCAGTAATTATAGATCTGATTTAAAGAGTCTAACAGCGTATGTTTTTAATAAGTATGGGATAAAAAGAGCTTGATGGAAGTAAAAGTGGCAGAATCTAGTGCTAGCAATTCTGAAATACTTGTATAGAGTTGGGCATAGTAGCACTGTGGTTAATTTAATCTTAGTGCAGCTCCAGAGGTTAAACTTTAAGCCTCATTTTAAACCTGTGCCAAAGGGAGCAGCCATTTAAATCATGAAAATGGAACTAGGAGTTTTCCAAACTCAATTGATTTGTGATGTTAAAGGCATTGCTTGAGGCAGTATAAACAGGCCTGTTCATTTTTAGAATAGATTGTTCTTACACCTCATTTAGACTTGCTACTTTATTGCTGAATGCCTGTGATTAGCTGTTGATCAGATATTGGCATTTCATTGCCTCTCCTTACACTGTTACTTAGAAGGCCTTACCTTTAATAGCAGGCTTGAAATTGACAAGACCTGGCCATTTTCAAGCTGCAGATAGCACAGCACTAGCAGTGCTACTAGCTAGAAGGATTAATTATCCACCTACATATTAGGCAGTATTCTAATTGCTAAGCAAGCCAGCTATATGTGGTTTTGACTTTTATATGAGCAGATATTCAGCTTTGGCTCCTAACAAACATTAAAAATGCAATGAGATTAGCGGCAGGATCTGATGCACACCTACAAGGTGTGCTCCCCCAGCTTGGAACTCTGGTCATCTCAGCAGCTCTCCCAGCTACCTGAGCACATGGTACCCTCCCTCCTAATCATCTGACTGGGGTCTCAATTGTGGAAGTGCAGGATGCACGCCCCCATCCTCCCACCTAGGAGCTCATCAGCTGAGGGGCCTTCCAGCCTCTGGAGCACGCAGCCTGTGTGTGCTCCAAAGGTTGGGCACTGGCCCACACGTTCAAATAAAGGCATGCTAGAAACCAACCAGAAAGTTATTACACGTTTTATATAACTTTGTAGCATAGTCCCCATTTTATCATGCTATTTACTAATTGAAAATGTGGCCAGAACGGTTCTTAAGACATGATTAACTGGTTAATCATGTCTTAAATTAATGTCTGTCAGGGACATTTGTGACGTCTCTACAGCCATGTTACTTTTAAGATAGGATCTTCAAGGTAGCTGATCAACCCAGTTGTTTTCAGTAAAGCGCTCCCTATGTAATTGAAACTTTATGAATAATTCCATTGTTGGCGTACAAGTAAATATGGAACAGTCTTACTAAGTGATATTTCTGTAATGCCAACCAGTGTATCAGTCCAAACTTTTGTTGCTAAGGTCAACAAATATGAATGAATATGTTTTTCAAGTAATTCTGTTGAGTAAGAAGATGATATTTTATGTGTTTTTCAGGGTAAGGCTTTAGAGTTAGATTTGACAGGTTTCTGGCCTCAAAAAGGGGCATTTCAAATCCTAGAAAGCACCATAGCTCAAAGCAGTTAAGTGACTACTTTGCATCTGCTTAAAGGAGGTAAAGGAAGAACAAATGGAACTCCACAGTGCATCTACTGGTTTGGAAAGAAGAAGCTTGATCTGCTGTTTCTCTACAGAGGAACTCCTCTACTGCTGTCCTTGTTCTTTTTTTCTTTGGCTGTTTGCCTCCCTTAGTGACAGAATTCATCTTATAAGTTGGTTTTGTGTTTCTATTAAGTGAAGTAACAAAATAATAGGAAATAAGAAAATCGGGTGCATTACAGATCATATGAATGGCATTAAACGTCACTAACATCTGATTATACAAACAAGATTCAGTAAACTTGCATATGTTCAGTAAGCAAGTTTAAAGAGTTTCTGCACATTTATTTTAAAAGAATTGTATGGTGGATTTAGGATTTACCGATACAGACTTGAGGGTACAAGTAAATGCATTCTGCCATGTATTCTAATCTCATCAGTCTTTTGCCCTTAGGACATGTAAAATGTGAAAGAGGAGAAATGAGGTGATAAAATCGAGACAGTCATTTAACAGTCTAGACAAACATGAAGCATTGCCACCTTATGGAGCCTTATAAATTGTTTAGCAGCAGTTCTTCAAACAACTGATCCTCATAGATGGCCATTCCTCCTTTCGAAGAAAGTAACAGTATTGTGTGAGGTGTGTGCAAATGACAAACCCGATCCATCTGTAATAGAAGTCCTTGTGCTGGACTTGTTTTCTGGTTTGTATCTGAGAAGGAGAAGAAAACAGGAAAATGTGGTGTATTGCTTAAGAGCAAGCAAAATTTATCAAAATGCAAGGCTTCTTTCCAGGGGGCAAATTTCAAATACGCCTACATTTCCCTCTCACATAAAATACAGTATTTACTAGTTTAGTAGGTTTTGGTTTTTGAACTTTAGTGTCTTACATTCTAGCCAGCTTTTGAAGTTTTAACATTCATTTGTGAAAAGGTAGTAAGCAACTTAAGATAGTATTCAAATAGTATTAGTATATATCTAAATGTGGGGCTTGGTGTAACTGTTGAGTCTCTGTTTGAGGAGCAAAATATAGAATTACCTAGTTAGGCATTTAGCATACCCATCACTGGAGAGGCTTTAAGTGTGTGTAGCTATATTATGTAGAGAATGGGTATTCAGTGTAGAGAATGGGGAATGGTATATGCATACTTGAAGAGACTCCACTGGAGTTGATGGGAAATGCTAAGGCTTCTAGGTATCCATTATATGTCCAAAATTACTTGCAATTCACAAAACTTGTACATACTTCTAAGTAAATCAGAATGAATGATGGTACTCGCTTTGTACCCCAGACAAGGCAGGCTCAGGTTCTAGATCTCCTCTCCCTCCCAAACAGATTTGGACCCAGATCTTCCATTTCCCAGGGGAAACAGAAAATGCCCTAACTACCAGGCCACAGAATAAGCTAGAATGTCCCCTCATTCCTGTTTAAGTCTGGGTCCCTGGTCAGGCAAGAATGCAAGGATCTTGGGGCCAAAAAGAAATCAAGGAAGATGGAGCTTTGGATTGAGGGCACTCTCTTGAGAGACTGCAATGCTGCATTCTAATCTGTTTACCAAACTGATTTTTGTTTTTTAAACCAATGAATGTCTAATGTAAAATGGAAGAGCAATGCTGGGAGGCATTACCCTCGCAGACATAACTGAAATGTCATGGTGGATTTAGGGATGCTGGCACTGGGTAAATTTGAATTGCTCCTTAGGAATTGCATGTTTAATTCCTGCGTAAGTCCCAGTTAAGTGGTCCTTGATCTTTAAGTCAGGACAAAGCAGTGACACAATTCCTAGATATCAGTTGTTAGGAAGAAAGCACCTTTTTCCAGATTGCATTATCACGCCTGTTCTATTCAAACAACTTGAATGAACAATATTTGTTTCACTCCAAATTATATTTTTTTAATCTGGATTTACACTTAAACATTTTTTTTTAATTTTTAATTTGAATTTTTATGCTTAAATTGATTTGATGTTATGTCAGGAAGCCCTGTAGTTGCAGGGTATGGAAAATTTACATTTTAGTTAATTTAAAAGGGAGGAGAATGAGCTGCAGCTTGAGAACCTGTATCAGCAGTTAGCCTGTGTATGTTACATCTGCATGAGCCTGTGGCAATACAAGCAACCTAAATAGTCTGAATTTTGACCCTGAATGAAGCAGGATTACAGCTGAAGTGATTTTGCTACATTTTTATCACTCCAAAGTCATACAGAGGTAACAAGTGCATCATTGCAGTTTATAGCAGTATTCTTTATTAGTACTGTTATTATGTCTGTCTACATCCACAGGAAGGTAAAACAAAAAGTAGAGGTGCACCTATACATTGGTCCATATCATATTGGCACTGACAAAAGGAACATTGACATTAACAGTAATCAGCTTTTCTTGGCTGATATGGCCAATAATGTCACTAATAAATACGCTGATGCAGTTTGCACACGGCCAGCCCAGCAGCTTGCAGAGCAGTATTTGGCTGTTAAGTCTGCTGGGGGAAGGGGAGGGAAGGGGCTTGGGGGGTGTAGATCAAGGCCCCTGCAGTGAGAGAGTGAATGGGGCCGGGGCAGGTGCTGCCCAGCTGGCTGCCAGACAGAGCTGCAAGCAGCTCATCCGGGGTGCACAGGGAGGGGGGTGGGGTGGCTCCCGCCACTGTGTACACCCCCAAGGGAGGCAATGGGAGTTGTGTGCCCCCTGGATCTGCATGCAGGGCAAGGACAGGCTGGGGGTGGCATTGGGCTCTTCCCGGCCCGGGATGGGGGGCTGGGCTGCAGCTGTGCTCGGAGTGGGCAGCGGTGGCGCTGGGAGGGAAAGCTACGCACTCCCCCATAACCCCTCCTCCCAGTGCCACCACCCACTCCAAGCGCAGCCCCGGCCCAACCCCGCTGGACTGGGAAGAGCCCAGTGCTGTCCCTGACCCCAAGTGTGCAACATCAGCTGACCCTCGCCCCGCGCACAAATCCAGGGGGCACATGCCTCCTATTGCCTCTCCCAGTGGTGCACGCAGTGACGGAAGCCCTTTCCCATGCCCCCCTGGATAAGCAGTTCATGGCTCCGACCAGCAGCCCTTCTCACCCTGGCTGAGCAGCGCCTGCTCCTACCCCAGCCCTACTCCCTCCTTCAGTGCAGGTGCCTCAGTTTGCTCCCCTCCCTCCCCAACCACTTTTCTCCCAACAGATTTACCAGCTGGACACTGCTCTCCAAGCTGCCAAGCTGCATATTGGGAATCAGATCGGTATTAGCCAATATGGCTTGTTAATAATCAGTCATCGGTATTGACCCAAAAAATTTTTATCAATGCACCCCTAACAGAAAGCTTAATGTTCGCTTTAGCATTACTGTCTCAACAGAATCATTGCAGTAGCCGTATGTTAAGAACAGCTGTAGTGTACAAAAGTCTCTAGTATTTTAGTCTATTTTCACTCACTGAGGACTTTATAAAACTTTCACTTTTCTGGATTGAGTTGTCTGTGCTTGATCTCTAGCAAGTTTGAGCAAAAATTGTATCGCCATGTTTGGACAAGAATGAAAAATGCATTTTTCAAATTAATACAAAGAATTACCTTATAGTCAGTATACTTGAGTGGCAATTTGGCTTTAGAATTCACATTATTCTACAATAATAATTTGCTGCGTTTCAAAGGATATTGATTTTTTTCTTGGGCAAATTACGAGCCTTTCTTAAAAAAATCACATATTCTGCAAGTACTAAGCTTAAGTGTGTACCTAAGGAGAAATGGAATACACTGAAACTTCACAGTTATTCTCTGTCTGTCTGTCTGTCCATCTTTCTCTCAACTAGGAAACCCGGTTAGATGATCACCACCATGTTGCAGTTGCTCTTGGGAAACCAAAAGGAATTGGACAAAAGCATTCTGAAGTAAGACTTCATGAATTATTTTCTCTCAGGACAAATTTATTGGGCTTCTCATAGTTCTGGGAGAATTGCTGTAAAAACACTCTCTGTCCCCTTGCTCCCACTGTTCTTTATCACATGCCAAAAAATGTAATATAACCACTGCTTAGTATGCCAGGTACCTCTGCCGTGGATGTGCATATTGGCATATGTCCAGACTCACTTTAATGGTGGCTTTCTCACATTCTTTCACTTTTTAGTGCAGGTACAGCAGGACCATGTGGATAGACTCTTTTTATGGGGGAACTACCTAAAATTCTGTATCTTAAACAGAGAAATAAAAATTGTGGCCATGCATTTCATTTTCCCATATTCTATAATACTGTCCTTATAATAAGGATAATGGGTCCTCCCTAATTGGAAAAAAAAACCCCAGCAACTCAGAATTGACAGGCTGTTCCCCATCCTTCCCCTCCCCACCCAACACACAATGGGATCGGGGCCAGGTTGCCTCCCTCCCTGTCACTCCTCCCACACGTGGCCACATTGGTCCAGGCTGCTCCCTGTTGCCCCCAAACATCCAGATCAGGGCTGAGCTACTCCCTCCAACTGCAGTGCATCCAGATCAGAACCAGTCCCCTGCGTATCTGGATAAAGGCTGCACATCCCCCATTTCCTCCCCACCCACATTGCCAGAGAGGCCCCTGCTGAGCCAGCCCTGAATACCAACCAGATCCCGCCCACAGACAGACCTGGAATCTCCCATCCAGCCTGCAGACATATCTTGCAGTGCCTGTTTGGCCTGCGGGACAAAAAAAGGTCAGGTACAACTGGGAAGGACAAATACATTTAGAAACAAGATGCTTGTAAGTCTTATCCATGAATTTAGTGGTTCTGGACAGCACCTGCAGGTCCTGCAACAGATTCATTTGAAGATGTGGTCAGTGTGATGCTGTAGCTAAGAAAGCACAAGATTTTTGGATGCAGGTGTAGGAAGAGGAGATCAGTAGTATCTTTGATTACTCTGTGGGCTTATTCAGCCTAGAGAAGAGGAGACTGAGAGACCACTAAATAGCAGCTTTCAACTACCTGAAGGGAGGTTTCCAAAGAGGATGGAGCTAGATTGTTTTAACTGGTGGCAGATGACAGAACAAGGAGCAACAGTCTCAGGTTGCAGCAAGGGAAGTTTAGGTTAGATATTAGGAAGACCCTTTTCACTAGAAAGGTAGTAAACCACTGGATCACTTTACCCAGACAGTCTCCATCCTTGAAGGTTTTCAAAACCTGTCTAGACAAAGCTTTAGCTAGGGTGATGTAGTTGGGGATGATCCTGCTCTGAGCATGAGGTTAGACTAAATGACCTCCTGAGGTCCCTTCCAACCCTAACTTTCTATGATCAAGACCTGAACCTTACGCTAGTCATACCACCCTGGGTCCTGGACTGTTTGTTGCATCTGAAGCCTTCTGACCTTCCACTCACTTCCACCAAGTCTACCTCATGACCCTATTTGCATCAGTTAATTAAACTGCATATCAGGGCTGATTAATGGGTGTTTCATTTTGAATCTGGTTTGACGTGTTTTGAGCTCAAAACTGAAATCAATATGAAACAAAAGGCTTTGAAACAGTTTCGAATCTAAACAAGGACACTTGGAAAATTTTGAAACGTTTTGAGTTTCAAAACCAGGCTTGCTGCAGCTAAACAAAAAGTAGGAGAGGGAGGGGGAAGAGGGAGAAAGATTGCTCTGATATTGACATCTAGCTCCCTGTTCGATTCCCCAGCTCTCTGATTGCTTCCCCCAGTTCTTCCCGGGGGGCACAGGCCCCCAGATGATGCAGGATGACAGCCCACACTGAGAGCCAGGAAGTACCCAAGCTGACGCTGGCCACAGCCAGCAATGGTAGCCTGTTGTTATCCTATGCGCAGATCCGGGGGCCTGCCTCCCCCCTCTCCCCCCCGGAGGAGTCTGGCACAACCCCGCAGCCCTCTCAGGGGGCATGGTCCTCGAGATCTGTGTGTGGGATGACAGCAGGCTGCTGCTGCCAGCTGGAGCCAGTGCTGGGTTCTTCCTGGCATTCGGCACAGGCTGTGCTGAACAGACTCAGGTGCTGGCGTTGGCCCCAGCTGGCAGTGGCAGCATGCTGTCATCCCACATGCAGATCTGGGGACCTGTTCCCCCTGGGAAGAGTCCAACACAGCCCTGTAGCCCTCCCTGGGGGCGAGGACCCTCAGATCTGTACGTGGGATGACAGCAGGCTTCCACTGCTGGCATGTGATACGAGTTTTGCTTTGAACAGTTTGAGGTATAGTTGCCTATAAACCCCTGCACCTATCTCCTTGAAACGTGGCAAGCTTTATGGCCTCAAAAGGAGCTACCATCCCTGGTATTTTCATCTGAATCAGGCAAGAAATGACAAAGTTTATAGGCATTTTCATGATTCCCCATGATTGTCTATGGGTAAAACATCAAAACAGCTAAAGAGTTTCAGTTAAACAAAATGGAGCAGTGTCCCTTTGAAACGGTAAAACAGAAGTCGAGATGAAGTGGTATTATTTCGCACAGCCTTACTGCCTATCTTTTTTTGGAAACACAACTTCTCACAGGGAGAGAAATATTTAGTATACATATGCTGGATATTTCCAAAATTTTGCTATATTATACTGCCAGAAGTGTGCTGCTCCATGTATTTGTGGCTAAAGGCAGCCATTCAAAATGGCTCAGTGGGTAGTAAACTTTCTCACTGGTAATATCAGTTGATCTCTCTGCCAGATGTCAAGGCTCACTCCACCAAAGTTCAAACAGCATCCTCTGTTTGCATAAAAAATGTACTCGTATGTGGAGGTACAAGGCACTAATCAGTAACATCACAGAATTTTGTCAGGCAATATTTGTTGGAGTCTGCTGCCAGAGCTGATGCCAAATTTGAATAGAGCCAGGCCATCCTTGTTTGATGTAGCAAATACTGTCCATCTTACCACCCAGAAAAGGCATTACTTGCAAGTCACTTACTATCAAATCCACAGACACATAATCAAAGAAAATAAAAGGGGTTTTTTGAGATACTGACCAACAACTTGCCTTCTAAAAAACAGTTGTAACCCCCATATGCTTTTGGAGACCACAGTTATTGTGGTATTCAAGGAGCAGCGGAATTGAGGGAAGATCAGAGCCAACTCATACCTTATGTTTTCTTAAATAAGAACAAGGAGGCAAAGGCCACACGTGTAACTCCAGTGGTTGCTGCTGTTCAAATTGATCTGGTCTCCCATGCATGTTCAGGGTTCAGGCATCCACACTGTGACAACAAAGCACCATATTTACTGTAGAATAAGTACTTTCCTCATTCTGGCTTTCTTTTTGTCCCTTCATTTCTTACACCAGAATTTAAGGACCAAATCCTATTTCACTACTTAAGTTCCCCAAAAAATGGTTAATGCAAGAACTTAATGAGTCCTCCTTCTCAGTGCATTTTGTTATTTTAGATTAAAGGCTGAGATGGCGTGTTATAAAAGTAAGCCTGTTAATTTTTTTTCCACAGACTCAAGTAAGATGGAATAGGATTGCATAGTTAGAACAGAATCTGGCCCTAAATCTTCAGACTGTCTTGATTGCCCTATTGCTCTGCCTCTGTAGGACAGTACTGATAAGGTTCATATTACTGAAAATCTGAACCTTTCTTTTTATTCTTGTTGGTAGTTAGAACAGTTTGAACTGAGTGGGGCGTGGAGGGCAGCAGGTGAACAAAGGAAGAATAATTAAATTGGTTCAAGTGTCTAATCCAAACTGTATTCTCCTTAGGTTCTTTCTACAGAACTGACACAGCCACAGTTCACTGTGTTGACTTTTGAAGATTTAGTTGCCTCTGGTATTCCTATATCACCTGAAGACCCTGCACAGTGGGATATCTTTTGTTCAAAGCAGGAGTGCCCAGCACGACAGAGTTCTCATTCAAGATAAGACTGCATTTACAAGGGGGGAAAAAAACCTGAACATTTTCAAAGACTTCACACTTACGGTCCACAATTGTGAATGGGTGTTTGTATACAGATAAAAAATATATTGCTCTATGCAGCCAAAGATAAGGTGTGCCAGATTCACAAAGCTGATGTCTTTGCCCCTTTGTCCCAGATAATAGGTTCATTTCAGACTGAAGAGACTCTGAAATTAGAAGTCTAGGTTGATCCCACACCTTTTCTTCCTTATGTAATTTGCTTTTCCTGATATGCAGTTCTCACATCTCCCTCATTGCCCCCTGCCAGGAGCAATGAGCAGAGCTATGTTAATGTGGCTCTTAACGAGCCAACAAGTGTTTAATATTTAAAGAGAATGTGGTTTTTTACTTAATTTATGCTGCTGGTGTTTAAGCAATATTATTTCCTCTCGTTTATGAAATTATAATTTTATTCCCAAATGGATGTGAAAAGCCAAAGTAAAGCAGGGTTGGGTACTGATGATGGTGCTGTTATACAGTGCATATTCTATAGAACATGATTAAACTTAATCTGGTACAAGAGGAGACTGATGGGTAAATCAGAAGCAACTCTTGATGCTAGGGAAGCAACACCTGCATAAAAACCAGTTTGAGAAAGACATTTCTAGTCATGTTGTCATTCCTGGACTTCCAAAGGTAAGTGCTAGGTCTGTGCGAAGCTTCAGTTGCTTAACCTATTTGGAGGAGATTCGGCCTAATTCGGTGGCTAAATCCGAATCAAATCAGGAGACCAATTAAAAGGTCCGAATTGATTTGAAGCCTCCAAATAGATTTGGAAAAGATTCGGAGATTAGGCAGTCTCCCCTTGCTGCCGCAGGGAGCTGGACCTGGGCTCGGTGCCAGTAAGTGTGGAGGGCTATGGGGGGGACCCCCATCAGGCCCCATCCCCTGCCTGCTCCCCCAGCCTCCCTGAGTATCCCCCAACCCCCACCCACTCTCCCAGCCCCATCAATGGCTGCTCTGCTGGCCACAGCGTTCTGGCACAAAAAAACAACAGAAAAGCCCCGCACTCACCAGTTGCTGCAGCCGCTGTTGGGACCCCTTGGGGGCTCATGGCAGAGCGCCCCCCATGCAACATGGGGCACTGGGGGGCAGCAGGGATTACCCCCCTGCCTGACAGGAGCTGGTGAGTGTGGGGCTTTTTTTTTTAAAGTGCTGGGACGCTGAGGCCAGGTGGGGCAGCTGTTGACGGGACCGGGAGAGTGGGTGGGGGATGAGGCCTGTTCAGTTTGGAGATTCGGCAGTGGCTGAATCTCAGAACCAGATTTGGACAAATTGATTTGGGACAGTGATTCAAATCACCAAATCAAATCAGTGTCCCCCAAATTGGCCAAATCTGAATCGGAAGCAAATACTAGCCGCTTCGCACGGGCCTAATAAGTGCCTCAGTCAGCCTTTCTCTCACATCTGTTTTAGTACTCCTATTCCATTGATACCATACAAATATCTTGTCTTCTGGCTTGGTATTTGCTCCCTGGTTAGCAGATACATACCTAACAGTATGTCTGCAGTCCTAGATTGACATTTATTTCTGTTCTCTGCTACTTTGGAGATCACTGCTTTTGAAATATCCCAGAGTTGTGCTGTCTTCCAAGCCAGACTGCAAAGCCAAAGCATGGGGATATAAAGTATTGTAATATAAAAAATAAAGTCATTTTGGAGAGATCAGTAAGGATTTGAATTTTCAAATATTTCTCATCCCTTTTTAAAAAAAATCTCATTTTGTATCCTGTTTTGTTTTGTTTTGTTTGTCTAGGAGGCAAAGATCCTTGAGAACAATTAAAAGGTTCAAGAGATGGATAGGGACCAGATAAAGAGACCTCAGATAAAAGTCTTAATTCTTTTCCCACAGTAGTCAAATATGATTCCTGTTGACTTCAGTGGAAGCAGTATTGTGTCCAAGTGGGTTGCTATTCCATTTTCTGATTGGATGAGAATCTGTTTGTATTTACAACCATTAAAGTCATGCCTCTGGTGTTAAATAAGATTTAAAGTGGGAAGAAAATGAGTGTGGTCCTACAAAGTCAATTTGGCCTTACCCATCCTATGTCCTCCTCTTCCCCTCTGTGCCCCCTCCCAGCCAAATTTCATACTGAGTGCTGGTGCTTTGTTGGTATTTGGGGGTGAGGGTGGAGGTAGTTGTGGGTGTCCCATGGGTGCTGGGGGCATGATTAGCACCATTGCAGCCATTGGCCTGCTCAGTGAAGGCAACTAAAGCAGTTTGGTGGAATTTTCTCTCCAGTCTGAAGCATGTCAGTGACACAGGCACCTGTCCAGTGCATATATGCACACAAAGAGCTACTGGTTGATGGCTTACACAACACTAGCATTAGCTTTTACTACATTTAGTGTGTCATGATGGTACTCTTGAGTAGGATGGCTGTGCCAGCCTAGTCAAGAGGGCCATCATGATGCACACCATTCATCAGCTGCTGTGTCTCCTTTCAAAAGTAGCAGTGAAGGCTGCTGCCATGCTCTCCCTTGGTCTTCCAGCTCCTACCCATGTGCTGAGCTCTACCCTTGAAATTTCATCAGCCCTGGATCCTGCAGGCTAGTTTTCCCACACATGGCCAGGAACAAGCTGGAAGCATATCTGTGAATACATTACAAGTTCCTTCCACTGCACGACCAAGAAGCAATCAAAGCAGCTATTGACTTGTTTCTTGCCTGAGCCACAGCTCCTACATTGGGTGTCCACCTTCCTGCTTGCCACAACCTTTCAGCACATTGCCAGCTTTCTGACCCGTACCAGGGAGGCTGAAAAGTGTATAAGCTTGTTGAAATTTGCATTTTTTAAGTCCAAGACTTCAATCCTGCTATCTGATTTGTCTGCCTTATATCGGACAGTGAACATGATGGTTTCACGGTTGCTGTTGCCCAGACTTCCCTCTATATTTAAGTTGGTCACAAGGTTGTCTCCTTTGGCCAGGGCCAATTCTAGCAGAGCATCACTTCTGGTTGGCCCATGCACCCCCTGAGCCAGGAAGCACTCCTCAACACAGGTCAGCAAGGACTGGAACCAATCCAGCTTGGCTGAGTGTTCCTTCCAGGAGATGTATGGATAATTAAAATAGCCCGTGACAACCATGTCATGTGCACATGTGGCCTCAGTCAGTTCTCAGGTAAACTCCAGATCAAGTTCCTCCCCCTAGTTTGGTGACCTGTAGTATACACCTACAGTTAGGTCTCACCACGCCCCCTTCCCAACCCCCCATAACTTGACCCAGGGAGTTTCATGCTGTCCATTTTTGGAGCCAATGTCAGCCTTCCAGGAGGTGTACTGCTGTTTCACATAGAGAGCAATGCCTCCATCTTTCTTCCCTATCTGGTCCCTTCTATGCAGGGTGTAGCCCTCTATAGCTACACTCCAGTCATGTGAGGAGTCCCACCAGGTCTCTGTAATCCCTACTAGATCATAATGCACACTAGAGAGTAGGAGGGCTAGATCCTGCTTGTTCCCCCTGCTCCTGGTGTTAGTATATAGGGACCTGAATCTTCCTACTGAGGCCCGCATCTCCCTGTACCACTGATGGAGAACTACTCCCTCAGCTCCCACAAAAGTGGCTTCCCAAGCATCCCTATATACAGGGCTTACTTGTATGTTGATCCCTGGACATGTTTGAATTTATGTATCCCCGTCCCCCAGCAATTTTAATTTAAAGCCCTATCCAGAAGATTGGCCATCTTGGCCACGAACAGGGACTTACCTTTCCTCCTGTAGTGGATGCTGTCCCTTCCCAGGAGTCCTCTCTCCCTGAAATGCGTGGTGTGAAGCCGGGTCAAGGAATCTGAAGCCTTCTCAGTGGCACCAACATCAGAGTCACCAGTTCACTTCCTCAATGCATCCTTCCCCTCTGAGACTGCAGCCTGAAAGAGGGAACACAGAAGAAAAGACTACCTGGGCCCCCAACCCCTTGAGCCTAGCCCCCAGAGCCCTGTAGTCACTCATGACCCAGTCTGGATTACTTCTGGCCACGTCATTAGTTCCCATGTGGATAAGGAGCATGGAGCAGTAGTAGGAGGGCCGGATGAACCTGGGGAGCTTCTCCGCTACATCTTGGATGTGAGCCCCTGGGAGGCAGCAGACCTCATGAGCTAGGGGGTATGGATGACAGATACGTCTCTCAGTGACCCACAGGAGGGAGTCTTCAATCACCACCACTTTGCACCTCCTCTTGGAGGTGACAGCAAACTGCTTACCTTCTTCCTCTTCTGGTGTCACCATTGGAGCCTCCTCGTGTGTGGGGAGGGGAGCTTACCTGTTGTGCAGGGACAGGGGAGGAGCTGCCTTGGCCTTCTGTTTCCTGGAGTGTGAGGTGACTGTCTTCCAGGTCACTGCAGGTGGGTCTTCTTGGTTAGTCATCATGTTGGTCACCATCTCTATCTCTTTCTCTTCTTCATCTGGAGAAGGGCCTGGCAGTAGCCATCAATGAAGTCTTCATGGGCCCTGATGGTGTGCAGCTGATGCATCTCCTCCTTGAGCTCCCGCACCCAGCCCTCCAGAGACTCCACCAGGGAGGATACCCCACAAGTGCCTCAGTTGCCAGCAACCACTCCAGGAAGCCCCCTCAGTCCAGGGTCCGAGGCTCTTTCTGGGTGAAGGTATCAGCGGCACCGGGATGCCTGCAGATATGACAAGTCACCGCCATGGCCAAAAGCAATTGTGTGATAATAGACTATGCTACTACCCATGAACTGGCCTGCAAATGGCCTGCAAACTGCTTAGCCTGTTTGCAGTCCTGTTCGCTGGCTCCCTAGTCACAGACTCCCTAGTTGCCAGTGATGTGCAATGCATAGGGCACAGTGCAGCAAGGAAGTGATGCCAGGGTTACCAGAAGGTGGAGGACATCATGGTGTGGGTGTCATCAAAGGGATCTGGGAGGGTTCAATGAGAGTCTTGTCAGAGATGTCCTCCATTTCAGACTGCTGCTTCTCTGGCTCCTTGTTCCCAGACAGGTTGTCCTCTGACATTCCCAAGTATTCAGGCTCCTCCAGTGCCCTCTCAGGGGAAGTTGGTGCCTGGAAAGAGGGGCCTTTGTTCTCCTCTACCGCTTCAAAGGGACTAGATTTCTTGTCACCCTCAACAGACACAGCAGCATCATAAGTCCACTAGGGCTCAACCAAGAAAGTGCCCTGAGAAGATGTGGGAAAGCTCCACATAGTAGGATGTCATCATCCTCCAAACACCAGAAGCATGTTTGGCATCATGTGACTGCTTTAGCTGAGCCCAGAAGATGTTTGTCTTCAACTAGAACTGGCGCCAATGTAAACTATAACCCCATACCAGTGGCGACACAGGGGGTGCAGTGCACCCCCTGAAAGTGCTGGTGCACCCCCTGACCAGCCACGGTCACCGCTTAGGTGATGAGCGGGGGGGGGGGCAAGTGGGAGCACCAGTGCCCCCGCCCCTGCAAGCACCGGCCGGGGAGCGGAGCACCACTTCCGGAAGCAGCCACAGCAATCGACCATCTCGCAGTCAGCCGTCGGGCCCCCCCTACCCTGATCAGCGAGATCAGCGCGGGGGGACCCCAACTCCCATCAGTGACATTGGCTGTGTGGAGGACACGTGCCCTCCTGACTAAGGCAGCACCAGTCGCCCATGCCCCATATTTCTCAAAGATGACACTGTTCCAGGAAGCCATCCACAGGCAGCATTGCTTTTCTTCTTCACCACATATCACAATGAGGTTATGCACCTCTCAGTTGCCTGCCTGGAGGCTAAACAGAAAGGTGTGGTTGCAGACATTCTTGTTCTGGCTGCAGGTGGCTCATCACACGAAGCTTCTGAAAGCTGCTTTTGAGCAATTTTGCAGCGGTACATATGCACATGTAAACTGTTATGTTCCCTTCTATTTGGCCAACAATTGGGTGCATTTGCACATGTGATCTGCTGCTGCACCCTGGGGCAACAGAGTTTAGCGTGAGTCATAGTCTCCTTGCAGCCCAGGCATGAGGAAGGGGCTAGCCAGCAGTACATTCTTGGATGCTGTAGAACCTAACCAAGCCTATCTGAACTATTTATAACTTTCAAGGTGTTAAAATTAATGTGCTCTATGTCCCAGAAAAGTTCCACTTTCAAGTAACTCTGAGGCAGGGTCACCATTTTGGAATGGATTTGCCATTTTTATTGTGAGATAAATTGCTTCAGCATCTGGCATGTTACCATTTAACATGCAAAACTCGCATTAATCATGCAGAAAAATGTAACATCTACCAAGGACCTAAAAGACAAAGCACTGAAGCAGTAAATTGTCTTATGAAGCTTAAGTTCATGGGGTTAAATTAAATGATCCTATAAATTCAAGGCTGTAAAGTTACAACCACACTTGTATACATTATTAGTAAAATTCTGCGAACCAATTTTAAACATTCAGAATAATTCACCATAAAATATGGAAATTTGATGAACATCAAAAAGGCTATTTCAAAGTGCATTTAATTATAAATATTATTCCTGGGATGAAATACATCTAATGCCTTTATACTGTTATCATCACTATCTCCATCTTCATCCTTACTGTTTATTAACTACTCTTTTATTCTGTATTTAAAAGTTATTTAATACAGCAATATTTTTATGAATAGATATATGAACACCTAAAGAACCTACAAACTATGAATTAACTATAAAAGTGCTGCTTGTCCAACTTTACAATGATATTTTTCAGGGGTACAATTTGTAGCTCTATTGGGCTACAGGCACAAGAAATTAGAACTCGTGACACAGGTAATATTAGACCAAGTAGATATTTGCAAAAAAAAAAATTAATTGCAAGCTTTCATTTCTACCTGGGAGAAAATTTACAATCTTTGCATTCTGCTATGCCTAAGGAAGGGTGTATGCTCCTAAAAGCCTGCATATAAAGATTTTTTTTTTTGCAAATATCTACTTGGTCTAATAAATGATATCACGTCTGTTACAAATCATTAATAATATTTTTCTATACTTTGAATTATTGATTACAAGTATTAGTTCACGTTTTAAAGTAGATATTCATAAAGTCAGTTCTGGTAGTAATCTGTGTTATTTCCAACTGACATTCTTTTTTGTCTATTCTGCACCAGACTATTAATACTGAAGGTAATATACTTTATATTGAATAATTGATTAATGAAAAAATGTATTATTCTCTTTGAATCATTGAAAATTAGGGTTTGAAGGGACCTCAGGAGGTCATCTAGTTCAATTAGTTATTTAGCTCAGTAAGCAGTGGTGGCTGTGTGGTAGAGTTTTTGCCTGCTGCATGGGAGATCTAAGTTCAAGCTGTGGCTGGGTGAAGTAGAGATGAGTGAAGTGATAGGGGAGAAATTTTTGTTGGAGTGGAGGGGGATCATTGTGCTTTCTAGGTTGGCTGATCTTGTATGGTGAGCTTTGAACTAGGTTCGTCGGGGGATGAGGATGCAGAGGTGTAGGAGGACACTTCAAGCCAGGTGACGCGAGCAGGAACAACCCAGGTAAATGACAAGGACTCAGGCAAGCTTGGGAACAAGAGGGCAGCACGAACACCCATATGAGGTCTCAGTTGCCTCTACACAAATGCTAGAAGTATGGGGAATAAGCAGGAGGAACTTGTCCTCCTGCTAGCTAGCAAAAACCCAGACCTGGTTGAGCTTACAGAAACCTGGTGGGATTCTACCCATGACTGGGCAGTAGACATCAAGGGCTATAGGTTGTATAGATGGGATAGAGTAGGGAAAAAAGGAGGGGTGTGTAGCGCTTTATGTTAAAGAGCAATACACATCCTCGATGATCAGGATGGGTTCAGAAGAGGGGCAAACTGAAGCGCTCTGGGTAAGAATGCAAGGGGGGCATAGGGAAAGGGACTTGATAGTGGGCATCTACTAGAAACCGCCTCACCAGGGGAATGAGCTGGACCTGGAATTTTCAGGTCAGCTTATAGAGGCTATAAGGGCAAGGGATGTGGTTGGCATAGGTGACCTAAACTACCCAGACATCTGCTGGGAAGATCAGTCAGCCAGGTCTGAATGTTCACGTAGGTTTTTAGCCTGCATACAGGACCTCCACCTAACCCAGGAGGTACACAATCCCACCAGAGGAAATGCCCTGCTGGACTTGGTCCTTGCCACAGGCGACGCTGGTGAAAGATCTGCGGGTGCTTGACTATGTAGACATTAGTGACCATTGTCTGCTGGAATTTACTATTCGGCGCAGGGTGGTGAAAGCAAGCAGTAAGGCAAAAGTCCTTGACTTGAGGAGGGCTGACTTCAATGAGATAAGAAGATTACTAAGAGACACTGGGGACTCAGAGCCTCAATGAGATGGGAGTCCAGGACAGGTGGTTGTTCCTTAAGGTGACAATCCTCCTAGCTCAGAGGGAGTCAGTCCATAGGGGGCAAGAGTGCTAAAAAGCCCACTTGGCTCAGTAAAGGCATCCAGGAGGGCCTGAGGGCAAAAAAGGTGGCAAAGAATCAGTGGAAGCAAGGGGCTATAACCCAGGAGGATTTACACCTCTGTTGTTCATGATTGCAGGAAGGCAGGAAGGCCAAGAGAGAGATGGAACTAGGGCTGGTGACCAGAATTAAGGATAACAAAACATCCTTTTTCAAATACATAAGGAGTAAGAAGAAGGTACCGGGTAACATGGGGATCCTACAGGACAGGCTTGGCAATCTGGTGATTGCAGCAAAGGAAAAAGGTGATCTCAACAGGTTCTTTGCCTCCATATTTCTGAGCAGGGACTGAAACAGCTCCCCCACTAGGATTACAGACAGGCTCAGGGGACACAACACCATGCCTAGGGTCAGAGATGATCTAGTTCGAGAACTTTTGGAGGCGCTGGATGTGTTTAAATCAGCAGGTCTAGATGCTGTTCATCCAACGATACCGAGGGAATTGGCGGCAGTCATAGCAGGGCCCCTGGCACGGCTGTATGAGCACTCGTGGTGCTTTGGCCAAGTCCAAGAGGACTGGAAAAGGGCCAGTGTGGTCCCCATTTACAAGAAGGAGAGAAAGGAGGACCTGGGTAACTATAGGCCAGTTATTCTCACCTCGGTCCTTGGGAAGACCTTTGAGAAAATTATCAAGGAGCACATCTGCAGAGGCCCAGCATGGGAGGTAATACTTAGGGGCAACCAAAACTGGTTAATTGTGGGAAGATCCTGCCTGACTAACCTTGTTTCTTTTTATGACAAGGTCACAAAGTCCTTGGATGTGGGCATTGAGGTAGCTGTTGTCTACCTGGACTTCAAGAAGGCCTTTGACACTGTTTCTCACTCCCTACTCATAAAAAAAAATTGGCAACTGTGGCATTGATGCCTTCACAGTCAGATGGGTGGCAAATTCTCTCAATGGTTGCACCCAGAGATTGGTGCTGGATGGGTCATTTTCAACCTGGAGACATGTGGGCAGTAGAGTTCCCCAGGGCTCAGTCCTCAGGCCTGTGCTATTCAACATCTTTATCAGCAACTTGGAGGTGGGCATAGAAAGCACGCTGTCCAAATTCGCTGATGACACAAAGATGTGGGGAGAAGTGGGCACACTGTAAGGGAGGGACAGAATCCAACTAGATCTAGACAGGTTACAGAGGTGGGTGGATGAGAATAGGATGGAATTCAACACAGACAAGTGCAAGGTACTGCATCTAGGGAGAAGAAACCTGCAACATATCTATAGGCAGGGGAACACCTTTCTCAATAACACAGTGGCTGAAAGGGATCTTGGAGTCATTGTTGACTCCAGCATGGACATAAGCCACCAATGCGAGGTAGCAGTCAGTAAGGCTTAACCACACCTTGTGCATCTACAGATGCATCACAAGCAGGTCCAGGGAGGTGATCCATCTCCTCTATGTGGCGCTTGTCAGGCCGCAATTGGAGTACTGCATCCAGTTCTGGGTGCCGCGCTTCAAGAGGGATGTGGCTAACTTTGAGATGGTCCAGAGGAGGGCCACTCCCATGGTCAGAGGGAAGCAGGCCAGGCCCTATGAAGATAGACTAAAGGACCTGAATCTATTCAACCGCCAGAAGAGAAGACAGAGGAGATCTGGTGGCCATCTATAAACTCACCAGGGGGGACCAATGGAAAATAGGTGAGGTTCTGTTCACCCAGGCACCACCTGGGATAAAGGAATAACGGCCACAAATGTATTGAGAGTAGGTTCAGGCTTGATATCAGGAGGCATTACTTTATGGTTAGGGCTGCCAGGCTCTAGAATGGGCTCCCAAGGGAGGTGGTGCTCTCCCCTACCTTGGGGGCCTTCAAGAGGAGGTTGGATAGTTATCTGACTAGGGTATTATGATCCCAGCACTCGTTCATGCCCAGGGCAGGGGGTCGGACTTGATGATTGCTTCCAACCCTAGAAACTATAAAACCCCCTGCTCAAACAAGATCCCCAACTAGATCATCCCAACCAAGGCTTTGTTTAGCCGGATCTTAAAAACCTCCAAGGATGGAGATTCCACAGCCTCTCTGGGTAACCTGTTCCAGTGGTTTACTACCCTCCACATGAGAAAATTCTTCCTAATATCTAACCTAAACTTCTCTTGCTGCAACTTGAGACTGTTGCTCCTTGCTCTGTCATCTTCCAGCACTGAGAACAGTCTAGTTCCTTCATGTTTCAACCCCCTTCAGGTAGTTGAAGGCTGCAATTAAATCTGCTCTCAGTCTTCTCTTTTCTCTAGATTAAATAAGCCTTGGTCCCTCAGCCTCTCCTCATGAGTCATGTTCCTCAGCCCCCTCACCATTTTCATTGGCCTCCACTGGACCCTTCAACTTGTCCAGAAAGGATGTCCTTTCTGTAGGGGAGCAACCCAAAACTGAACACAGTACTCCAGATGTGGCCCCACCAGTGCCAAATAGAGGGAAATAATCACTTCCCTTGACCTGCTGGCAACGCTCCTGCCAGTGCAGCCCAGTATGCCGTTAGCCTTCTTTGTAACAAGGGTACATTGCTGGCTCATATTCAGCTTATTGTCCACTATAACTCCCAGGTTCTCTTTTGCAGAGCTGCTGCCCAGCCAGTCAGCTCTCAGCCTGTACAAGTGGATTGTTCCATCGTAGGTGCAGGACTTTGCACTTGTCCTTGTTGAACCTCATGACATTCCTTTTGGCCCAATCCTCTAATTTGTCTAGGTCACTCTGAATCCTAGCCCTACCATCCAGCATATCTACTACTTCCCCCAGCTTGGTGTCCTCTTCAAACTTTCTGAGGGTGCACTCTATGCCGTCTTCCAGGTCATCAGTGAAGCTATTGAACAAAACTGACACCAGGACTGACCCCTGGAGCACTCCACTTGATAGCAGTGCCAACTAGACATCGAACTATTGATTACAACTCTCTGAGCCCAATGCTTCACCCAGTTTTTTATCCACTTTATAGCCCATTCATCCAGCCCACACTTCCTTAACTTGTGTGGGAGCTTGTGTGGGAGACCGTATCAAAAGCCTTGCTAAAATCAAGGTCCACTGGACCCCATCCACTGTTCTCCCGGCACCCACATAGCTAGCCATCTCATCATAGAAGGCAATCAGGTTGGTCAGGTCTGATTTGCCCTTGGCGAATCCATGCTGACTGTTCCTAATCACCTTTACCTCCAAGTGCTTAGAAATGGGTTCCTTGAGGATCTGCTCCATGGTTTTTCCAGGGACTGAGGTGAAGCTCCCTGGTCTGTAGTTCCCTGGATCCTCCTTTTCCCCCTTTCTTACATATGGGCACTCTGTTTGCCCTTTTCCAATGATCCATGACCTCTCCTGATAGCCATGAGTTTTCAAAGATGATGGCCAGCAGATCTGCAGTCATGTCAGCCAACTCCCTCAGCATCCTGTGCTGTGTCCCATCTGGCCCCATGGTCTTGTATATGTCCAGCTTTTCTAAATAGTCCCTAATCTGTTCTTTCACCACTGTCGGCAGCTCACCTCCTCCCCAAGCTGTGCTGCCAGGTGCAGTAGTTTTGGAGCTGCCCTTGCCTGGGAAGACTGAAGTGAAAAAAACATTGAGCACCTCAGCCTTTTCTGCATCCTCTGTCACTGGGTGGCATCCTCCATTCAGTAAGGGACCCACACTTTCCCTGATTGTCCTCTTGCTACCAACATACTTGTAGAAACCTTTCTTGTTACCCTTCATGTCTTTTGCTAGCTATAACTCCAACTGCACTTTGGCCTTCTTAACTTCATTCCTACATGCCCAAGCAATATTCTTATACTCCTCCCTAGCTGTTTGTTCAAGTTTCCACTTGTATAAGCTTCCTGTTTGTGATTTAGTTTAGAATCATTAGAGTTCTACCCTGTAAGGTTGGGCTAAGTACTAAAATTAATATTATGTCTAATATTGAGAGTTTGATAACTCTGGGTCATGCTTTCTATGTCTTCCAGTGACAAGTCTGTTACGTTAAAAAGCAAAAGAAATGTACTTCCGTGTTAATTTTAATCTTCTGGTTCTGAAATTTTATTTTCTATATTTTAATTTTTTATTTTCTAAATTTTAAAATTTGCGTGGTGATTTGTAAATATATTTACCACAATATATTTGGATAACTTTTATAAAATCATCCTGTTTTTAGTTGGTAACCTATATTCTATGCACAAGGGTATAGGTTATAGCTGTGTTAGTTTAAGGACATAGGAAGACAAGGTTCTTTGGGTACATCCAATATCTTTTATTAGATCAACTAATTCCAACTATTTTAGTTGGTCTAGTAAGAGATACCAGATTTACCCTAAGAAACTTGTCTGCCATTCTCCACGCAATACATTTTCAGACCAAAGTGAGATCACTTAACTGTGCCTTATTAAGTGCATAAATTTAAAACAAAAAGAGCACGTAGTGAAGTAATTTATACTATTGTAAGTTATTCCATGGCAGCAAAAGAGTAAGCAGTCTTACTAGATATGGCAAATCATACCTTTTTGACTAATTATCTAGTAACTAAGAACAGTAACCATTTTCAAGACGTTATATTTACTGGGAAATATAGAAAGGTCAGGGGGTTTCCCTCTCCTCCCAAATAAGTAAAAGTTTAAATTCTGAAAGAGCCAAAAGAGTCCACAAATGCATAAGTGAAGAGCAAGATGAATATCTCTTTTTCAAATTTTAGCAAACAATCATGAAAAGAAATAATGCTGCCTTGTGAAAACTCACTTAAGTCATCTGTTTCTTCGACTTCATTGCTTATAAAATGTCAGTTACAAATATCTGATGAAAGGCCGCTAAGATGTTCTCAACAATCTGAGGATGTGAAGAATCAGTCTTTCAATCATTAAGCATGCTTTTTTAATGTTGTTTCCTGTTGTAAATCAATAGTTAGTGTTATGTATGGAAAGAACATATTTTGTGGTACTAGTAATTATAATTTTAGAAAAGGTAGAGTAGTTGAATGTCCAACATGAAATCATTAATTCTAGGAGTTAGCAGCTTTTTGCCAGCACAAGCCAGAGCTGATAACCCACCCATTGCTGTGGGCCAGAAATTTCTGTCTGTCTCCTTTAGAGTGGCCAGCTGCCATATTCTTAGCCTGTTTATAACCCTTCAAGCAGACAGTCAAAAGATATCCAAGATGTACCTTATTACTATCTATGGATGCATTAAGCCATGACCAGTACACATATTTGGAAAAGCAAGTTAAATGCTGTTAATTCATTGATTCAAAGAGTGCAAAGCATTATATGTTTACAGTTAACCACTTTCAAGTAAAATAACAGAAAATTGTTTTATTTTTTAAAGACCTGAGATGCCAAAACAAACAAAGAGAAAAAAATATAAAGTGGAATGGAATATCAGGAATGATCCTGTCACAGGCCCCAAATCAGTTTTGTTGCTCTGTGCTAGACTTCTTCCAATCTGTTCACATCTTTCTTGATGTATGGGCTCAGAACTAAACACAGTACTCCAGGCAAGGCCTCACCAGTGTCAAATGGAGCATAAAATTATTTCCCTAGATTTGCAAGTCACATTCCTGTTGATACAATCCAGGTTGCTTTTGGCATTTTTTGCAACAAGAACATGCAGTTGGTTTATATTCAACTTATGGTCCACTGCAGGTCCTTCTCTGCAGTATTGCAGCCTAGACAGTCATTTCCCAGTCTGTATTTGTGGATGAAATTACTGGATTCAAGTGTAAGGCTGTGCACTTATCCTTGTTGCATTTCATCTGGTTGACTGAGGACCATTTTTCTAGCATATCCAAATCATTCTGGATCCTAGTCCCACTTTCCAGGGTGTCTGCAACTCTACCCAACTTGGTGTCATCTGCAAATTTGCTGTGTGCGCACTCAATCCTATAATCCAAATCATTAATGAAGTACTAAACCTAGGACAGTCCCCTGAGGAACTGTATATGATAACTCCTCCCAACTAAACATTGAACCATTGAGGACTATTTGCTGAGTACAGTAATCCAACCAGCTATGTTGGATCCACTCTACAGTAGTTTGTCTAGTCTGTATTTGAGACTGGCGCTGTCAAAAGCCTTGGAAAATCAAGGTATTTCACATCTACTCCCCAGTATCCAGAGAGGCTGTTCTTATGGTAGAAGGAAATCAGTTTGACCAGGCATGACTAACTTTTTGTGAATCCATGTTGGCTGCTCCTGATCACTTTGTTTTTCTCTAGGTGCTTCATAATGGATTCCTTGAGGACTTGTTCCATGACCTTTCCAGATATCAAGGTCGAACTGACTGTTCTGTAGTGCCCCAGATCTTCATGCTTTTTTCTTAATGATATATTTGCCCTTTTCCAATCATTTGGACTTCACCTGACCTCCATGAGTTCTCAGAGAGAATAACTAGTGGCTTTGAAATTACCTCAGCTAATTTTTTCAGTACCCTAAAGTGCACTCCTTCCAGTCCTGCTGATTTAGCTTGCTTAAGTAATGCTTAATGTGTGTGTTCTGCCACTACTCTAGGCTATTTTTCTCCTTCCCTGCCTTTGTTGCCAACTGAACTCATCATCTGGTAGCTACCCCTATGTGTGAAAACTGAAGTAAAAAGACATTCAATACTTCAGCCCTCTCTGCATCATCCGTAACTAGGTTGCCTTCCACATTTCCTGCAGGACTTATAGTTTTGCTGGTCTTTCTCTTACTTTTGACATACTTGTAGAATCCTTTTTTATTGCCTTATGTTCCTTGCCAGTTAATCTCAAATCATGCCTAACTTTCTTCCTGCACACCTGAGCAATACTCTTATACTATTCCCTAATACAATGACCACATTTCCATTTTTTGTAGGACTCCTTTTTGAGTTTCAGTTCATTGAAAAGATTGCTGTCTAGCCAGGGTGGACTGCTGTTGCACTTTTCATTCCTCTGTTGCATCTTGATAACTTGGTCCTGCACCCTTAAAATGGACTATTTAAAATTCAGACAGCTCTCCTAGGCTCCTTTTCCCCTCAACCTTGCTTCCCAGGGTTCCCCGGGTTATTTTGAATTCTGCTTTTCTGAAGCTGAGTGTCTTTTTCTTGCTGCTTTCTCTTATTCATCCCCTGTGCTCTTAAACTCTACCATTTTGTGGTCACTGTCACCCAAGTTACTTTTCACCTGGTTTTCAAACTGTGGAACTCATTGCCACCAGATGTAGTGGAAGCTGACAGTTTAACCATATTCAAAAAGGGATTAAAAAAATTCTTGGAGGAAGGGGGTATTAGTAGCTAGCTATTGGGCACAAGAGTTAGGGGTACAATCACCAAATCAAAACTTCCTATATCTTAAATGCTGGAGGCTACAAGTGAGGGAACAGGGCGAAAAAACCCTTGTACCCAGTTCACTCTCCTTTTCAGCATCCACTTTCTCGTATTGTGTGACAGGATATTGAGCAAGATGAACCTATGGTCTGACCCAGCGAATGGCAGTTCTTATGTTCTTTATGCTGCTCACAAACAGGAAGAAATTGATTAAGAAAATTTTTTTTTAAATCCCCTTCCCCCCAGGTGGCACCTGTACCATCCGTATCTAAAACTTATCCTCAACACACGCCAGGAATTTGTTAGACTGCTTGTGTACTGCAGTGTTTCCCAGTAGGTATCCTAATAATAAAATTTCCCAGAGAATCACATCCTGTGATTCGGAAGCTTTCATCAAACGTTTAAAGGAGGCCTGTCTACCTCCTGCTCTTGATTTGGTGACTTGTAGCAAACAGCCGCTATGACAGAAGAGCTGCTGTCTTCTCTATCCATTACCCAGAGGCATCAACAGACTTACCTTCCACTTCATACTGCATGTCAGAAAATACATACATCTCCTTTATATACAGGGAAACACTGCCTCCTTTTTCCCCCACCTGTTCTTCCTGAACAAGTTATACCCCTCCATACTCCAGTCAAGTGAACTATCCAACTGTCTTCATAATTCCAATGGCATCATAATTCCTTGATAGTACTAGAACCTTCAGTTCTTTCTGTTTCGTCCCCATGCTTCTTGCATTAGTATATAAACATTTCAGGTGTCTAACTGAAAATCCTATCTTCTCCCTGAGAATTTGGCTAAGGCTTCTGTTATTGCTTCCCTTTACTAAGTTTTCATCCAAATTCCCTGGTTTCTTCCTTACTTCTGGACTTTTGTCTCCATCCTCCACTGAACCTACTTTAACACTTTCATTAGGTTAGCATGACTGTATGTGAAAACACTTCCCTCTTTTTCAGGTAGACTCCATCCCCTCTCAGCAGTCCACCTTCCTGGATCAGCAGCGCATGATCAAAGAAAACAGAGACCTCCTAGCAATGTGACCTGTGCAGCATTTGTTGATCTCCAGGATGGTCTGCTGCTCCTACCTGGCCCTTTCCCTTATGTGGAAGGATCAGTTAGAACAGTACCTGGGCTTTCTCCCTTTCTCCCTGTATCCAGAGGCATGTAGTCATGTTTGATTTGCTCAAGGTCACCCCTGGTGACCTGGACCATTCAGGATCCATAAACCAGACATTTCTCTACCTAAGGCCCTGATGATCCAAATCTGGTAGGTATTATCATAGCATACATAACACATGCTGCCATCTCAATTGTAGTTGTGACCATTTTATTGGTGATGAGGGAGGTGAGAATGCCAACCTTTTATAGAATAGTCTAGTGATTTAAACTGGAAGTTCTTATTCCTTTCTCACTGCAAGGGGTTTGAACCCACATTTCCCCACATCTCAGGGGAGTGCCCTAGACACCTCACCAGGTCTTTCAAGTATTCAAGCAGGCCGTCAGCAAAAATTCATACAGACCCATTGACGTCTTACAACAGTCTGACCTAACAAAGCTGCCTCTGCCCATTACTGAGTCCATCGTGGACCCTACCAGAAGTCTAACAGACACTGTCTTTTTCTCCCAATAACTAAACTTGTGGAGAAGAAATACTGGGGTTTTAGGGGAAGGAATTTAATATTTTTACATCTATCCTATGTCTTCCAATGAGAGGGAAAAATATATGATTTTCCCCAAAGAATTTGGACCTTTTTGGGAGAAAGTTGTATTATTCCCCACCCCTTTCCAATTACGAATTGTAAATTATTAGACTTTCCTTGCATGGTATAATTTCTGGACATAGAAACATTTTGCTAATGTGGACTGCCCAACCCACAGAACAAACAGAATCCTTGTTAGCCCTTATTGTAGAGGGTAAGTGGTAGCAAAGACAACCCTGCAAACAGTTGTAGACATTGATACTACCCAGCAATGTCAATTGCCATGAGATTGTGTTTACCTAGGGAGGTCCTCCTCCTTTGTAATGACCTCCTCATTACAAAGTTTGTGTTTACCTAGGGAAGTCAAAAGTACTTTTGAGGCTCTTTTTAGTAGGTCTTGGAGTTGTTTATCAAAAGAACAAACACAGCAGGTTACACGTTTCTATCAGAGCAAACATTCAGCTACACTGCCATGTTGCTAGCAGCTGACGAGGTCTTCTGTGGTGTGGTTGAAATGCTAAAATTCCTCTTCTTTTTCCTTTGACAAATGCGTGCCTCATTCCTAATCTACATGGGCCCACATTACATTGGACAACTGGGCTATAGATAGCATCACTATTGGATACCCTTCAGGGACTATTCTCATGAGATTCTGTTACAGTAGCTACTCTCCGTGCTAGACTTGAGAAAAGAAAAAAGTTTCTCCCTGCATCAGGAGGAAGGGGTTCTATAGATGCTGTTAGCCCTAGCATTGCTGAGACAGGTACCAGGGACCTCTGTAAATTTAAGAAATCAAAGAATATTTGTTCAAGATCTTCATCAATGACCCGGAAGATGGGATGAAGTACGCCCTCAGCAAGTTTGCAGATAGCACCAAGTTGGGAGGAAGAGTTGATATGCTGGAGGGCAGGGCTAGGAATCAGAGAGACCTAGACAATTTGGAGGACTGGGCAAAAGGAATTATCATGAGGTTCAATAAGGACAAATTGCAAAGTCCTGCATGTAGAACAGAACAGTCCCAAGCACTGGACAGGCTGGGGGCTGACTGGCTAAGGAGCAGCTCTGCAGAAAAGGATGTGGGGGTTACAGAGGACAGTAAGCTGAATATGAGACAACAGTGTGCCCTTGCTGCAACAAAAGCTAAGAGCATACTGGGCTGCACTAGTAAGAGTGTTGCCAGCAGATCAAAGGAAGTGATTCTTCCCCTCTATTTGGCACTGGTGAGTACTGGAGTACTCTGTTCAGTTTTGGGCCCCTCACTACAGAAAGCCTGTGGACAAATTGGAGAGAGTCTAGCAGAGGGCAACAAAATGATGGAGGCAGTGTCTATATGAGCACGGCCATGCAGTATGTGGTGCCACAGTCACGTCTGTGGTGCCACATACCACACGTTCAGCTGTTATCCATGTTGTAAGGGAGCACTGTGGGTTTTTGGGGGGTTGTTTGTTTTTGACCCCGCTGGATATTCAGGGGTCAAAAAGACCCACAGCAAAAAAATAAACAAAGCAGCACATGCAGGGGCAGCACATACTGCTCAAAGCTGGTGCCTGGCCAGCTGGAGCCACTTTCTGGCTGCCTGTCAAGCTCTGAGAAGCATGATTGCTGCTGCTGCAGCACCAGGAGGCCCCCAGGATCCTGGGTAAGGTTGCTGGCCCCAGCCTTTTCTGCCCCATCCAGGGTAACCGGCTGCACAGACGGCACATGTCATAGGCATTCCGTGGGGATAACTAGCGGTGGCACAAAGTGTCCCACTGCTAGTTGTGCCCAGGGAACCTAACATCCACACTCATGTGGACATGGCCTCAGAGGAGATGTAATAGCAGCCTTCCAATACCTAAAGACTGGTTCCAGAGAGATGGAGCTAGACCAGGAGTGGGCAAAATACAGGTGGTGTGCTGGATCCAGCCCACTGTTAGAATCCATTTCTTGGCTCCTTCTGGCTGCCACTGCCAGTGGTCAGACCCATGCTGACAGGGCACATGACTAGGTGGCTGGGATGGGGCCGCCGACCGGTAGGGAACAGTGTCCAGGAGTGAAACGTGAGCAGGGCCAAGAAGACCTTGGGATCTTGCGATGCCACACCATGATACCAGGGCTGGGGCAGAGCCATGATGTACTCCCCATACATCTCTGCTCACAAAACCAGGGCTTAGGCATGGCACTGGCCCCGTGATCCCATGGTCTCCATGGAGACCAGAAGGAAGCCATATGCATAGGGTGCATGGCAGAGCAGAGAGCTGCATCTGAGGCCAGAGCCGGGCTCTTGGGGAAGTGACAGAATGGAGCTGGGGCTAAGGCAGAGCTGTAATCTGCTCCCTGCCTGTTCCTGCCCACAGAACCGCTCCCATTGCAAGGGCTTGTGGAAGGTCAATCACAGCTCTGCTCTGGTCCTGATCCCATGCTGTCACTGCTACCCCAAGATCCTGGGGTCTTTCCAGACCTGCCCACCCATCTTGCTCCCAGGCATCACTCTCCACTGGCCTGTGTCCCCATCCCTGCCCATGAGGGTCCTGCCCTGATAGCGGGTCCAGGATAGATGGGCCAGGGTGGCTTTGCAGTGGGGTGGGTCTGGTAGCAGCAGTCACTGGGGCTGCTTGGAAATGAAATCTGGCTGCAAGCCATATTTTTCCCTTTCCTGAGCTAGACTGTTCTCAGTGGCGGTATATAAGAGAACAAGGATCAATGGTCTCAAGTTGTAGCAAGAGAATTTTAAGTTAGATATTAGGAAAAACTTTGTCACTAGGAGGGTAGTAAAGCACTGGCACAGACTACCCAGAGAGTTTGGGAAATCTCCATCCTTGGAGGCTTTTGAGAACCAGCTAGACAAAGCCTTTGCTGGGAAAATCTAGTTGGAGAGGTCCTGCTTTGAGCAGGCAGTTGGATCAGATGACCTCCTGAGGTCCCTTCCTGCCCTAATTTTCTATTATTCCATGATTCTGTAAAATTATTGCTATGCTTCTGCAAGTTTTACTTAAGGTACCTGTGCTGTGAATAGCAAATGTTTTAAAAACATTATTCCAGAAAACAGGGTTGCAATCTACAGCTCAGGTCAATATGGTTATGGCATTTCTCGATGGAAAAACTGTCAGAAATAATTGGTCCATTCAGCTGTTCAGAAAAAAATATTTTTTGTGCTTTGTTTTTATCTTAATTTTTAAAGGCACAAGTCATGTATACCTCTATGATAGTTTTGTAAAGAATGATATACATTATTGGAATCTCAGAGATTTAGCTAATTCTAAAAAATCAGTTTGCAATGTCAATGTACTACTAAATAAATAATATTCTTTTTCCATGATGAAGAATAGCAATCTTGCTTCAGTCAAGCTGTATATGTATAATGATTGATATGTAGCAATTTTTGTGTTATTCTAATTTATATCAAAGCAAATTAAGAACAAGCTAAAGGGTAACTGAGAGTCTTAAATAAATGGTATTTGATCCAAAAGAAGTAGAAGACACTGATACCCATGAAAAGATTAATTAGGGTGACAGGAAAGGTTAATATACTTGCAACATCTTCTGTCGTACACATTGAATATTCATTCACTTATTTTAATTTGGTGAATTTCAACCTTTCCAATAGTTAAGCAGGCACCCTTCAAAATATCACAGTACTGCCAATACTTCTCATTTTGTCAGATACAAATTCAATTTTTGTGGCCGAATTAAATGCCAACAAATTTGGACATCTGATGAAAGAAACTTCCAAAAGAAATAGAATTTGCCTAAAATCTATTAAAAGAACACTGTCATCTGTTGAATGTTAATATTAATTATATGGCCTATTCTTTAAATTTTCAGCAGTGTGGGGGGGATGGGGTGCGTCACCTACCATGAGTCCCCCAATCCCCGGACGGCCCCTGGAGAGGAGGGGGTTACGTGGCAGGCCGCTCCTGCTTCCGCCGATCTCGCCTGCCATGACTTGCTGGAATATGGGGTTCACCCGTGCGGGGAAGCTGGCGGTCCGAATGGGGTACCTCGTCTCCAAGGTCCAGGGGTCCTGAGGGCTCCTCCTCCCCTACACCCTCGCCCGGTCCTCCGGGGTTAGCCTCCGTAGGGGCTCCCTTGTCTGTGTCCTAGTCCTGCAGTGGGGGGGCACCCTCGCACTGCCGGACCCTCTCCAGGAGTCCTTACAGCACCTAGTCTACCCTGGTGCCGATCGCTCCTCTGGCTCTGGGGTGTCCTTACCCCTATGAATTGTCTCTCTAGACCCGGTGGGGGCTACAAGGATTGCCTCCCTGCCCGCGGGTCTTCTTCCGCAGCCAAGTGGCCCACAGCCGCCGGAGAAAAGTACCTCCGTCCGAGGCACCCCTCCCGGTTTCCTCCGGCGCAGCGGCCGCCGGCCCCCTTGTTACCTTAGGCTCGTCGAGGGTCGCTGCGGCCTCGGGCTCCACAGCTCCCTGCCTCGCTGGCTCCTGCGGGGCAGTCCTGGGCTCCGCAGTTCCCCGGGCCGCCGCCGCCGACTCCTGCCGTGTAGCTCCCGGCTTCGCGGCTGCCGGCCTCGCTGCCGCCGGCTCCTGCCGCGTGGCTCCGGGCTCCGCAGCTCCCGGCCCCGCAGCTTCCGGCTCCAAGGCTCCCGGCTTCGCCACCGCCGGCTCCCGCCGTGTGGCTCCCAGCTCCGCCGCACCTGGCTCCGCAGCTCCCGGCCCCGCAGGTCCCGCTGGAGCCTCCGTCCTCCTTTGCTTGGGGTAGGTGGGCTCCTTTTATTCTCCTGGGCCGGTCCCGCTCCGGCCCGCTCTGAGTTCCGGGAAACGTTAAGCTCCCGGCCAAACTTCCGGGTCGGGCCCCGGAAGTTGGGCGGAACTCCAGGGTTCCCCGATCGACCCTGGCCCCTTGGGGCCCCGGCCCCCTCACAAGCAGTTTGATAAATGAAATTTTGAACTTCAGCTGTTTGGTTGACTGTAACTTCAGACCTATTCCTGCACACCATCAATCCATTGAGATTTTATCTACTTCAGGTTTTCAGGATTTCATGGTGTTTGATATAGATTAAGTTTGCTTCAGAACAGAGGGCCTGCCCAAACTGATACCTTATATAACAGGGACAGATCCACGGGATGGGTAATTGGTGGTACTGTTGCAGCCCCTTTTGATTCCTGTTTCATCCAAAGTTTAAAACAAACTGCCCAGCAGCATTCCTATCCAGGCAAAGCTGAAGGAGTCAGTTGACTTAATGGCTCATTATTGTCAGGGATTCTGGCTTTCTCTAGCTTAAAAAAATCCCCAATTTTTGGATTTCAAAAAGTAACTCAAATCCACATTTTCTATGATTAAAATGAAACACCACCATATATATATATATATATTTTTTTTCCTGGTATTTCATTTTAATCATGGAAAAATGTGGATTTGGGGTTACTTTTTTAAATCTGAAACCTGGGGATTTTTTAAATCAGAGAAAACCAGGATCCCTGACTTTATTATCTACTTTATTCCTGCCAATCATTTCACTACATTGAAGTTAACAACTCTTGATCTTCTACCAGTCAAACTATTCTTTCCTCTACAATTATCTTGTCTGATATCTGCCCATGGCAGCTTTCTCTGCTCACCACCCGATCATGTTTAATAAAGGTGTGGCCTAGGGATTTGTGCTGGGTGGATTTGTTCTAGAGGATTTCAAGCCACACCAAATCAGAGACGGGGAGGGAGGGGCAGGGTTGAAGACATGCTAACCAGTGTAATGGCACAGGCCTCTATCAGGGGGTGGGGGCAGGTGGGAATTGCAAAGGTGAGATGAAGAGATAAGCTACTTCAGTAACCCTTTCTTAGGTTATTCATTGCAGCAGATGATGGAGGTTGAACAAGTAGCACGTTTAGGGTGGCATAAAGCCAGAAATGAATGGATCCAGAGGGAATGTCTCCCTAGTTATTGGTACTGCAGGCCTGCCCCCAACTATTTGTTTCTGCATGTTGTGGGTGGATGTCAATGGAGACCATGGCATGCTGGGGCGGGGGGGCAGGGGCAGTGGGAGAGAGGAAGCAATTCCAGCTCTACCCTCACCTGTTCTGTGGTTCAGGACTGTGATAAGTGTATGTATGTATGTATGCGGGGGGGAGTTGTTTGCAAGGATTTCTGAGGGGAACAGGCTCCCAGGGGCTGTGCCGGGCTGGATAGGGCATATAATAGGGTGCATGGCTCAGGGGATGCAGCTCAGCTGCAGGCAGTTAGGAGGGCACAGCAGGCTTGCCTAGGAGGACTTGCCTAGGAGACAGTGATGATTGGCTAGCCCAGGGGAAGTTAAAATCACCCAGGAAAGGGAGTTGAGGGAGAAAGGCATGCTACAGTGCTTAGGGGGAAAACACAGACCCAGAGTTGCCCTCTCAGGGCACATCCAAACAAGCACAATGGGGCATAAGGGAGATGGCTAGGTGTCAGGGAGGCTGGAGCATGATGATGACAAATCTGTGCAGGGCTTACGGGGTCAGGGTGGGACTCAGTGAGGCTTAAGGGAGATGGTGGGATCTGATGGAGCTTGAGGCACAATGGGATAGGACTGAGCATTGGGGAATATGTGGTATAATGGGACAGAGTGGAGCTGGGGGCATTTGAGGTGACAATGCATAAAAACCAGTGAGGGCACTTTGGGGTCATAGTGGAGTTATCTGGGGTGGAAGGCTCCTGAGTCAGCTCTGTAAGCCTCAGACAGGGTCCTGTTCTGCAGCCTTTGTTAAGGTCATTGACCTGATTACTACTAACAAAACTCAGCTGACCCCTAGGCCCCTTCCCTCTGGTTCTGGAGCTGTATTTAAGGAACTCTTCCAGCACCTGAGCCTTGGTGCACAACACACTGCTTTCCAGTCTCTGAGCAGCTCCTGCCCCAGTAATCTCTCTGGCTTCCCTGGTTCCTGACCCCGACTTTGGCTTGCTCCTGGATTTAAGCCTTTGGATTCTCCCTGCAGATCTGATTCCTGATCCTGGTTGGGCTTCCTCTTGGACTTAACCCTGTGGATTCTCTTTTCGGTTTGGTAACTAAGTTTTTGATTCCTGGCTCTTCACTTTGGCTTGGTATTTTGGATCCTGACTTGTGGCTCCTGAACCTTACTCCTGCAGCCCCCAGGTCCATGTCTGGTTCTGCCCACTAGGTTGGCCAACCTGGGGGACCCATGTGTTAAGGTTCAGGCTGCAGGAAATGGTTGTACTCTCCTGGCACCAGCTGTCACCCCAGCCCTAGAGCTAGTAGTCAGCGTACCTCCCCCAGAAAGTCAAATTTATTTCATAGTTTCATAGTTTCTAGGGTCAGAAGGGACCTGAGCAGATCATCTAGTCCGACCCCCTGCCATGGCAGGAAAGAATACTGGGGTCAAATGACCCCAGCAAGATGTTCATCTAACCTCCTCTTAAAGACCCCCAGGGTAGGGGCCAGCACCACTTCTCTTGGAAGCTGGTTCCAGACCCTAGCCGCCCTGACTGTGAAGTAGCGCATCCTGATATCTAACCTAAACCTACCCTCTGCCAGCTTGTGACCGTTATTCCTGGTCACTCCTGGCAGTGCTCGGGGAAACAGTGACTTCCCCAATGCCTGCTGATCCCCCCTGACTAGTTTATAACAGGCCGCAAGATCCCCCCTCAGCCTTCTCTTTTGGAGGCTGAACAGGTTCAGGTCCCACAGCCTGTCCTCATAGGGCCTACCCTGTTGTCCCCTGATCATACGAGTGGCCCTCCTCTGGACCCTCTCCATGCTGTCCACATCCCTCCTGAAGTGCGGTGCCCAGAACTGGATGCAATACTCCAGCTGCGGCCTGACCAGTGCCGCATAGAGGGGGAGGATCACCTCCTTGGACCTGCTCGAGATGCATCTATGGATGCATGCCAAGGTGCGGTTGGCCTTCCTGACTGCCTCCCCACACTGCCGGCCCATGTTCATCTTGGAGTCAATGATGACCCCCAGATCCCTTTCCGCCTCCGTGCTGACAAGAGGGGAGTTCCCCAACCTGTAGGTATAGTGCCGGTTGTTCCTCCCGAGGTGCCTCACCTTGCACTTGTCTGTGTTGAAACCCATCCTATTCTCATCCGCCCACCCTTGTAACCTGTCAAGGTCTGATTGTAACCTGTTGCATCCTTCCAATGTGCCCACATCCCCCCACATCGTAGTGTCATCAGCAAATTTGAACAGGGTGCTTTTTACCCCCTCATCCAAACTGCTGATGAAGATGTTGAACAGTGCGGGCCCGAGGACCGAGCCCTGCGGAACCCCACTGCCCACGTCCTTCCAGGTCGAAAAGGACCCATCCACTACCACCCTCTGGGTGCAGCCCTCCAGCCAGTTGGCGACCCATTTGACTGTGTGGGTGTCTACACCACAGCCCCCCAGTTTCTTAATGAGAACAGGGTGAGAGACAGTGTCAAAAGCCTTCCCAAAGTCCAGGAAGATTATATCCACTGCTACCCCTGCGTCTGGTGAACTGATCGTAAAAGGCCACCAGGTTGGTCTGACAGGACCAGCCCCATTCCAAACCTCCGGTATAAACACCACATAAACACAAGTTCCTGGGCTATAACATAACAGTAACAATGAAAACAATGACGTGCTTTTGAGAGGGCAAACCTTTACTCCCTAGTATAGCAAGCCATCTAGCCTGGGTACCTTGTGAGCTTCCTGAGCCTCACTGCTTCTGTAGGCTGCAAGCAAGCAGGCAAGCATCCCTGAGTGGCTCTCCTGGACAGGGAGAGGCTCCCCAAGCCAGCCCCAGCCTTGGGCTTCAAAGCTCCTAGGGCCCTGCCTGCCGTGGGTCAGCTGACTGCCTGAAGGTGCCAGCTAATTGCTGCATTAGCCTGTTGCCCTGGTGACCTGCAGCTGCTGCACCCTGCCTACCTCACAGGGCTCCCAGGCTAGGCTGCTGCTTCTCTTAAAGGAACAGAGATCAGGCTCTCTGTTATACACTGACAAAATAAAGTAAACAGTACATCTGTAAGACGAGCAGAAAATATTTCGACAGGAGCTTCTCTTATTCCTGAGAAGATATGTTTCTTTGTTTAAGTTTTCTTTACTTTGGGGTCTGTAAGTTACTTTTTTCTTTCAGCTGTAAGTATCTGAAAATATATTTTCATAATTGTATTTGTTAACTTATCCTTCCAGTAAACAACTAGTTTATTTTGCTGTCCCTATTCGAAGTTCCCACTGAGGTTTTCACAAATGATTAGAACGTATTTTCCTTTCTTTCTCTGATCAGAGCAGTACTTAAAGGACCATTGTGAGGGCTAGGATCTGACCCAACACTGGTCTCAGTCAATCTCAGAGGTTCCCATAAAAGTGGGCCAGTAGTTCCCCTCATGCCTAGTTGCTTTTGTTTTGAATTGTTTGAATTTTGCTTTCCAGTACAATTGTACTTTTCTTTGAGGTAAAGGAATTATTTCTCTTTTATTGCCTAGCTATTAATTGCCTGATTAAATTGTATTTTGCTCAGTGAACTTGTGGATATTTCACATAAAGTATCAATTATTAATTGCACTTCTGCTAAATAATTTGATACCCCCCCCGGCTTAATCTAGGAATTTGAATTGAAGAAATGTGCCAGTTTGTGGAGGTTGTTGAAAAATTTACGTGAAGCAGCTTCTTGTAATATTGCAACTCTTGCTTCATCTATCTGGGGCTGAGTACAGAAAACAAAAGAAAATTAAAAGAAAACAAACCATATATGGCTTTAGGAAAAAATATGATGAAGTTCTACACACATGACATCCAGTCTGTTTCTCACATGAGGAAATTCTGGTTCTGCAACTGATATTAGCTGCTTTTTACACCATATCTATCAGAAATGCTCCTCAGTGCAAATAAACATAGCTCCACCTTAACATTTAAATTATTGGGGCTTCAGCAGCATACAGCAGCTGATATTTTTAAGTATGACACTTACATTATAGCCATACTGTTGCTGATGATCAACTCAGTGGAAAACCATGTACTGTGCTCATTGTGTACTGCCTGGGGGTGCTGTTCCACACCTCCAGTGGGATCTGGACCCCTGTACATACAAGAGTAAAAGAACCATGGGGCTGGGGTAAGAGCAAACAAGAGGGAACATAAGCCATTCCACTAAGAAGAGGAGACTTAAAAGTGGTCCCTGTTCCTAGGATTGTTTCTCCTATTAATACACAGAACCCAGAACTATTTCCTCTCCAGTGGTGTGGCATAACCCCAAAAAGCTCCCATACTTCTCCAGATTGTGCTATAACCTGGTGGTTATGGTGCCCTCCTGAGAAGTGGGAGATGTTGGTTTGAATGTCTTCAGGATGAGGAGGACCTAAACTTCATTTCTTCTACTTCCTGGACAAATTTTCTAACAACGGTTCTGTAAAAGGTGAGCACTGCTGTCATACCTGTACTTACAAGACAGGTCTATGCTCAGAATTCAGAGTGGAGACCCTCAAACACAGCTCTGGGTCAGGTGCTGAAGCTCTAGAGATGGGCTGACATTCACATACCACTGTTCTATATGTTTCCTATGGACCAGGTTGGCTTCCTGCTCAGGACTGTCAGAGATGCCCTTTGGAGACACCATTGACTGTATAGGGAGTCAAAGGTCCTGACTTTCTTTCCTTAAACCACCTTGTTGGCATCAGGAACCTATTTTTTTCAGCACTCCAGTTCCTAAGTTAAAGGTGCCCTAAAGTGCCTCTCTAAATCTTGACTCCTATTCTTTGTTGATGCTTTTCTGGGCAGCACCTATGAATATTTGTTCAGCTACGTCAGTGGCCTTTTGTGGGAGGAGCACAATGTTTCTGTGTTCATTAATTTAGAACACAATCTACCAAATAGATATGGTAAGTGAACAATGTTTACTATTTACATAAAAGCATTTCATTAGTCTAACAAGGATTCTATGATTTACAGTTAATTAGTTACCTGTACAACATTAGGAAAAAGTATTGAATTAATTATGTTTATTAAATTGTGTACTGATAAGAGCTGTACCTCAGCTGTGTTCTTGGTTAAACCATAATTAAAATTCTCATGCAATTGAAAACAGTATATTAAAAAATGGATGATCTATCTGATCGCACTTGTTTGAGCCTAATTGCTTACTAGGACCTTTAAATTATTAGTCCTTGTTAATTAAAAATGTTTTTTCCTAAAGTGTTGTGAGGGTATTTGTTCTTAAATTATTACAGTGAGGCAGGTCCTGATTACAGAAATTGATGTCACATTTCAGTAGTTTGCATAGACATAGGCAACATCCTGCTCACAGAGTCTATTGCATTGTGGGATTTCTAGACAGTTGTGCAAATTAAGGTATGTTTACCATCTCTCCAGTGAATATATTACCTACTTACTTACCACTGAGAAGGAAGAAGACAGGGGTATCTAATTAGGCCACCAGTTTGCTTCAGCAAAAAAGGGTTGAAAGCCTGCAGGAAATGTGCTGTGCCAAGTATTTTAAGATTCCATTAAGGAAGTCAATGTCAGGACTTCTAAAACAGTGATAAAATGATTAGATTGAGTGTGTATGAGTGTATATAATAGCAGTTTGAGTGCAGAGTTGATTAAACTGTCAAGCATGTACAAACAACTTTTCAAAGAAAAATAAAAAATGCAGCAGAGATTGGATTATAAACAGATACATTAAAGTTTGATTCTGCATGGAAATTCAATTGTTTTAATCAAAGTACATTCTTAACTCTTTCTTAACTCACACTGAGCACGTCAACACAAGATGCTGACTGCACAGTAACCAGACTTACTGCACAATAGCGTCACCAAATGTCTTTTTCATGATGCTGACTGCTCAGTAGCTTGTAACAACTGCCCAGTAGCGCCGCATTATGCTTTCTGTACACAATTCTACTGCACAGTAGTCACAGGCTACTGCATAGTCAGCAACTCATGTAGATGTGTCCACTACAGCCTACTTAATCAATGGAAGATTAAGCTTCCAGGAGCAAACTGGTGAAACCTTTATCAGGTGCTTTCCAGCAATGTGACTTCACATTCTTGTGGCCAATACAGGAGACAGAATTACTTTCTATATCTAAATATAAAACTGTGTGTATGATGTAGAGAGATTAGAATGGTAGTAGCTGTATAAAATATATGCAGGGGTTATTTAAGTTAGTTCAGGAAAGAAAGCAAATACATGGTGCAAGTACAAGTGATAGAGACAACTGACCCTATAGACTCATTTAATTAAAACAAATTTATTTTTTATTTTGTCTCCTTAACACAATCTCATTATTACTTCTTATACTGAAGTACTGTGCAGCATTTGTTTCAGAGATTGTACAAAATTTGGATTAGGTTAAGAATAGAAGTGGTTTATGCGAATATTTTATTTAAAAATGACCCACAGTATGAAAAATGTATGGACAAATTAAAAATAGCTGAAGCAAATAAATCTCTGTCACATGTTAACTTCTCCTTTCTGAGTTTATTTTTTAGCTTTTTCTCATGATTTCTTCTGAGTCTTGTAGAAAATATAAGTTTTCAAAAAATATATATTTGCAGTTTTACTGAAATTGATAGGTATTTAATCTTGAAGGGTTTCAGCTGTGTGTGGCTTTGTTATGATACTTCGCAAAGGCTTCAATGAAACATTATTCGTGTCTTAAAGTTGATGAATTGTGTATATGAAATCAATCTGATGATAATCAGTTTGAAAAGAATTGTAAATTAACCCCTCCTTAAATGATTTAATAACCAGAAAGTGAATAAATAAAAGATTCAGAATGGGATTGTAGGAGAAGGTATAAGATGTTTGTATAATGAGAGCGCATTTAAGATGGGACAATGAAAGAAATTATATAATGATATATGCTATCTTGGAACTACTGAAGAAAAAAAGAAAAATTAAAGCTGGCTAAGGCAAAGCCAGTGTTTGTTTGTTGTAGGAATATAGCTAAAACAAATAATAAAAGGAGTTGAATAGTAAACAACCATCAGCTTTTCCTATTGCTGTTTATCAGTGGTCCCTAGGAACAATCAATTTGTGAGGATAGAAACCCAGGAAACAAAATTGAATTTCACTCTATTTTTTTTGCCAATATATTTCTAGTGATTTTCAAGTATAACATTTAATGTGCTAAAGAAAAATCAATAGAATTATTACAAAGCAGACTTGAAATATATGTAGATCGCTAACAGGTCAAAAAAAGGAGAAAAATACAGACATAAGAAGTGTTTTTAAAAACAAAACAGCATTTGTTTTGGGTGTTTTAGCATCTTTCAAAACACCTATGGTTTAGAAAATCCCATGGGTTCAGAACAGCGAATTAACATTCTGTCCTGGGAAGATGTTCTTGTATGAAAGGGCAGTTTCACTGCTTTATTGGAAAAATATGGGACATAACAGTAGAAATCCTGCTGCTTCAGGTGCAGGCAGAGCTGGTTGAGGAGGTCCTGGAAGGTGGTCCGGGTCATGTAAAAGGACTTCAGTTACTGCTTGTTGTCCCAGGTGGTCTGGACAATGTGCAGCCATCAGTCCTGGCTGGCTGGGCAGGCCCACAGGTGGCAGGGCTGGAGACCCGGGAGTGCATGGACAACTCCTGTGGTGGAATCCAGGAGTGCATTGTTGGTGTCCGCGCTGGGTGGCAGTATGGGGTCTAGGCGGCAGCAGTGTGGGGGCAGGAGGTCTGAGGCAGTGCAGTGAGCCAGGCCAGGCAACTATATGATGCAAGTGGGCTTCCAGGCCTGAGACTGACCTGGGCTAGGTGGTGGTCTCCACGGCTGGTCAGCAGGGCAAGCAGGGTGGCCAGCAGGAGCCCAGGTGCTGGACATTGCTCCCAGGTCCTGGGGGTTGAGCAGCCATGGCACAGCAGATAGTAGCTGCAGAGATAGGGCTATGCATTCAGATTCTTGTCTTAATCCTCTTTCCCACTCAAGATGACTCTTGTTTGCTTGACAGCCATGCATATTCTGTCTCTCTGTAAAACAGAATTATAGGTGCTGCTGCAGCGGTGGGGCAATATAAACTTTGAAAAATAGAATTTGAAACCTGACTTTCCTAAGACATTGAGTACCTGCCTTCAGACCCCCTAAACCTGCCAGAAAACAATCTCTGTTGCAGGGCAGATGATGACCTTTTCAGGACAAACACCTACCCAGATGCTTATCTGCTAG
This sequence comes from Crocodylus siamensis, assembly GCF_052110815.1. Taxonomy (NCBI): domain Eukaryota; kingdom Metazoa; phylum Chordata; order Crocodylia; family Crocodylidae; genus Crocodylus; species Crocodylus siamensis. The sequence goes on along the minus strand of NC_143395.1, from coordinate 391,009,738 downwards.
ACCAGATGGGGAAACCCTGCTTTTATAGATTGGGAGGTCCCATAGCTTGAGAACTTCTGGCTCTCAAGGGGGGCATCTACATGTACAAATGTTCCAGGGTGGGTTTATTCTAGAAATTTAATCTAGAGTAAACCCACCCTGGGCAGGCTTCTACACTTGTGGAGAAGTGGGAACAGATTTATTGCTTATGGCAGCAGTCTGCTCCCACCCCTTCTGGGCCTCCAGCAGCAGCCAGAGGGAGCTGAAGGCACCAGCTATAGCTGTCTGTAGCCAGCAGCCATCTTTAAAAGGCAGCTGCACATGCTGCTCCCTGGCCATCTGTCTTTCTGGCGCAAAGCAGCATGCAGAGTACAATGGCAGCATGCAGCAGCTCTGGTGCTGTAGCAGCTGCCTGCTGTACTATGGCTTCTCCACTCCCAGGCCCTAGGAGCAATGTCCAGCACCCCAGGCTCCTGCTGGCCACCCTGCTTGCCCTGCTGACCTGCTGTGGGGACCATGCTCCTGCTGCCACCCAGATTCCAGCATGGACACCAACGATGGACTCCTGGATGCCAAGACAGAGGCCACCCACCCTGAGCCTCCAGCTCTGCCTCCCATGGGCCCACCCAGCCAGCCAGGATTGGTGGCTGCCTGGAGTCCTTTTACATGACCTGGACCTCCTTAAGCGGCTCCGCCCACACCTAGAGTAGCAGGATCCCACCATGTGGTGGCACCTCTCAGCAGACACCCAGCTGGCCATTGCCCTGTTCAAGCTGGCCATGCCCACCAGCCTTTGCTACATCGGCCACCTCTTCAGCACAGGCAAGGCAACCACTGGGGAGGCCATTGCCATCAGCCTCAACACATTCCTCACCATGTGAGAGGCCCATGACCACATAGCTGTGGGGGCACAGGCTGCTCAATACATTTTTGTATTGTCTCTCACCTCCCTGCATGCTGTTGTGGGGTGGCTCTGGGGGCCAGGTGGAGCATGGATGGGCCAGGCGGGGAGGGAGGGCAGGGACCAGGGGCAAGGCAGGTCTCCCTACCCCTCCCCACCCAGTGCAGGGGTTACCAGCTGGGTGTGGTAAGCGTGCCTGGCAACTCAAGTTGGTCTCCACTGGCAGCAAGGACGTGTGGCTTCCAGTGGTGTTCTGGGGTGCAGGGCATGGCATCTGGCTGCCTGGGCAGGGACCCTCTAGGGGGAAGCATGGCAGGACAGGCTCCTGGAAGCCTGAGGGGCCTTCCCTCAGTGAGACAAAGACTTGTTAGAATTGCACAGCTTACATCTTGCTCTTGATAAGAAAGAAATACTGTCCAAGGCTTCTCTCCCCCAGTCCCTCCTTACCCTTTCACATGCTGATTACAAAAACCAGTTTAGGCTATAATTCAACTGGATGGCTTTGGGGGGGAATGAACCTTTGATGAACTCTTGTGGTTTTGAGCATTCTTAATGAGCTGTTGCATATTTACCTCTCCGCCCCGTATACTCAAATAGCTAATTATATTATACATGCGATGTATGTGATGATGTAGTTACATGTATGTTTGTATGAAATGGAAGTAGGCTGCAGGAACTCCTGTGTCTGCACACGTGCCCAGGAGAGAGAAGATAAATGCCACTTGCAAACACAATTAGTTCGTTACAGGTGATCTGAGCACCAAGCTTGCTCCACTCTAACCTTTGTTTGCAAATAAATACATCCTTTTGTGCCGACTGATGTCTGTGTGTCTGTGATCTCAGCGCGCCTCCAGGGAAACGAACTGCCGTTTGTGCAACAGACTTGTGTAGGCCACCCATACTGGAATGGACAGCACAGGGGCAGCCAGGATCCCAGGGTGAGAGGATGATGTCCAGCTGCTGCATAAAGGGCATGGATGCAGCCACTGAGTGGCAGTTGTGGTTTGTAATGGTGATCCACTATGCCCTCAAGGCCTTGACCTTTATGTGGCACTGGTCAGGCCCACACTCCTGCATGTTGCCTTATAGCCCCTCATAGACATACACATTAGAGTTCTCACTCTATACAAACTGGCTGAGCACCTCAGCCTCTCCTCACAGTACAATGAGGTCTGCATTCTCCTCCCAGGACCAGCTGTGGCCCTAGGAGGTAGTGTGTGCCATCAGGGAGGACACCAGCATGGCTCCCTCAATAGCTCACTGGGCTTCCATGCAGAGGCCTGGTACTGGCAGGTCTGGGAAGGAGCGCACACTATCCAGCACAGGGGCACAGGACAGGACGGGCACGCGAGCAGCAATGTTGTGCCAGGCATCAGCAGTAGGTCTGGGCAAGCTGCTGCAGGGTTCCTGGGACCAGCTGGAGAAGGACCTGGTGGCCAGAGGCTGGCTGCAGGTGGGTCAGGGTGCTGCCTGGCCTGACAAGTGCCTGCAGCACCCAGCATAGTATGACAGCATGGGCCAGGCAGCTGCACAGCAACACAGTGCCAGGAAGTGGTGCTGGAGTGTGGGCAGTCTGCTGCAGCTGGCCGGGGGACACAATGGCTAGAGGCTAGCTGCAGGTGGCTCAGAGCCCTGGCATCCCTGTAGGCTTTTATGGGCCAGGGGTGGAGGAGCTCCCAGCCACCAGGCCATGGGGCTGGGCTGCAAGTGACCCCCGGTGGTGGAGCTGACAGGGAGCAAATTTGCTGTCATTCAGCATCTGCACATGCACTACTATGCAGTAACTACTTGTGAGTAAATTTGCTACTTCTATTTACTGGGAGCAAATTTACTTGTGATTAGAACAAATTACTGTGCAGCAAATGTCTGCAAGTGTAGACAGTGATGTTTACTGTGCAGTAATCTGTTCTAATCTCGAGTAAAGCATCTCATGTAGATGCGTCCTAAGGAAACTTGGCAGCAGGGCAAACCAGGTAAGCTTAGAAGGCAGGATTCTGCTTAATGTTTGTGATGTAAACTGGTGCTGACCTTGAACTTGAAGAAGAGGAGGTAGCACTACTGAAGATGAGAAAGAAGGAGATGGCCAAGGGATTCCTGGAGGACTCAACAAAGTGTATTAATATCAATATCACAGGATTTACACCAAATATCTGCAAATATTTTTATGCAGGGCAAAGTTGGACAAAGCTGCTGCTTTTACCTGTCTATAGTAATACCACATTGTTAACCTCTATATTCCTTCCATGCACTTACCTGTTTATGTATAGAAATAAATTGCATTATTCCTATTTTAAAAAAACAAGAGAGACAATAAACAGCATTTCCTGTGTGCTTGGGATGCTTGTACATCAGACCATTATTCAATATCTAGTACACCGCCTAAAGGACAGTTCTATCTGTTGTTATGATGCAAGAGGCAGAATTGATTCAGGCTCCTTTTGCTATTTTAAGAATTATATATGAACTGAGAATTATAAAGATTTCTTTCCATTGCCTACAGCTGTAGGATCAGTGAACACTGTAAAACCTCACAGGAAATATGAAACTTAAATAAAAATTATGGCTGAAGTACAGAACTAGATGCTATACCTGACTTGACTACAGTTTGTGACTTTTAAGCAGGTCTAAACTCTCAGGATTTAATATTGCTTCGCAACTTTGGCAATGTAAAGTGAATGACTGGGTGCTCTAAAAAGGTACAGCTCAAAAACCATTTTGTTTAGGTGTACAGTTTATCTGTACTCATAATGGTAATAAAACTTCTCAACCACAGTGTGATACTGGGATTACTGTGCTATCACATTGAAATTCTTAATTAATATTTGTAGAACATTTTGTAATTCTCTGATTTAAAGATGTATTAACCCTAAAGAGAAAAAAACTACAGTTATGGAAAAAATCTAGAAATAGACCCTGAGGAAATTAGGAAGCCATCAAGAGTAGGGATAATTTAGAACTGCAGTGTGGTCGAGTGGTTAGGGAAGTAGGTTTCATTTCTGGCTCTGTTATTGCATAACCTTAATAAAGTAATTTCCTTTTTTGTCTGTCTTCCCTTTTGAGAATGTCTGAGGTACGGGATATCTCTTGCTCTGTTTTGACCATGGTTATCAGAACAGCCCTACTATTTGTTAAGCCTTTAATGTTTTACTGTGAAGCAAATAATAATTTAGAGATAATTTAATTAAATCTATCTTATTACAAAACAGACGTTGCAAGTAAATCCTACAAACTAAAAAAAGGTTATTCTGTGATATAGGAAATCATCATAGGTCATTGTCGTAATATAAACCTGGCTTAATCAAAGACATCTAATATCCTCAATGGACCTGTACTTCCATTGGATGGTTAAGTTGCCTAGACTTTAGAGACACCATTCACTACATATTTTTCCCAGGCCATTCTATACATCTCTGTATAACCTAGAGGTGGTTTTCAGTTGACATTTCCAAGCCACTTCATGATTAGTTGCTCCTCCATCTGAATTAATAGCTCTTTAATAAAATTATCCAATCCAATCCAAAAATATTTATATAGCAGGCAGCATGCCAAAGGTTTGACAATAGTATCATAACTTGATTAAAGGAGAAATATATATATGACCTAAAAGATAATTGGGTTGTGCTACAGTAAGCAAACCCTACTTATCCTGCTTCCTGTTTAACATGCAACCTCTCAATCGTGACATTATTTTCTTCTATTTTTCAGGATCTCCCATATGTTAGATTCCAACCCAGAGTCAAATATCTTATGAAATGAGTGTGCATTCCTTCAATTGTGTTCATCCTCTCCTGCTCATCTTCTTTCCCTATATTTATCAAGGATCTGACTATCCTCTTTCATGAATCTTATTTTGTCTTTTAGTCTTGTGGACTGTGCGCTTGCTTTCCACTGTTGTAAATGACTACAAGAAGTGTAGGACACTACAGAACTTGGGGCCAATTCTGGTGCTTTCCTTCCTTTATACATAACCTTCCCCCTAACCCCTCATTCTCTCTCTTTTTCTTGTCTTCCCTCATGCCTCTTTCACTTCTCTTCTTGCTGCTCCACCCTGTGCTTTCTCGGTCACACTGCTCTTTCATTTCAATCTATCCCACACTTTTCTCCCTAAATATCCCTTGAATCTTTCTTCATCCATTACTCTTTCCCTGACCCTGCTTCTCTCTGCTACCCCCAGTTTTTATTATGTTTCCCCTTCTAAATACTTTGCAGACATGGGGGCAATCTATTCAGGTTCTTTTACTTGATGCTTGCATCCAATCAATTACAACTGGAAGAGTTACACAAGGAATCATGCAATCCTTTGAGCTCATTAACTAAAATAACATCACGGTATAGTTGTGGGGTAGAAGAACTTCCAGTATTGAACAATTATTATCAAACAGTGAGGACTGGAAAGGGTGTTTAATTCTGGAGAAAGATTGGGAAATCTTAAGAGGGATAAAATATGGTATGGGGGGGGGAAAGAACATGAGAGTCTGCAAAGTTTCTCCAGTACCTGTATATATGGAAGAAACAGGATGAAATGGAAGTCATAGTCTATAAAGAATGTATGACTCAGTTGGGCCTTCATGTTCGGCTGTATTTTCCATCCAACAGGTATTGGGAAACTTAAAATTAGCTGCCATTATTAGTAATACATTTTGGATATTCTTCTTACCTATTTAAAGAATGCCTAATTCAAATCCTTATCTTGATTTGGTGGTTTGTAGTAGACCCATGCGATAATATCACTAGTATTCCTTTTCCTCTTTATTTGGTGAGACCTATTCAGCATGTCTACCACTCTGTCTCTGGTACCTCAAATTTAATATTTAAATTTTAACCTGGAGTGTAATGACCCTTCTTTTCTTCATATGCTTATCTTTCTGGAACATTCTATGCCTCTCAAGCTTGATAATTCAATCTTGAAAATTATTCATCCAAATTCAGTAATGCCAATTGTTTTTTTAAAAATAGACTATGACTCCCAGTTCATCATTCTTGTTCCTCATATTCATTGCATCCTTATGTAGGCATTTCCCAGGCTGTCACCCTCTTTCCTATTACAATTTCCCATCCTCTCTCCAGAATGAAGACCCCTTACCCATTCCTCATTCATTACTGTTCATTGAGTTTTGTCACCACTCCCACCTAAGAACTATTTAGAATCATGGAAAGTAGGGCTGGGACGATCTAGTTATGCACTGCTCAAGACATGATCATCCCTGTCTAAACCATCTCATTCAAGTGGCTGTTTAACCTGCTTTTTTAAAAACTTCCAGTAAAGAAGACTCTAACAACTTCTCCATGTAATCTGTTCTAGTGCTTAGCTACCCTCATAGTGAGCAAATTAGTCCTAATATCCAATTGTGGTGGAGCACCTTTGAGGGTGCTCGCCACTTAGGGGCTCCCACAGGCTTCAGTGGGAGCCTACTTTGGAGTAGCAGCAGGGGAAACCCCCTTGGTACCATGTTAAGGGGGGAGGTGTGTGGTAGGGCACTGTGGGTGCCTGCTACTTTAAGACTTAGGGCAAACAACTGGCGGTGCCCGATTGCAGCAGCTATTTTAGATCTCTGGTTGCCTATATAAATAGCTCAGTTCCCGCTGGCTGGAAAGGCAGCAACACTGCTTGGCTGTGAGGCTTTGTGTATCATCCTGGAGGTAAGGGCAGGAGCTGTAGGGGATGGTTAGGAGGCTCCTGGTCCTGCGAATGACCTAAAACTGCACCCTGCCAGGAGTGGGTGGCCTGGTGGGGCTCTCAGTGGCACAGGAGCCCCCAGGAAATACCAGGCCAGTTACCACCCTGGTGAAAGGTGGGTAGGGGTGCCTTAACTCTAGCCCTCATCTTTGGGTGGGTTGAGTAACACTGTAGGTAGTTGGGGCAGGCATGGCTGTGGCCACCTGAGCCCTGTGGGTAGCAAGATCCTGAGGAGAAAGAGTGGGGGCCAGGCATGGCTGTGGCCACCTGAGCCCTGTGGGTAGCAAGATCCTGAGGAGAAAGAGTGGGGGCCAGGCATGACTGGCCACCTGAGCCCTGTGGGGGTGTGAGACCCCGAGAGGGAAAGTTGGGGCCAGGCATGGCTACGGCCACCTGAACCCACCAGGGAGCAAAGCTCCATGACCCCAAGTGAGGGGGTGGAGACCTGGAGCCTCAAGTGAGGGAAGTAGGCCCAGGTAAATCTTTGGATGCCTGAGCCCAAGGGTTGGGCAACAGGCCGAGTGAAGGGGACTCAGCCCCAGAGTGAGAGGTGAGTCCTGACCCCAGTAAATCTTCCACTGCTAGGAGGCTGAGTGTGGGTCAAATGTAAGATCTCAGGGTAGCACCATGACCGGCTGCTCCAGGGAGGAATTGAAAGTCCTCTGTGAGACCCTGGAACACTAGTCATGCTGTGAGGTACCTCAGCTCCCCACATCCAGGAAGGTGGACTTGGAGAGAGTGTGGGGCTAGTAAGGCCGGAGGTAGAGTGCTCCCTTGACTGGTCAATGCTGGTGCCAGGACCAAGAAGGTCAAAAGGGCCAGGTGCCCACTGTGAGGGGCACCCAGAGCTGTGGGCTTGGGGCCCTGCCTTGCCTTGGTGAGGCCAGGCCTGTGTGGCCGAAGGTCCCAGGCAGACCATGCCCGAGAGGGGAAGCTAGCTACAGGGAGCTTGGCAGCCTGAATGAAGGCAGAGTAGGCTGCCTGAAGGGAGGGATCAAAGAGGGGTCCTAACAGGAGGATTCTGGAGCCCAGTGTAGGGCTGGTGTGCCTAACATCTGGATGCCATCTGCGAGGCATGGACTGTGGTGTAGGGGAGGTACAGAGCTGCAGATAGCGCCCCTTGGCATCGAGGCACAAAAATGGGCAGCCTCCTGCCTTAATTAAGATAATTAATTAATTAATTAATTAAGAACAAGGCATGGCAGGCAAGTCAGGTGGGTGGCATGCCCAAAGGCAAATGGGGAAACTAGCACTGTGGCTAGGCAGGGAACCTCACTGCCACACCAACCTAATATCCCTTTTTAAAACTTAAGACCATGCCTCCTTGTTCTGGCTCCTGTGGATACAGAGAATAGTCCATCAACATACTCTTTATATTTTATGTATTTGAAAACTGTTAGCAAATCCCACCTCTGTCTTCTCCTATCCAGACTAAATAATCCCAGTTCTTCTAACATTTCCTTGTAAATCAAGTTCCCTGTTTCCTAAACTGCAGTGCCTAAAACTGGATATAATACTCGAGGTGAGGCCTCACCAGTATGCGATAAAGTGATACTTTTGTTTGCAGGTGATACTCTTGTTAATGAAGTCCAGTATACTATTGTCCTTTTCTAACAATAGACACTATTGACTCATATTCCCCAAGTTGTTTTCTTCAAAACTGCAGCTAAATCATCCATTCGCAAATTGTATGTGCATTTCATTATTTCATCCTAAGTGTAGGACTTTCCACTTGTCCTTTAGGAATTTCATTTAATCAATTCTGGACCGTTTCTCCAGTTTATCAAGAATCCTAATCCTATCCTCCAAAGTTTGAGCTAACTAATCTATCCCGATGTCATCTGCAAATTTATTAAGCATGCACTCAGTTCCATCCTCTGAGTCATTAATGAAGATATTAAATAGTACCATCCAGGGCAGACATCTGGAGCCCCCCACTCATCCTAATTAGACATTGAGACATTAATGATTGCATCATCATGCTGAAAGAGTCATGTATGTATTTACTTTGCAGTAGTTTCATCTAGATTATATTTCCTTCATTTGCTAATGGGAATGTCACGGGAGACCAATTTCAAAAGCCTTGCTAAAGTCGAGTTACCACTTCCATAGCTCTCCCCCTCATCAATAGAAGGAAAACAGGATAATTAAATGTGGCTTGTTGACTAATCCATGTTGGTTTATCCTGTTAGCTTCTAGATGCTTAGAAATATATGTCTTAATTATATACTCCATGATCTTACTGGATATCAAGGTTAAACTGACTGGTCTGTAATTTTCAGTTGAAATAGGTGCTCCTCTTTAACTTGAAATATTTCAACATACCTCAACAGTTTCAATATAATGATTAAACTTTCTTCTACCTATAAGGGAGGATAAGATGTACATGATAGTTTAACCATTTTGTTGAAACCTGATTTGGGGCAAAAGCTTTCAAGCTAAAGAAAATGACTGTTGTGTTCAAATGAAAAAGCTGCATTCCAGTTTGTTTATGAGTATGCTCAATGTAATTAGCACATGTGACAAGGTTATTCAAAATAAGTAGTACATACAATGTAATTTATTAGTATTTTAATCATTCACGCTTTGGCAGTATCAAGTGGGTTTTTTTAAGCATCAAAACCAAGTTAGTGGCTGGAAGCCATTACTGTTAAGACTGCAATATTTGGATAAATGCTTAGTTATGCGACAATTAAGCAAACAATCCGGTGGTAGGTTTAATGCCTTTGGAAGCATACATATTATGAGATTAATGTAAATGAGAGATTTAGGATTTTCTGGGAGGAGCTAGGAAACTACATATGGAGACAATAGCCCTGAAGTAAGTAAGGAGCCAGGGAACTTGGATGAAAATTTAGCAAATGGAAGCAATAGCAGAAGCCTTGGCCAAGTTCTCTGGGAGAAGATTGAATTATCAGTTAGACACACCAGAGGTGTTTATGTACTAGTGTGAGAAGCATGGGGAACAAAGTGGAAAGAATAGAAGGTTTTAGTACAATCAAGGAATTACAACGTAAATATGATTATGCAGATGTAGTGGGATAGTTCACATGACAGCAGCAGTGGGGATGTCATGGTGGGTGTCTGCTACAGGCAACCAAACCAGGAAGAAGAGGTAGATGAGGCTTTTAAAGAACCATCAGTTGTATTTTTAACTTACAGTGCCTTGATACCATACCATTAGGCTGAGTTTTAATTGTTTTCATGTATTTAAGTTCATGAAAGTATTTATATTCTATCTGGATTCCTGTTGAAAAGCACATATGTGAATTCTGATGTATTTAAGTGAAGTGCCTTTCACACATACAACACAACAAGGCTCTAATTCTTTGAAAATAATTCTAACACTAGGGACAGAAGTTGCACATAAACTGGGTTAAATCTGCAACAGAACAGAAGCTCAGTGCACACAAAGCACTTTCAAAATGGCTGAAACTGGTTTAAGATATACCTGGTTGAATGTAGTATCAGCCTTAACTGATTACACTAACTTAAGATAGGGCCCTGTATTTCTTGAAATAATGACTTCCCTTTAAAATCAACTATCTATTCTGACCTTCTCAAGGATGGACTTGTTTTGACTGCAAAATTACAATATGCCCATCACAAATTTAATGGTGCATAGTCAGTAGCTGACTTCAGTAAGTGGAAAGTTGTTTTTACTGTTGGAAGCCATTTAATAATTCTAAGAACCATCATTACTTAAGCTAATATTTATAATGTTTATCTAAATACTAAAGAGGACATTATTGTTTATGTACATGCTTGTCACATTAGTATTTTGTTTAAAAAAGATAGAGGGGGAAAATGCCCATATAATTTCTTGCAAATGGCTTAAAAGTTTAAAATAAAACTTCTGTACATCTAGAGAAGCAGGTTAGAACATTTTTTGAAAAACACTTTTTTTCCCCCAAGGAAATGCTTTAAGTCTTTGTGCAGGTACTATCTGTATTACATGCCTCACATATCTTGGCACCTTGATATATCATAACAAAGGAATAAATAGAGCCTGTTCAGTCATCTGCTTTCATCCTTCATATAAGAGAATATTTTTCCTTGAAGCATTTATGACCCATATTCTTAGACAAGAGGCTGAATCGAAATTTATAGTAATACAGTTTATCAAAAGCAAAAGGTTAATTGTAATGATCCAAGAGTTGAAATACTAAGAGATTGTTTTCTCTAAAAGGGATTGATTGATGAAATTAAACATAAACTACATTTTCAGCAGGCACTTCTTATATAAGAACGTACTTGTACTGAAATATGTCACCGTTTGAGGCAGAAGTATCACCATTTTCTTGGTAAGACTGAGTGTCATTTAGAACAGGACTTTGGAACTGTAGCTGCAGAATCTTAACTCCCAGCTCTGCCATTCTTATATTGTATGACCTTTATGTGTAAAGCAAGTTTCAGTACACAAAGGGATTCAGAGGACTCCATTTGATTGGAGATCTTCCAGCACTGCTGTTTAATTTCCCCAAGCCCATGATGTTTATTAACACTTATGAAGAAGCAGACGGAAGCCTGGGTGGGAAGAGCAGAAGAAGGTGGGACAGAAACTAGATGGCAGGTAGGCTATAATGCATCCTGGAAAGCAGCACCATTTGGCCACAAAAATTGTGTCCTTGATTCCACAAGGGAAGAGAGTGATTTTAAAAAAGACTTCTTGAAAACCCCCCATCAAAATTATTGGATTTTTTTTTTATGTTTCTCCCTCCTCCAACCCCTTGCAAGGAAAATGCTATTCTCCTGATAACCAACAACTCTGAAAATGAAAATATTTTTCAGTGTTCTGTTTTCCAAGGAAAACAACATTTTGCAGGGTGTGAGGGGACATTCATGACTGAACCATGGAACAAAGGATAGCCAACAGTTCCAGACTGGTTGGCTGCATCCAGTTTGGGTGTCTCTGTTATCTGTGAGGCATGACTTGCCCCCCCACTACTTATGGGCTTGAGGAAGAAGGTGCAGTATATAAACAACCATAGTAACTGAAACGGCAAATAGATCTTTCACCACTTCTCCAAACTCATGCACTCTTAATTTCTGCTGAGACATTCACTGCCTTTAACTTCATTCTTTAAATTCCTCCAGTTTTACTGACTCTGCATACCTCCATCAGCTCCCCAAGCAGTACTGTCTTCTGCCCAAATTGAATCAATCCTGTCCAGTTTCTGTGCAGGATAATAGTCCTTTGATGTTACTGCTCCTCCTCTGTTCTGATCAGCTAGAGCCACACTCTGGTGGCCAGCCAGGCTCTCTACTGCTGAATCGTCACTGCTGAAGCCCCGGGAGACCCCCAGAGCCCCAGGTAAGGCTGCTGGGACCAGGCCAGGTGATGACCCCAGCCTCCCCTACCCCAGAGTATGCATGTATGGGTGTTACCCATGGACAAGTAGCAGTGACACATATTGTACCACGATGGTTTTTCCCTAGGGAAACGCATGTGCCTGCACATCTGGATCCAGCCGAGGTATCTTGTAGGGCTGTGAAATTTTGCTGGTGGTTTCATTTTGACACTGTTTTGACCTATTACGAACTTGAAACAGCAAAATTGAAATGAATCAAAGGCCTTCAAAATAGCCTTGAAATGAAATGAGGACAGTTGAAATGTTTCAAGTTTCTTAGCAGCCCGCCAGGTGGTGGGAGACCAGGAAGAACAGTGCTGTGATCAGGCTGGGGAAGGGAACTCAGCCCGGCTCAGTTCCCCTCCCAGCACTGCGATCAGCCTGTGGAAAGGGGAAGGGAACTTCTGGACTGCAGTGCTGGGGAGGGGAACTGAGCTGGGCTGAGTTTCCTTCCCCAGCCCAATAGAAATGTTGAAACAGTGAAACCATTTTGATGAACAGAACAAACTGTTTTCAAAACAAAACAAAATTTGAAATGAAACTGTTTTGTCGAAACGTTGAAATGAATGTCAAAGCAGAACGCTGCTGTTTCGCACAGCCCTAGTATCTTGTTGTTAATACTAACCTTCACTTGTTTCAGGCACTCCCATGCTATAAGAAGACAGCCCTTGTACTTCTCTGTCCTCTAAAACTTTCTCCCACAAGCAGCTTACATTAATTTTCTGCAGGACATCTCCCTTTCCCTACTTTGCAAAAGCACAGTAGGAAGGAGGAAGATATTCTTATGTTCTTTCTCAGCTTTCACCTATCTACAAGTGAAGATAATCCTTCTATTGACATTTTAGGCATAGACAGAAGTGGTAACTTTTGCCCAATCTGGCCCCTGGAAGCTCTCTACAACTGTGACCAAAGAGATGTGCACAGCTGCAGGGTGTTTTAAAAGGGCCCTGTCACATGAAAATGTGAACCCTCATGAGGGTTCAGATGAAGATGCTTCAAAGTAGAGCACCTTCAGTAACTTGTGTCTGTGTGGAGAGCTGGGCTGGCTGCAGCTCAGCCCTGCTCTGGTGCTGTCTTTAGGATGGGAGCGGGGAAAGGGAGCAGAGGAACTTTGGTCTTGGGTTTTTTCAGCCAGCGCTGGAGGATGAAGTAGGTGGATTGGAGGCCCCCTCCCCAAAGCTGTTAGTCCACATGCCACTTCCTAAATCTCTGTGGCTGGTTAGAATCTGTATTCTACTATATGATGGTGTAGCTAGATAGGCATTGAAATAATTGTTTGTTCTTGTGCTTTTGGGGTATAACGATAAAAGGTCAGGCTGTAGATTTGTCTTTTTGTTTCTTTCCTGACTGGGTGGTAACAGTTAAGGGAACTGTAACTATACTGCAATTTTGTTTTTAAAGGGTAATTATTAAGTGAATTGCAGCTGCACCTTAATTCTATATCGAAGTTTACAAAATGGGCCCTTATCTGGAACTATAGTCTCATCTCTCTAAAGGCCAAATGGTCCTGAGTATTTGGTAACAGAAATATTGTATGCAAGACCTAGGAGGTGATAGTACCCCTCTGTTTGGCACTTTAACAGCAGTACTGTGTTCAGTTGTTTGTTTGGGTTTTTTTGTTCACTGTATTTTAAGAAGGATTTGGGGATTAGGAAGATGTAGAAAAAGTATTGAAGATGATCAAGGGGCTAGAATACCAGCCATGTGAAGATATGATTATCCTGCATTCATGTAGGAGGTTGCCTAGATGAGCCTTGAAGTCCCTGCCAATCCTATAATTCTGTGATCCTGGTGTGTGTGAGGAGCGTGTACTCTAGGTATTCTAGTTCTCAAATGAACTGAGGTCTTTCTGTGCAGCCCTCTGGCGCTCAAGCTCTGAATAAGGTTGCCAACTCTGTTTGAATCTATTCCAGAAGATTTCATCACATGATGTAATGACATTAATGACTCTACATCAGGAAGGCAAATTCACATTACTACTACATTTTAAAAACCCACTGAACAACTGTATAAATCACATTCAGCATGTAATATTTATTTTAATGAATGCCCCATCATTTACCTCTTGGGTGACTCTCATCAGTCTCCTGGAGATTTATCTCTAATTCCTGGAGACTCCAGGGCAGTCCTGGAGGGTTGCCGACCCTAGCTCTGAAGACTGGTAGGAATTTAACATCTTCCTGCGCATGGTATTTTTTATCAGTGAGGTCAAGGTGCAGCACCCTGCAGCCCATGTGGTGGCTCCAGCCCACAAAGAGCTAGTATCTCTTGGAAAAATCAGATCCCTCATAAGGGGAAGCAGGAACCAATTTTAAGGGGCTGTACTAAACTGGCAGTACTAAACTAAAGCTCCCTGTTCACTGCCCTTGCCACCAAATTTGTCATTTCCATTGCTATTGCCATGGTTTTTTTGACCCCTGGTAAGTGCAGGGGGATGCAGAGCAGGAAGCACACTGGAACTGGGGCTGGAGGGTTGGCAGCTCATGGCAGCAGATGGGTCACACACCCAGCCTGATGCTCTAAAAGGTTGTCAGTCCCTGACCTAGGTCTAGGCACCTCTCTGATTACCAGGAAGGTCTCTGGACTGTGCTTTGTAGGAGCCTAGTTCCCTTCTGTATAAGGATCCAACATGCCTAACCCTGTTGGGTTTTTTTGTTTGGGGTTTTTTTTTGATTGTCCTCCTTGGGGAAGGTGGCTCTTTTCAAGCATGCTGAAACCTAAGTGTAGGGCTCTATGACAATGATGTCGATCTGGTCCTGATCTATAGTTGGTTTTCATTTACCACAGAGTAAGAGTGTGCATGAAGGCGGTTAGAATGGAACAGCAGATGTGATACGTTCCTGCTTGATTTTACCTTGCACCATGTTGCTTATGTGCAAGTGACTTTAAATGCTAAAAGTTGGATATATGAATAAATGCCTGGTTGAGATAGAACTGGAGTGCTTTATTGTCATTTGTAGTGCATAATTGGAGCAAATCCCTTTTGGTAAGTAGAAACACCCACAGGATTCAATTTACAGTTTATATAATCTAGATAAGACTTCAGCCTTTCCGATCTATTGTGAAGATTTTGTGGCACTCTGCTTGTTTATCTATTTACTTGAAAAAACCTGAGAGAATTTTACAAACTCCTTCTCACAATGCCGGGGGTGGTGGGTTGGGGAGCAGCTCAGACACTTGAAAATGCTTAGGCTGACATTGGTTGGGGAAGGAGGAGTATATTAACAATTTTAGCATCACTAACTCAATATAAATGTTGAACAGTTATATCCAGCAGCTTATTATTAAACCAAGTGACAAAAGAGTTGTCATGGAGATGCTGGTTTGTGAAAATCTGACTTAGCAGCTTTTCATTGGCTTTTAAAATTATGCTATGCGGCAATTTTTATTTCCTTACCCCCAAGGCAAGACCTTCATGGTGGCAAGTCATCCCTTTTAAGGATCTGGCCCCTAGAGAGTAAAAGCTCACAACTGTGCACTGTAGATATGTTACAGTTATTTCTTTAAAATTAAAACATTAGGTCTTTTCATTGTAAACCACACCATTTAAGTTTTCTGCATTTTCAGAATAAACTCCTGAGCTCGTAGGTGCTGATCTTTAATTTTTGCCAAGGGAGCCTAAGCTGATGCCCCCCCTGTTGGCACAGCCAGAGTAAAGCCTAGTGGAACCCAAGGGGTGAGGGGCAGACGCAGGCTTCCCACTGGGCTCTGGGCTCCCAGCCCTGCTGCCCTCCCCCCAGGAGCCCCACTCTGGCCATGCTGCCATGGCAAGGCACCCCTGCCTAGCAGACAGCAGCGGGGGTGGCAGCATGCAGTCATGCCCCCCACTGCTATTGGGCAGGCAGGGGGCTCCTTGCCATGGCAGTGCAGCTGGTGCAGGGCTCCCCAGGGGAGACCAGCAGAGAAGGGAGCCTTGAGCCTGCAGCAAGCAGCCTGCATCTGCCCCACACAAGTCTGGGGGGGCACATGCCCCTTCATACTCCCCTCCCCTGGGATGTGCACAGCAGCAGGGAGCTACCCCACAACCTCTGGCCTCTGCACGAGCCGCCCATGGCTCTGTCCCACTTCGCTCCACAATCCAGCCCCTGCCCCACTCCCTCCCTCCCTGTGGGGGCCTTCCTGACCTGACAATTACCTGCAGGCAGCTGAAGGAGCTGCTGTCCACCACTGCCTGAGGCTGTATTCCTAGCTATGTGCATCCATGTGTACACACATGTGTACATGGCACACCCTGCACTTTGGTCTCTGCAGCCCCTTGAAGGCTGAATCTCTACCAGCCTGTGAGGAGAAACCCACCATATCCTCTATTTTTCCACGGTGAATGGAAACTGTGGATCTCTGCATGATCCTGGGAATCCAGGACAATTGCTGTCCTGGAGTCATGCAGCCTGGGACTGGGACTTGATGTTTCCATTTCAGGACTGTCCCACCCACTTAGGGATGGGTGGTCACCCTACCCTCTTTCTGAGGGTCAGGGCCTTCATGCCCCCACGTATTTGGCTCCTATGACTGAGCTAAATATGAAGAGGGCTGTTCCAATAAAACCAAGTGTACAAAATGTTTCACACAGGTTTTTTTCCAAGATGGTATCATCACAAAGATAAAAGTTATTGTCCCATAACCTGACTGAATTTTTTTCTTGTACATAATCTCTTCCTGGACATAGTCAACAACAAATTTCTAACAGCATGTAAATTGTGAATGAAAGAAAACCAAGACTTCAGGTCAATAAGGAGCAGCAATGAATCCAC
Source organism: Crocodylus siamensis (assembly GCF_052110815.1). Classification (NCBI taxonomy): domain Eukaryota; kingdom Metazoa; phylum Chordata; order Crocodylia; family Crocodylidae; genus Crocodylus; species Crocodylus siamensis. The sequence continues at coordinate 390,993,079 of NC_143395.1, read as the reverse complement.
AGAGTTATGTGCTGACTGGAGATTATTGTAGTTCTTGTGTAGCAAGCAATGGCCAAATTAAAACAATGCCATGATGGGTGTTAAAAGGACACGTTAAGAAATTGTCAAATCTTATAAGTAATGTATAATCTGGCCGACAATATTGAATTTGCTGACTTTTACAAGTCTCTCCATCATCCAAAGCAGAAAACAAATGGCTGTGCAATCTGAATCCTGATGATAAAGATTGTTACACTTTCTGCCAAGTCTAAAAAATCAGAGAATTTGCTAAATAGTTTCTGTATTAAATTTTGGATTTATAAAATAAAATTTAATGACACATCAAAGATGGATGGTGCGTATCCATATCGGTTCATTTGTGTGTGAACCTTACCATCTGAAGCAGAACTGCCATCAAACAGGAAACAGCGCCTAAAGGATAATCCAAGGGATGTGGTCTTGACATAGCTCAGACTTAGCTACTAGAAGCTGATGACATTTGAAAATGAGTAGGTAACACTGATATACCATCTGGGAAATGCCTCATCAGAAACAGTTGGCAGTTTTTAATGAAAATGCTCTTCATATTAACTAAATGTTAAATATTATTTTGGAGCACCAGGGTGCCCTGCTCATGGGGCAGGTGTTACATGCCACACAAATAGAAAACAAAAAGATGGCAGCTGCTTTAATGAGCTTACAATCTAAATATGAGACAAGACAGCAGAAAGACGGAGACAGACACAGGGAGGAGGACATAACAGGTGGAAACAGATGTTGGGTTTGTGCCACCATAAAGATTTGTATGGTGGCACAAATTGAAACCAAACAGATGTCCATACATTGTCGTGCCACAAATACTGAAATTTATGGCCATGACATAAGATAGCAACAAACTGGGACACTTTACTGTAGCCCACATCTCTTTGCTTACAACAGAAGACCCCAGGCAATACAAAGCTGCCTGGGCTTTTCAGTCTCCCTGGGGCCAGGGCTCCATGGGCCTGAGGGACCCGGTCCTGCACACCCCAGGAAGTCCCAGGTAGGATCAGCCCCCTCAAGCCTTGGGACCACCTGCCTCTCTAACTGCTTACCCGGACACATCCGTCCAGCTAATTGTGTTCCAGGGATGGGGTGTGTCTGCAAGCAAGGGAAAACCTGAAGTTGTAGAGGTACCCTTGGTTGGCCATCCAGGGAGGCATCTGGGTAAGTGGGGAGAGTCGGGGCTTCAGGGTGCTTTTCTGCAAGCTGGGATTTCCACAGGTGTGCCTGCAAGCATGGAGAGGAAGGGGATTCCCATAGAGGGGTTTCCCCTCTGCGTTTGAGCCCAAGACCTACACTGCTGATGGAAACATGCACCGACTGAGCACATATTCCTGGCAGCAAGAGTTTCTGCACCCGTCCCCCCAGCTTGTGGGAGCATGCAGGGAAATCCCCTGCAGGGGATTCCTCCATTCCCCAGTACGGGGTATATCTGCGAGTGGTACCTGTGCTTGCAGCTGTGCCCCAAGTTAGGATGAAGCTACTGGGAACATATATAGACATCCATGGAGTGTGATTAGCTGTGCTTGGACATATTGTGGCACAGATGATCATGCTCTACTGAAGATGTCTGTTTCCAGCCAAGTTAGATAATATTGGTCAGGAGGGATAGGCAGTGGTATCAACACATCACAGCTCATTCATGACCATCCTTTTTGTATAAACATGATATAACCTGAGTAGGCATTGCCAAAGAGCAAGAGTATGATAGGAATTTACTCAAGGACATTACCACAATATAAATAGTAATTAATAGCCATAATTACAAAGGATGTTTGCTGTCTAGATGACTTCAAGGAAAATATACTAAAATGAAGAAACATCTATAAGTGTAGATAATATTAACTAATTCTTAATATTTGTTGTTCATATAATGCTACCAGTAAGTAGTCCGCCACATGTGGGGAAGTGAGGAGTCTTGCTTGCACTTCAGCCAGACACTCATTGCGTGTAGAGTGTCTGCGTGTAAATATGACAATTTTATACTGTACCTTATACCATCTACCCAGGAAGGCTGAATTGGCAGCTGTGGATCAAAGTGACTTACAGAAGCTTTAGCTCAGCAGGGCAGGCCTATGTCTAGAGCACCTGAGCAGCACCTAGAGCAGTGCCAGCTCCTGCTGTGGCAATTGGAGCAGTGCAATTGGCTTCCTTTATAGCAACAGCTGTTTTGGCACCCTGTCACAAAGGTGGCACCTGGGGCTGCTGCCCTGGTTGTTCCTCCTCAGTTACCATATTGCTTCAGCCACACTGCTTGCACCTGGCCATGCTCTCTACCCCAGCAGCACAAGTGTCTGTGTGTGTCACTAAAGCACCACTTAGTGATGGAGTAAGTGTCCTATAGTTGTATAAACCACCATTACTAACCAAAATCTCTGATCGTGCAGGATAAACAGCAGTACTGTGCCTCAAGTCTCAAAGTCTATGTTTGGACTTGCTTTACCTGGCCTCTGTTTAACTGATCTCCATCTTTGTCTTTCATTTCTGTCCAATCCCAGCACCAATTCTATTTTTAGTCTTTTTTTCCCCTCTGTTCTTTTTGTGTTTATAATTCCCATACCATTCTCACTTCTCCTTATGTCTCTCTCCTTTTACTTTCATTGATGGCAGCATCTCAGTTCCTCTCATTCTTTTCTCTTTGTCTCTATTTTCTATTGCATATCCCTTTGCTCTCTGTTCCATTAAACAGACCAGATTGCAGCCGCCCTTCCATTTCTTTTGAAAGTGTAGCCCAAGGAGACAATAAGGTCCCAGAGGCAATGGGACTTATCCTCTTTGATCAAGACAGAGTAGTGGGATACCAGAACTTGCACCTCAATATTAATAATAAAAGCAGTAGCTGACCAGATTGCAGAGTTCTGCTGCTTTTGTCCCAGGGGTGGCTCCTGACCATCCCAGCCTTGTGCATGATAGATGTGACATGAATGTTTGCAGTCCTGTTCAGTTTATTACTGCTTGCTCACTTTTTGATGGCAGTTTTGATACCCTTGTTCTTGATGCCTTGAATTTTAAACAGCTGCAGACCCTTCTTGGAAGAAATTGTATAAAATTGTATTGATTTATTTTTGGTACTCAGCTAAAAATTGTACTTTGTGTACATTTTCTTCCATATCTTTTGTTTTTTGAAGACCTTAATGGATCTGTAAAAGATGAAACAAAATGACCCTTGAAATGAGGTCAGTGGAATTCTGCTATTAAAATGAAAGGAAACAACATTTTCATTCTCTCAATAGCAGTCAGTACTACTTTTATACTCATTTTTTTTTCCTCATGAAAATGTCAGGAGTCTTATTTTTCATTGTTTTTAATGGATGCATTACATTCTGCTTAGTAAAACATTCACAATTTCCCATAAAATCTAAGTTACTCTATTTTAAAATAAACATAAAACAGTCAGGTCACAGCCCTGGAAATGAATGAAAACTGACATCTCAGTTAATTCCCATAGACGCAGCCAGGCATCTGTTCACTTTATGAAATACTGCTCTGAAGTGTTGCTCAACAGCCTGTGAGGAGTTGACAATGACTTGTGGCACAAAAACTTGCTATTTTTTATTTTTAAGAAGAGCTAATTTTGTTTATTTGAGGGAATAGTGATGCATTATTTTTCTATTATTAGGCAATCGCATGATGTATGACTTGATGAGAGGTAATATTCCTTGAGCCAAAAAATAGAACTCTGCCCTCCTCTACCATAGGGGATTAACTTTCAGTCATGGAGAAACTTAATCAAATGTGAAAACCAGACATGGGCAGCTGTAACATACAAAGGTCTCAGTAAAAAAAATTTCTGAGATACGTAGGTTTATTCTATTCTTGGTAATTCAGTCATCAGTGGGTGTGTCTATAAGTGCAACTGGTGTGCCTGGATGGACTCTGGCACAGTTTGCATTTTCACCATTTGCACGTGTGCTTAGGACAACAGCACATTGAGCCAAGGCAAAGCGGCCCTAGTTGGCAGGAGGCCCTGGTGGCTACCCTGCCAGCCGGGGCTGCTTTGATCCAGCTCAGTGTGCTTTGTTGGGGCTGGCTGGGACACGAGGGTGCTACAGTGTGGAGGTAAGTGGCAGGCAGCCCCTGCACTGAATCACCCTTGTGCTCCAGCTAAACCCGTCAGTGTCTACACTTGCATTGTGGCAAAGTAACTCAGCTGTAGGACAGTATTTGTGTGTGGCAGTACTATCCTATGGCAGAATTAATTAGTTTACTCCACCCTAATAGCACTGCACTTATAGACAATGTTTTACTGTTGAATTAATTAGGCAATGCTGCAGTAAATGTCTTGTGTAGATGCGCCCAGTGTGTGGTATATAAACACTTTCCAGACTTAAATAAGTATAACGTGACTTAAGATGGTCAAGCAAAGGGTGGGGGTGGGGTGGTTGGTTCCTTTGGTTCCCTCTCCCCCCTCCCATCCAGCCCCCTCCATCACTGGTGACACATAGGGGGTGCACATGGGTGGATGTGCACCCCTTGAGCTTGGCTGATGCTGCTGGTGGCACCTGTGGGTGGTTGCTGCTCCCCCTCTCCCCCCACCACTGGTGCCATCAGCAGGAGGTCACCAATCGCCACTGGCCACTGCCCTCCTGGCCTTGCCGCCAACACCGCCTTGGCTGCCTGCAGGAGCTCCCCACTCACTGCTGTCATGCCCCCACTGCCAATGCCACCACCGCCTGTGGGCAGTCACCATGCCCCCTGAGCCTTGGGAGGCACATGATGTTCATGCCCTCCATTTCAGTACCTAGGAAGAGTCTGTTACAGGAGTTAAGAATGCACAAAAAAGCAAATGAATTTGGAATTTCTATGTAGGAAAGCAGGGTCAAAGAGGTCAATTCCCTGTGTGAACCTGAAAATGATGAGATGTATAGGCATTGTTAATTCCTGAGGGTACAAACTTCACACTGAGGTTAATGGCTGAGAAAAGTGTCTCTAGTGCACAAGAGCAGAAGCACTAAAGGCCCAGACTGTGGGCCAGATCTGGGTCATGAAGCTATGCCATTGGGTCTGTAGAGATCCCCATGGATTCAGAAAATTTGATGATGGGGGATCCCCAACTACTACTCCCCAATACCAAATTTCCAGATCTGTGGAGAGTCCTGTGGGCAGGATAGCTCACTAGCTTGGTGGTGTGAAGGTGCCCTGAGGGCCCAATCTAGGCACACTGAGCTGGTTGGAGGTGACAGGGCCTGTTCCATCATGCAAGGCTGATGAAGGCAGCATTGAGACCTGATCTGATGGCACAGGGCTAAGTGAAATAGCAGGAGGCCTTGATTCAGAAGCACTGATACCAGGGAGGCATCACAGGGACCTGATCCGGTCAGACGGGGCCAAGCACAGGCAACATGAGACCAACCCTGCAGACGGGTCCCTTCCCACTCATTCAGCCTATGGCACCAAAAAGCTGAGCACCACTGCACAAGAGCATTGCCCTTAAGACAGAGATCCACGGTTCCACAG